>NC_073400.1:17644582-17991582 GCF_028641065.1 Leucoraja erinaceus | reverse complement strand
GAAAGACACAAAAAGCTGGAGTAACTCAGCTGGTCAGGCAGAATCTCTGGAGAAGGATGCTATCTTTGTGTGGAGTTTGCATGTTCACCCTGTTACTGTGTGGGCTTCCTCCGGGTGCTCTGGTTTCCCCCCACATCGCAAAGACATGCGGGTTTGTAGGTAATTGGCTTCTATAAATTGTCTCTAATGTGTTGGGGGTGGATGACAGATGGGGATAACATATAGAATAAGTGTGTAGGAAGGAACTGCAGATGCTGTCTTACACCTGGAGTAACTCAGCGGATCAGTCAGCATCTTTGGAGAAAAGGAATCGGAGATGTTTTGTGTCAGAACCCTTAATCTGGGGGGAGAGAGAGGAGGAGGGGGGGGGGGGGGGGGGGGGGGGAAGAAAGAATGTGAATGGGTGATCGATGGTCAGCATGGATTTGGTGGACTGAAGGGGCTGTTTCCATGCTGTATCTGTAAATGGTGGCACGGTGGCGCTGGGGTAGAGTTGCTGGCTTACAGCGTGAGAGACCCGGGTTAGATCCTGACTATGTCTGTATGCCTGTGTGGAGATTACACGTTCTCCCTGTGACCACGTGGGTTTCTCTGGGTGCTCCGGTTTCCTCCACATGCTGCAGGTTTGTAGGCTAATGGGCTCAGCTCCATCCAGGGCCGTAAAATATTGCAGCGAATTGTGGACGCAGGCCAGGCCATCACACAAACCAACCTCCCTTCCATTGGCTTCATTTGTACCTCATGCTGCCTCAGCAATTCAGATTCAGAGACAATTTCTTCCCAGCTGTTATCAGGCAACTGAATCATTTTACCACACCAGAGAATAGTGCTGAACTATTATCTACCTCTGGTGTCCCTCGAACTATCCTTGACTGGCTTTACCTTGCACAAGCAAGGGGTTATACTAACAACTAACAACATCCAGAACAAGGAGTCACAGTTTAAGGATAAAGGGGAAATCTTTTAGGACTGAGATGAGAAAAACAGAGCGTGGTGAATCTCTGGAACTCTCTGCCACAGAATGTACTTGAGGCCAGTTCATTGGCTATATTTAAGAGGGAGTTAGATGCGGCCCTTGTGGCTAAAGGGATCAGCGGGTATGGAGAGAAGGCAGGTACAGGATACTGAGTTGGATGATCAGCCATGATCATATTGAATGGCAGTGCAGGCTCGAAGGGCCGAACGGCCTAGTCCTGCACCTATTTTCTATGTTTCTATGTTTCTAAATGTTATTTGATTGATTGATTGTAATCATGTATTGTCTTTCTGTTGACTAGTTAACAAGCAACAAAAAGCTTTTCACTGCACATACGACAATAAACTAAACTGAACTGATAAATTGCCCCTTGTGTGTGTAAGATGGTGTTAGTGTGCAAGGATGGCTGGTTGGCGCAGATTCGGCAGGGCTAAAGGGCCTGCTTCCACCGTGTACCTCTAAATTAAACTAAACTAAATGAAACTCAAATTTACCGCTCTGCAAGGTGTGATTCATTCAGCATCTCTGTTCCCCTTCATCGCATTCCCATGTGGAGATGGGTCAGGTACAATAAACTTTAAATTCCCTTTATCCTAGGGGAAGGCATAGCAGAGACTTGGTAACACACTGGACAGATAAAAATGTCTCAACTTTTCTTGACATGTACCACAGTTGCTCACTCAAACGGAGCAAGAGAATGATTGTGGAAATAATTGCAGATTATAGTCCCCAATGGCAAAATGTGATGATCGCAGAATAAATTAAACTGAACAGAAGGTTATATTGAAAACCATTTTTAATAACAGATTATTAAAGATATAAAACAGCTTCAAATTTTTCATTACTTTACGTCCGTCAAAATATGGGTCGGTGCCTTACATTTAATGGAGCATTACCTAACCTAATCAGGAAATTTGGGTACAAGTATAATTGCGTAATACTTTAACAGCTCCATTTTGTGACAGTGCTATATCCAGGAAGATTGAAACTGATTGAGTATAGGGAACGAGATAGTTGAGGCAGGTACTAAAACAGCATTTAGTTCAGCTTAGTTTAGAGATGCAGTGCGGAAACAGGCCCTTCGGCCCACCGAGTCAGCGCCGACCAGCGATCTTCACACAACCACACTATCCTA
The DNA here is from genome assembly GCF_028641065.1 of Leucoraja erinaceus. Lineage (NCBI taxonomy): Eukaryota > Metazoa > Chordata > Chondrichthyes > Rajiformes > Rajidae > Leucoraja > Leucoraja erinaceus. Next base: position 17,989,471 of record NC_073400.1, on the reverse strand, counting down.
CACACACTAGGGACAATTTACAATATTACCAAGCCAATCAACCTACAAACCTATACGTTTTTGGAGCATGGGAGGAAACCGGAACTCCCAGAGAAAACACATGCAGGTCTCGTGGAGAACGTGCAAACTCGGTACAGAGACCACCCGTAGTCAGGATCGAACCTGGGTCTCTGCCGTTATAAGACAGCAACAGTCCCGCTGCACCACCGTGCCACCATTAAAAGATATTTGGACAGGTTCTTTGATCGGAAAGGTTTGAAGGGACATGAGCCAAACGCAGGCAACTGACACTAGCCAAGATGAGGCATCTTGGTTGGCATGGAGAAGTTGGGCCGCTGGGCCTGTTTCCGTGCTGTATGAATCTATGACTCATAAGTTCATAAGTTCTAGGAGCAGAATTAGGCCATTTGTCCCATCAATTTTGCTCTGCCATTCAATCATGGATGATCTATCTTTTCCTCTCAACCCCATTCTCCTGCCTTCTCCCCAATCTTGATTAGTACGAACTTGATATGTTATATATATATATAATCTGTGTATTTGTGAGTATGTGACTATATATACACACTGAACATTTTTTCTCTCGCTCGTTTATTATAGTGTTTACAGTGTACCATGTTTGCATATTCTGTTGTGCTGCTGCAAGTATGAATTTCATTGCTCTTTCTGGGACATATGAATTTCATTGCTCTTTCTGGGACATACCTGACAATAAAACACTCTTGACTCTTGATGCTTCCAGATCATAAAACAAAAAAGTCATGGAATCACTGAGCTGTATAGCATGGAAACAGGCCCTTCGGTCCACCAGGACCATGCTGACCAAGTTGGCATACTGGGCTGGTCCCATTTGACTGCATCTGACCCATATCCCTCTAAACCCTTCCTATCCATACATCTGTCTAAATGTATTTCAAATGGTGTAATTGCTTCCATAGCTTCCTCTGGCAGCTCATTCCTGTAGGTGCAAATATTACCCCCGAACCCTCTTCTAAAATTGGAACCTGTGCCCTTCAGCTTCGGAAACTCTAACCTGGGATAAAGATTGTGAGCATTGACCCCTCGTGATCTTGCACACCTCAAATAAGGCCTCCCCTCAGCCTCCCGCGCTCCAGAGATAAAAATCCCAGCCTGGCCAAACTCTCCCGATAACTCAAGCTGGAAACCCAGGTAACATCCTGGTGAAAAAGCAGAAACACAAAGTGCAGGAGTAACTCAGCGGGTCAGTCAACATCTCTGGAGACCTTGGAACGGTGACATTTCAGCTCTGGACCCTTCTTCAGACTCATGGATTTTCACCAGAGATGCTGCCTGACCCACTGAGTCACTCCAACACTTTGTGCCTTATTTTGTAAACCAGCATCTCCAGTTCCCTATGTCCAATTTCCATCAATAATTTGCAGAAGTATTTTAAAGCATTTAAAGCCCATTTGTTTGTTCCAACTTAGATACATTTATCTGTTGTGCATTTATTCAACAATGTAGCAGGAACTTTATGATCCTCGGTTATTAAACAACTTCACATTCTACAGATTTAACTCAGCGGATCAGGCAGTGTCTCTGGAGAAAAGGAATAGGTGACGTTTCAAGTCTGAACCCTTCCTCAGACTCCCAACCCGAAACATCACTTACTCCTTTTCTCCAGGGATGCTGCCTGACCCGCTGAGCTACTCCAGCATTTTGTGTCTATCTATGGTATAAACCAGCATCTGCAGTTCCTTCCTACACATTCCATACTGATTTATATATGTTTTCTGTTTATAACTGGCCACTATCAAAAACGTAAGTGCTGCCTTTAACAAGTATTTGAATAATGAAATGTTTAAGGAATAAATCAATGAAAACTCTCTGGTGTGAAAGGATTAATACTTTCACACATGACGGCACTCCTGCCGACCTTTGATAGTCTCTTATTAATATTCCAAAATGCAAGATGCAACTGCTGAGAAGAACTCATTAATCCTCAGAAGAACAATAGCAAGCTGTTGTGCAGGGGTGTGGCAGTAACGATAAGACGGATTTTCGTCACAGAATGCGTCTGTTTCGTCTGCTGTATTAGTGCCGCTTGTGCTGACGTGTATCATAGTGGGGCTGTGAGAGTAAGGGTGAGGTGATGGCAAGAAATCTGGAACGGAGAACAGCCTGAGAGATAGATGTCTGTTGGTACACCAGCTTTTGGTTTCAAGGTCAGAGAATCGAAGTCAAAGTGCACGGAAACAGGCCCTTCCAGACCCAAACAGGACTGAGTAGGTTCGTTGTGGAGAGGGTGTTTCCACGAGTGGGAGTATCTCGGACTTGAGGCGTTAACCTCAGAATAAATGGATGTGCCTTTAGAAAGATGAGGAGGGACTTCTTTAGTCAGAGGGCGGTGAATCTGGAATTCATTACCACAGATGGCTGTGGAGGCCAAGTCATTGTGTATTTTTAGGCAGAGATTGGAAGATTGTTGATTGGTACAGGTGTCAGGGGTTATGGGGAGCAGGCAGAAGAATGGGGTTGAAAGGGAAAGATAGATCAGTCATGATTGAATGGCGGAGTAGACTTGATGGGCCGAATGGCCTAATTCTGCTCCTAGAACCTCTGAAATTATGAACCCTTCGGCCCATTGAGTTTGTGACAACCATTAAGTATCCATTTACATTAATGTGTTCTCTCTGATCTAATCACCAATCTGGTGAAGCTCTGTAATTCCTTGCAGACTTGGAAAGAGCTGTTCCTCTGACAATTTCCATAGTTACCTTACCTCACCGTCCTTGCACATATAACAATACATTTGGCGAAACAAAGAACAGCGGATGCTGGTTTATGCCAAAGATAGATTAAAAGTGTTGGAGTAACTCAAGGGGTCAGGCAGCATCTCTGGAGGAAAAGGATAGGTGACGTTGAGGTTTGGGACCCTTGTTCAGACCGACTCAACCCGAAACATCACTTATCCTTTTTCTACTGAATCATTGGCATAACCAGCATCTGCATTTCTTTTTGTTTGGTTCTTTTGTCTCTGTTCAGTTGAGTCCACACCGACCTGATCACAACAGTTGTGTGTTATCCCACTTTCTCATTCACTCCCTGAACTAGGAGCATTTTACAGAACCTATACGTCTTTGGGATGTGGGATGAAGCCAGAGCATCTGGAGGAAACTAACGTGGTCACAAAGAGAACATGCAAACTCCACACAGACAGAACCAGAGGTGGGGACCAAACCGGGTCTCTGGCGCTGTGAGGCAGCGGTTCTAGCAGCTGCACCAATATGCCATGTGTAGTGTTGCTGCCTTACAACATCAGAGACCCGGGTTCGACCCTGAATCCAGGTGCTGTCTGTATGGAGTTTGTACGTTCTCCTTGTGACCTGCGTTGGTTTTCTTGGGTTGCTTTGGTTTCCTCCCACATTCTAAAGATGTACAGGTTTGCCGGTTCATTGCCTTTGGTAAAATTGTAAATTGGCCCTAGTGTGTAGGATTGTGCTAATATAACGGGATCGCTGGTCAGTGTGGACTCAGTGGGCCGAAGGGCCACTTTCCCCGCTGTAACTCGAAACTAAACTAAACTAAAGGTCTGAAGAAGGGTTTCGGCCCAAAACGTTGCCTATTTCCTTCGCTCCATAGATGCTGCTGCACCCGCTGAGTTTCTCCAGCTTTTGTGTGTAACCCTAAACTAAAGGTCTCCCCTCAACCTCCGGTGAAAATTCCAGAGAAAATAAGAAACAAAACAGTTTTCAGAAAATGAGTTAAAAAAAGTATCTATTTCAAACCTCAGAGAAATTGGGTCGGTTTTTCCAGTTCCATCTTGGACTAACCAGAAAGGGTGTGTGCAAACAACTACTCTCTCTACCCTTTTGCTCTTGCTTTGTGTTTACTTTTTTGCTGATTCTCCCGTGGTATTCAGGGGACACCTCGTGTAGCTGATGACACTGTGTTGATAAATGAATGTGCTTTGGAAATATCTTTTGTTTTGCTTCATCAATGTTTGCAGGGAGTCGTTGCTGCTTTGGTCAATCCCCTTTACTGTGGTTTGAACCGCCTCTTGGTAGAACCCTGTGCTGGCCTGCAAGTGGTGATAATATCTTGGGTGTTGCCTCTGTAACCTTTTATGTCTCACATAACATAAAAATAAACCTTTGAGGCCCATGTCTCTCTCAACCTCCCTTATCCCCTGTCCAAATCTGATTTAAATGTTGTTATGGTACCTGCCTTAACTACCTCCATACTCACCACCCTCTGTGTGAAAAAGTTGCCCCTCAGGTTCCTATTAAATCTTTCCACCCTCACCTGAAATCTATGTCCTCCTTGATTCCCCTACACTGGGTAAAAGACTTTGTGTTCACCCTATGTACTCCACTTATAATTTTATACACTGCTATAAGATCACCCCTCAATCTAATGGAGTCCAAGGAATAAAGTCCTAACCTGTCCAACACCTCCCTGGAGCTCAGGCCCTTGAGTCCTGGCAACATTCTCAGAAATCTCCTCTGCACTGTTTTCAACTTAACATCGTCCTTCCTATAGCAGGCAGGGTTGCCAAATGTCCCGTATTAGCCGGGATATCCTGTATATTGGCTTTAAATTGGTTTGTCCCATATGGGACCGCCCTTGTCCCATGTTTGACAGCTACTCCTCGAGTCGAGGGGACTGTCGGGTCGGAGCACCGCGTCCGGTCCCGCCTCACCCGTACCGACGTAGTGGAGCCCATGGAGTGCAGTAGCAGCTCCTCGCCCTTGGCCCCGTCAGTCTGCAGCCCGGCCAGCTGTCCGACCTTTGGACCTTCGCTTACCGCCGACACCGCCACCCTTCCTTCTCATGGCCGATCATTGGTTCATGAGTCGGATGGGGTGCTGGACTTTGCGCGTGACATCGCACGGGCCATAACTCCTCAGCCGGCCCACCGGCTGGGCTTTGTGTGCAGCCCAGCATTCGGGTCAAGTCATCATTCACCCAGCCACGGCCAAGTTGGTCAACAAATTGCCGTCGGGAATTTGTCCCGTATTTGAGTGAGAAAGTTGGCAACCCGAAGAGCAGGTTAACCCAAAAATCTGTCATATGAACTGACAATGAAAAAATTACATTCTTAATTAATGATTCCATATCAATTCCGTTACAGAATATTGTTCTTAAGAAGGAAACATAGGGAGCGGACCATTTGAATGTGGAGTGAATCCTGTTCTCCTCAGATACCTTTCAAGAGCCAATGCCTCTCGAAACCAAGCACTGTTTCTCAGCAGGAATTAATCAAAGTCTTACACAATAAGGAAGCAATGTTACATTTTGTTTTGAATTAGAAGTGCTTCCAAATAATGTGATGCCTTGGTTTATATGGAAGGAACAAAAGTGAGTCTATCAATGTTCACTTTTGTTGGAGAGAAAGTTCCATCAAATGGCTTCCAGACCTGGATATAAACACATAAATCAAGAAGTTATATGGTAATTTGTTCTGCCCTGCCAGAGATCTTGCAACAACAAGATTTGCTTGAGAGAATCAGTGTTCAAATAATATCAATGGTTACTTTCAGGGAGCTCCTGTACATAATTGGCGAATGGGAAGATATGGGATATAATAAATTAAAAAAATGAATGCAGATTCATTCAAAGAGGTGGCATAGTGACACAGTGGCAGCATTGCTGCCTTACAGCGCCAGAGACCCGGGTTCAATCCTGACTACGGGTGCTGTCTATACAAAGTTTGGACGTTCTTCCTGTGAGTGCCCGGGTTCCTCCGGATGCTCCAGTATCCTCCCACATCCCAAAGACGTGCAGGTGTGTAAGTTAATTGGCTTCTGTAAATTGTCCCTAATGTGTGTAGGATAGAACTAGTGCACGGGTAATTGCGGTCTCGGGGAGAACGTACAAGACAGCACTGGGTCTCCAGCGCTGTAAGTCAACTCTACCGCTGTGCCTCTGTACCGCCCAAAACTAAGGACTTTGGCCTTTTGTTTGCACTAGCATTGTGGTTATTAATTAATTTAATTGTTGTTTATTATATATTATCTGTGTCTATTGAGTTTATAGACCTGTTAATATATAATATTAATGCTGCTGTATTAAGAATTTCATTGTTCCATTGTCGGTACATATGACAATCAACCAATCTTGACCCTTGAACTAAGGCAAATCTCCACAATGCCAAATGTAAATAATGTTTTTGACAAGTACCAGGCTTTCTCATTAATAATAACCCCCTGCCCTTGATCTTAAGTGTTTTATAAGCCACTTATGAACATTTTGAAACATTTTATTGGGAACATGCACATATGGTCGACTTTAATATATCCCCCCCACATGTTTTTGGAAACTTTTAAGTTGATTGGTGTCAAGGTCCAACTGGACAGCCATGTGTGGTGCGGTGATGATATTGTATGAAAATGGCACAATCTAAAAGTTATCGAGATCATATTATGTTATTGTTTGGTCTGCTGCACTTATTTAGTTTAGTGTAGAGTTTAGACACACAGCGTGGAAACAGGCCCATTAGTCCGCCGTGATCACGCCAACCATCGATCACCTGTACACCAGTACCATGTCCTACACTTTAGACTTCAGTGATACAGCGCGGAAACAGGCCCTTCAGCCCACTGAGGCCCGCACTGACCAGCGATCACCATGTACACTAGCACTATCCTACACACAAGGGACAATTTGCAATTTTACTGAAGCCAATTAACCTACAAACCTGTACATCTTTGGAGTGTGGGAGGAAACCGGAGCACCTGGATAAAACCCATGTGGTCACAGGGAGAACGTTTAAAAACTCCGTACAGACAGCACCTGTAGTCAGGATTGAACCCGGATCCCTGGCGCTGTAAGACAGCAACTCTACCGCTGCATCACAGTGTGGGCCCAAATGGAAAATAAGGTGTGATTCAATGGGAAACATCATGAATAAGTTGACAGCTAAATGGAGAAGCATCAGACCTGGAGTGTCATGGTTAAACCAGTTTTCAAGATCAGAATCAATTATGGCAAGAGACACCCAATAAAATGGAAACACAAGAAATTGCAGATGCTGGTATCCTGAGCAAAGCACAAAGTGCTGGGGGTATTCATGGGTCAGGCAACATCTGTGGAGGAAATGGAGAGACGACGTTTTCAGGCTGACTGTAGTAGGGGGGAGCAAGCTGGAGAAGAGGTGGGAGTGGAATGAAGTGATAGGTGGATACAGGTGGGGGGGGGGGGGTGGGTGTGATTGGTAGATGGGTGGAGTAAGTGACAAAGGCTAGAGTATAAGGGAGGAAAAAGTGTGTCAGATAAGGAGAGGAGGAGAGGAGGAGAGGGGGAGGGGGAGAGGGGGAGAGGGGGGGGGGGGGGGAGAGGGGGAGAGGGGGAGGGGGGAGAGGGGGAGAGGGGGAGAAGGGGCTCATTCCTGTTCTTTAATTTGTAATGGGTTAGTGAGCAACTTTGGAGACGGGAGGTTAGGGGGATGGTGAAAACACAACAGGGTTTGGGACTGGGGGCCAAACACAGGGCAGAGGGGTAGAGATGGGGGTTGGGGAGCTTGATGTGGGTAATATGGAGGGGTCTGTTGATCGAGTTGGGCCTGTCATGATCTCCAAAATATACACAGAGGAATAATCTTCAATTTTCGGCACGATGGCGCAGCGGTAGAGTTGCTGCCTTCCAGTGATTGTAGCGCCGGAGACCCGGGTTCGATCCCGACTATGACCGCTGTCTGTACGTAGTTTGTACGTTCTCCCCATGACCGTGTGGGTTTTCTCCGAGATCTTCAGTTTCGTCTCACATTCCAAAGGCGTACAGGTATGTAGGTTAATTGGAATGGTATATGTGTAAATTGTCCCTTGTGTGTGTTAATGGTAATGTGTGGGGATTGCTGGTCGGCGCGGACTTGGTGGACGAAAGGGCCTGTTTCCTCGCTGTATCTCTAAACTAAACTAAACTAAGAAATAAAAGTCAATTTGGGTTTCAAATGAGAATTACAATAATTTGCTTATATTATTTGAGAAAAATCTCACTTACACTTACACAACTGCAAGAAAATAAACAAAGATGTGCAAAAAGGCAAAAGTGTGTGTCAGGAGTGTGTTATCTGAGCAAAGAACTTAAGGGGAAATCTAATAAGGAAACTAAAATTGTGAGTGGTTATGAAAAATGCAGAGAGGGACAAATTGGACAGCCAAATTTGAGTTATATTTATTGGAATTATGTTTAATTTGCAATAACCTAGAGGGTGAATTTAAGAGTTTTAACAAAAACAGTCAGTTATTATGACATAAAATTATCTTTGTGAGAAGTTTTTATGAATTGAAAAATACAGCATGGAAACAGGCCCTTCAGCCCATCAAGTCCACGCTGATCATCAATCACCTGTTCACATGAGTTCTATGTTATTCCTCTTATACATTCACTCCCTACATACTAGGGGCAATATACAGTGGCCGATTAATCTGCAAATCCGCACGTCTTTGAGATATGGGAGGAAATCGGAGCACCCGGAGGAAACCCACGTGGTCACGTGCAAACTTCACACAGACAGCACCCGAGGTCAGGATTGAACCTGGGTCCCAGGTGCTGTGAGGCAGCGGCTCTGACCAATTCGATTGATCAAAAAATGGGAATAATAGTGAATGATAATCAGTTCTAGGTTCGATTATTCAGTTTGCTTTTGATAAAAACAAATTTCTGGTAAGTCAAAATCATAAGGACAAGGTAGTAACAAAATGAAAACCCATTTTAGACTACAATTACAAAAACATCTGTGAACTATAGATAAATATCATAGGAATATATTACTCAAAATGATGAAGTAATTTCTAAAAATAACCAGTACAACGTTCTGGTAATTATTTTTTATAATTCTGTGCTTTTTCATTGTTCTCTAGAAATTACGTAATGACACTCATATCTTTCCACATGATTGTTTTTCATAGTTATTTTGCTAGATTAACCGTTAGAGAACAAAGTCATTTCTAAGCAAACATTCTACAGCCAGATAGTATGTAGTATGCAAAGTAATATCTGTAATGCACTTTACAGAGTTAAAGTTTTAAGAAAACAACTTTAAATAACTAGGATTATTGTTAAAAATATTATGTAAATTTCTAGAGGCACACGAGACAGAGAGTAATGCCCCTGTCCCACATAGGAAACCTGAACGGAAACCTCTGGAGACTTTGCGCCCCAACCAAGGCTTCCGTGCGGTTCCCGGAGGTTTTTGGTCAGTCTCCCTACCTGCTTCCACTACCTGCAACCTCCGGCAACCACTTGCAACCTCTGGGAACCGCCCGGCACCCGTGGGTGGGGCGCAAAGTCTCCAGAGATTTCCGTTCAGGTTTCCTAAGTGGGACAGAGGCATTATAGAGTCATACAGCATGGAAACAGGGCCTGTGGCCCAACTTGCCTATGCTGACCAACATGTCCCATCTACACAAGTCCCATCTGCCTGCATTGGACCCATATTACTCTAAACCTATCCTATCCCTGTACCTGTTCTGAAATGCAGGGATCATGAACAAAAAACACAAGGTGCTGGAGGGACTCAATGGGTCAGGCAGCATCCGTGGAGGGAATGGACAGATGACATTTCGGGTCCTGTGTATCTGTTCATTCATTCCCTCCACAGATGCTGCCTGACCAGCTGTTCCTCCAGCACTTTGTTTTTTTGCATGTATGTAAATCTCCACAGATGTTCTTTCCCTATTTTATGCTTCCTTGTTGTTGGTATTTCTGCATTTACATTCCCATTCATTTGGACAAGTTATCTTCACAGATGCCTGTCACGCTGCTCTTTGCTTTACGGCCAAGACACAAGCATTAAACAGTACGGCAAAGAAGAAATGAAATGTTTCCCCTTCCCCTATGTGGAAATATTTCCCTGCAACTCACAGAGTCTGCAGCCAAAACTGTTGAACCATATCCTCCAGAGAATGACTACTTCAAAATTTGGTCGAAATTAAGATTTAAATTCAGCTCCCTCTGGCAAAATTGAAAATACTGAAATATAGTAGCAAGACTACTTTGTAGATTTGATTATAGTTAACTATCCCACAGGTAAATAATAACACGTTTGAAAGGGTTGGATTGGGTGCAGAAGCGATTCGCCAGGATGTTACCTGGGCTTGAGTTAAAGGGAGAGGTTGGATAGGCTGGAACCTTTTTCCCTGGAGCTTCAGAGGAGGAGGGGTGACTTTATTGTAGGGCCTGTGTCTATGCTATTTGACATAATCATAGTCACACAGCGTGGAAACAGGCCCTTTGGCCCAACTTGCCCACACCGACAAATTGATTCTGATGGTGAGAAGTGACTGTGCATATATTAAATAGAGATTGTTCTTGTATCATTTCTAATTATCTCTGATATCTGCTCTGCAGCAGGTAGCGTCATAGAGAGTGGAAACAAGCCGTTCGGCCCAACACACACATGCTGACCAAGATATTCCATCTACACTAGTCCCACCTGCCTGCGTTTGGCCCATATCCCTCTAAACCTGTCCTATCCATGTATCTATCCAAATGTTTTTTAAACATTGTGATTGTACCTGCCTCAACTACCTCCTCTGGCAGCCTGTTCCATACACCCACCATCTTTTGTGTAAAAACGTTGCCCCTCAGGTTCCTATTAAATATTTCCCCCCTCACCTTAAACCTGTCCAGGCAGTGTGAACTGTGAGGAGGATGCTATGAGGTTGCAGGGTGAGTGGGCAGATGCATGGCAGATGCAGTCTAATCAGGATACATGTGAGGTTATCCACTTTGGTGGAAAGAACAGGAAGGCAGATTATTATCTGAATGGTGTCAAGTTAGGAAAAGGGGAAGTACAACGAGATCTGGTTGTCCTTGTTCATCAGTCACTGAGGGTAAGCATGCAGGTACAGCAGGCAGTGAAGGAAGTTGGCCTTCATAACAAGAGGAGTTGTATAGGAGCAAAGAGGTCCTTCTACATTTGTACATGCCCCTAGCGAGACCACACCTGAAGTATTGTGTGCAGTTTTGGTCTGCAAATTTGAGGAAGGACATTCTTGCAATTGAGGGAGTGCAGCGTAGGTTTACAAGGTTAATTCCCGGGATGGCGGGACTGTCATATGTTGAAAGAATGGAGCGACTGGGCTTGTATACACTAAAATTTAGAAGTGTGAGAGGTTATCTTATTGAAACATATAAGATTATTAGGTGTTCAAGAAGGAACTGCAGATGCTGGTAGATCGAAGGTACACAAATTTGCTGGAGAAACTCAGCGGGTGCAGCAGCATCTATGGAGTGAAGAAAATAGGCGACGTTTCGGACCGAAACCCTTCTTCAGACTCAGACTCTCTGAAGAAGGGTTTCGGCCCGAAACGTCGCCTATTTTCCTCGCTCCATAGATGCTGCTGCACCCGCTGAGTTTCTCCAGCAATTTTGTGTACCTAAGATTGTTAGTGATTGATCAAGCTAGAGACAGGAAACATGTTCCCGATGTTGGGGGAGTCCAGAACCAGGGGCCACAGTTTAAGAATAAGGGGTAGGCCATTTAGAATGGAGATGAGGAAAAACTTCTTCACCCAGAGGGTTGTGAATCTGTGGAATTCTCTGCCTCAGACGGCAGAGGAGGCCAATTCTCTGGATGCTTTCAAGAGAGAGTTAGATAGAGCTCTAAAAGATAGCGGAGTCAGGGGATATGGTGAGAAGGCAGGAACGGGGTACTGACTGTGGATGATCAGCCATGATCACAGTGAATGGTGGTGCTGGTTCGAAGGGCCGAATGGCCTACTCCTGCACCTATTGTCTATTGTCTATTGTCTATGTCCTCTGGTTCTTGACCACCCTACTCTGGGTAAAACGGGTAGAAGTCTGAAGAAGGGTCTCGACCCAAAACGTCAGCTATTCCTTTTCTCCAGAGAGCCTGACCCGCTAAGTGACTCCAGCTTTTTCGCCCTATCCCCATTTACTTTCTCCACTCTTGCTCCCTCTCCCAGTAAAGTAAAACGTTTTTGCAACTTTCCTCAGTTCGGTTGAGAGATTATTGATCTGCTATTTTGACCAAGTTCCCCTTTCGGCAAATGTTGGTAATGTTGAATGGTTCTGGCCTTTTGTGTACTGTCATGTTGTATAGGAGATGTTCAAGAAATAGCCCTGTTATTCAGTGCCTCACGTTGTATCCGCGGTTGAGTGACTGTGTTGTGCAGCTGGGGCAGGTTAGTACAGAGAACATTGAACCTAGAACAAACAATACAGCACAGGAACAGGCCCTTCAGCCCACAATGTCCATGTCGAACATGATGCCAAGTTAAACTAATCTCCTCTGACTGCACATGATCCTTATATTTTCATTCCCTTTGTGTCCATGTGCCTATCTAAAAGTCTTTTGCACGCCATCATTTTATCTGTCTCCACCACCACCCCTTCTTCTTTCATGTCCATCTTCCATGTTTCAAATGTTGACGTCACTGTCATCGTCCGTCCTGAAAAGGACACAAGCTTCCGGCGACAATCAGTGGGAGACATCACTTGTTGCAATAGATGATGGTGGTAGCAGAATATGCTCAAGATACTTCCAGTTTCCAGCCCTGCGATGTGGATGCCTCTGCTATGGGTTCACCACCATCCCCAGGCAGCATGTTCTAGGCCCCCATCACTCTCTGTGTATAGTCTTGCCCCGCACATTTCCATTCAGTCTGAAGAAGGGTTTTGACCCAAAGTGTCACCCATGCCTTCTCTCCAGAGATGCTGCCTGTCTGAGTTACTCCAGCATTTTGTGTTTGCCTTCCATTAATCTTTCCCTTAAAGTTATGCCCTCTAGTCTCTGGCATTTCCACCATGGGAAACAGGTTCTGAGTGCCTACCTTATCGTTGCCTCTTGTGATTCAGGTCTCCCCTCAACCCCTGACGTTACCAAACCAAGGTTTTGACTATCTACCCTCTCTGTACCTCTCATCATTTTACAAACTTCAGTCAGGTCTCCCCACAATCTCCTTTGAAAAACAGTACCAAGTGCATTCAAAATCTGAGCTGTCCAATGTTTCAACTCATTGGCCCGTGTAACCCTGCACTAATTACACTTCTCGCGTCCATGAATTCCCATCGAATTTCTACTTGGAATCACTTGCTCACATTGAGCGTGAATGTAGTTGAGCCTGACAGGATATGCAACATGTAATTCCAGTGATAAAGGTAATGAATTCTCCATTACGTTGTCATTTTTGTCTTTCCTTCAGCAGGTCACACATGATAATCCACAACCATGATGGTGCTCTCCTGAAAAAGTGAACTATCTTGACTTCATTTGACTTTCAAATAAACAAATATCAAAGAGGGAATATTTATTTTACAGCAAAATGCTTGTGTCTGTCCAATGACTCGTACGATTCTCAGAGATGTCTCAAAGCACACGGCAGGCAAGTGATAATAGAACTCAGAGTGGTTCAGCAAGTGAAAAGGCCCTTCAACCCACTATGATGGTGCTGGACATGATGCCAAGTTAAATTAATCTCCTCTACCTGCAAGTGATTCGTATCCCTCTATATCCACGGACCTATCTAAAAGCTTCTTGAATGCCACTACTGTATCTGCCTACATCACCAGCAGGCACCCACAGCCCTCTGTGTATAAAATCTTGCTCCACACATCTTTAAACTTTGCACCTCTCACCTTCAGGCTATGGGGAGCACAATGCAGCAGCGGTAGAGTTGCTGCCTGACAACACCTGAGACTCGGGTTTGATCCTGACTATGGGTGCTACCAGTACGGAGTTTGTACGTTCTCCCTGTGACTGCTTAGGTTTTCTCCGGGTGCTCTGGTTTCCTCCGACATTCCAAAGACATACAGGTTTGTAGATTAATTGTCTTCCGTAAATTGTCCCTAATGTGTAGGATAGTGCTGGTGTACGATGTGATCTCTGGCCAGCGCGGACTCAGTGGGCTTAAGGGCCTGTTTCCATGCAGTATTTCCCAAGTCTAAAATCTAAAGTCTATGCCCTCTAGTCTTTGTCATTCCCACCTTGGGAAAAAGGGTTTGACTGTCAATTCCTCTCATAATTATATATACTTCTATCAGGTCTCGCCTAAGCCTCTGAATTTTAATGAGATCAACCTTTGTCATGTTAGCAGATAAGTTGGACATTTTGAACAGTGCAAAGCTTTGAATAAAAATATTCTGAAAGATGGACTTTTTGTCAATGTCACAATGTTTGATGGCAGACCCACAGCCCTGGGCCACGTGAGAACAAACAGTTCATCTCTGGACACTGTGAGTAATGTCACAAGATCTTGAAAAATGGATATGGCTTTTAGTTTAATGATATCAAGTTCCTTCGAAACCCTCTGTGTGCAATGGAATTAGATTTAAGCCTAAAAACATTTGATTCGGAGGTGAAACCCTTACCATCTGAGTTCTGTTGAAAAACAATTGGAGAGTCAATTCTTCATGTAGAGTGAGAAATATTAAAGGTTATTATATGGCCCTGTGGCAAAGGAAGAGTTGTTCTCATGGTGCTCTTAATAATTGGGCATTCTCTATTTTCCATGTGAAAGGGGCATAAGATCAGCTTTGTCAATGGTCTCAATTCCCTCCGTATCTTTGACAAAACATTAATGGAAGGAGACAGACCCGAACTGCTGCAGTAACCAGGCAGCAACTCTGGAGGAAAGGAATAAGTGGTGTTTTGTCATCAGGAGACCTGCAGAGCATATCCAGCATTTTTTGTTTTGTTTAGTTTCAAGATGCAGCATGGAAACAGGCCCTTCACACCGCTGAGTCCACACAGGCCATCGATCACCCATACCCAAGTCCTATGTACTCCCACTTTCGCATCCATCACACTACGAGGAATTTACAGAAGTCAATGAACCTACAAACCTGTATATTCTTTGGGATGTGGGAGGAAACCAGAGCGCCCGGAAAAAACCCACGAGGTCACAGGGAGAATGTACAAACTCCGCACACACGGCACCTGTGGCCAGGATCGAACCTGCGTCTCAGGCACTGTGGGGCAGCAGCTCTACTGCTATGCTGTCCTTTGTTCTTATATTCGATATGCAATTTTTGATTTGATTTTCATTTACCGTTCTGTACCTGATCCAAATAAGTTAAACTGTAATATTTCATATTTATTGAATAAATCTGAAGAGGGCCTGAATAGGTTTTAAAAAGGGGTCTGACCCAAAATGTCACCTATTCTTTTTCTCCAGAGATGCTGCCTGACCCACTGAGTTACTCCAGCAATTTGTGTCTATCTTCATATTTATTTTACAGATCATGTATTCTCCTGTTTTTTTAATTCAAAATGTTGCTGGAATGCACCATGAGCACAGATAAGACTTTCTTAAACTCAGCACCTTGGGCTGTTTGACATTTTCCTGGGTCATCTCATTGCTGCAAAGTGTTCAACCTTCTTTAGTTTAGTTTAGTTTAGAGATACAACATGGAAGCAGGCCCTTCAGCCCAAAGAGTCCGCCCCGACCAGCGATCCCCACACACTACCACGATCCTACACACACAAGGGACAAATTACAATTTAACCAAGTCAATTAAGCTACAAACCTGTACGTCTTTGGAGAGTGGGAGGAAACCGGAGATGTCGGAGAAAACCCATGCGGTCACGGGGAGAACGTGCAAACTCCGTATGGACAGCACCTGTAGTCAGGATCTAACCCGGGCACTACCGCTGCGCCACTGTGGCGCCCGGTTTCTGGAAAGCGTCGAAACGGTGAGGAAAGGTATTGGGTTGCTGAAGTTATTAAGAGCACTGTCACAGTGGAGTAATTCAGTGGGTTCTGGCCGAATCTCTGGAGAAAAAGAATAGGTGACGTCTCGGGTCGAGACCCTACTTCGGGATTCAGAGGAGAGAGAAACGAGAGATATGAAAAGTTAACAGGAGGTGATACCGAGTGGATACAAAGAGTGAAACGAAGCAGGATGACAGTTAAATTACAACGACTAGGGTGGGGAGGGATGGAGCGAGTTGTTAGGAGTTAGATAAATCAATATTCATACAGCTGGGTTGTGAGCTGTTGCAGTTGACTTTAAATGGCTTGCAGCCACATAATGCAAAATAATGGCACAAACTCAGATACTCTTGTAACTTTGAAAGTGACTCAGAGGGCTTTCCAATCTACTGGTTGTTCCTGGTGCATTTAAATGGGAACAGGGCAAAGGCAGGAGGGAAAATGTGCTAGGCAATTATTGAATGGAACTGAAACCAGATGTGGAGGAACAAAATGGAACCAGGGGAGATGGCAGCTTGAATTCTCTGGATCATGCCTGATGTCTGGGATGTTATACGACATCAGATGTATGCCAGATGTTTTGTCAGTTTTGGCATTCCCTCTCATCTGTACTTCATTAGGGCTGCA
The DNA here is from genome assembly GCF_028641065.1 of Leucoraja erinaceus. Taxonomy (NCBI): domain Eukaryota; kingdom Metazoa; phylum Chordata; class Chondrichthyes; order Rajiformes; family Rajidae; genus Leucoraja; species Leucoraja erinaceus. The sequence goes on along the minus strand of NC_073400.1, from coordinate 17,973,203 downwards.
GTTCAGCATCTCCGCGCTCAGCTCTGCTCTGCTCTGCTCTGGAGCTGGGATGTGGTGTGTGGTGGAGTTGGATGGAGGATCAGAACACTAAACTCTGCCACCGGGACTGACAGGAGCTTACAATGTCCTTCAGGCAAGGTCAGAGAAGCATGCCTCTCTGTGTGTTTATCACTTGGAAGACATACATGGCCCTAGTATGGTGCAATTTACACCTGTCTGGACCCAGCACATTGATGCAAGACTGCTGATATAGAAAGCCCATCAATGCCTTTACTTCCTTAGCAGACTGAGGAGATGCGGTGTGTCAACGAATACACTTGAACTTTGACAGGTGTACGGTAGAGAGCACATTGACTGGTTGCAACATGGCCTAGTCCGGCAACTCAAACGCCCAGCAAATAAAGAAGATTGTAAAAAGTGGTGAACACTGCCCGGCTCACCGCGGGTACCGACCTCCCCACCTTCGAAGGAATCTATAAGAGTGACTGTCTCAAAAAGGCAGCCAGCATCATTGGATGCCCACACCATCCTGGCCATGCTCTAATTTCACTCCTGCCATCAGGAAGAAGGTACAGGAGCCTGAAAACTGTAACGTCCAGGATCAGAAGCAGCTTCTTCCCTACAAACATCAGGCTAATAAACAATACAACCTCCAAATAGCCTCCAAACTATATAGACTTGGGGACATTTTTTTTTGACTTTGTACTATTATTGTCTATTTATTTGTCTGTTTGTTTTTAATTATATACTGAACTTTTTTGGTATTGATAATTATGGGTTTTACATATGTGCTGCTGCAAGTAATGCCCCTGTCCCACTTAGGAAACCTGAACGGAAACCTCTGGAGACTTTGTACCCCACCCAAGGTTTCCGTGCGGTTCCCGGAGGTTCCCGGAGGTTTTTGTCAGTCTCCCTACCTGCTTCCACTACCTGCAACCTCCGGCAACCACCTGCAACCTCCGGGAATCGCACGGAAACCTTGGGTGGGGCGCAAAGTCTCCAGAGGTTTCCGTTCAGGTTTCCTAAGTGGGACAGGGGCTAGAATTTCATTGTTCAGTTCCAGGTTATATGACAATAAAATACTCTAGACTGTTGATCTCCACTGCTTCACTGAACATACGCACTCCATCCGCCAAGGCCTGCTAGATCTCCTGGTTGCTCTATTTTACCTCTCTTTCCCATTCCCATACTAACCTTTCTCACCTTGGCCTCTTCCATTTGGCAGAGTGAGGCAAATCTTCCCCTATGTTACCAGGCTTCTAAACAGTCCTCCAATAAGCTTGGGTACCATCTGATTCACCTCTCCACCATTGCAGTACTTTAGTTTGACTTGTTTGTATTTATGTATATTATCTGTTTGGTTAGCATGCAAAACACAGCTTTTCACTGTACCTCGGTACAAATAACAATAATAAGCCTAAAGTTGAACTTAACAGCCTCATGCAAACTAAAAGGGCGGCACAGTGGTGCAACGGTAAACTTGCTGCCTCACAGCACCAGAGACCCGGGTTTGATCCTCACTACGAGTCTCCATACAGAAACTTGTCCAGTTTTTCTCTGTGACCTCGTGGGTTTTCTTCGGGTGCTCCGTTTCCTCCCGTATTCCAAAGACTTGCAGGTTTGTAGGTTAATTGGCTTTGGGAAATATTGTATATTGCCCCTAGTGTATAGGATAGTGCTAGTGTACGGGGTGATTGCTGGTCGGCCTGTTTCAAAGGGCCTGTTTCCACGCTGCATCACTAAACTAAACCAATCCAAACTAAACTAAACTAAACTGAACCAAACTAAACCTGACTAGACTAAACCAAAGCAAAGCAGAAGAGTATTACCTCATATTCCATGTGGGCAGCTTCAACCCAATGGTATGAATTTTGAATTCTCCAATTTTAAGTAATACTTCCCAATCCTCTATGCCCGTTCCACTGCTCCTTCCACCATGGCACGCACGTTGTTCTCCCATCTTCCCCACCATCCCCTCCACCCCCATCCATCCCACCGGGCTGCTTCTTTTTCTATCCTCCGTTCATTCATCTTCCATTCCTAAGTCACACATTGGCCAATAATCCCCCCTCATCCCCTACCTCATATCCCCTTTCACTCACATCCCTCCATCTGGCTTTATGTTTCACTCCTCCTTTCATTTTGCTAGTGTTAACATTCTTTCCACATCCACTCTATCCAAGCCTTTCACTATTCGGTAAGTTTCAATGAGGTCTTCCCCTCATCCTTCTAAACTCCAGCGAGTACAGGCCCAGTGTCATCAAACGTTCATCATATGTAAACCCACTCATTCCTGGGATCATTCTCGTTAACCTCCTCTGGACCCTCTCCAGCGCCAGCACAACCTTCCTCAGATATGGGGCTCACATTTGCTCACTGTACTCCGAATGCCGTCTGACCAGCGCCTTATAAAGCCTCAACATTACATCCCTGTTTTTGTACTCTCGAAATAATAATGGCATTGTGTTTGTTCAGCATGGACATTGTGGGCAAAAATGTTTGTTTCTATGCTGTACCATGGTATGTTAGAAACATAGAAACGTAGAAAGTAGAAAGTAGGCCATTCGGCCCTTCCAACCAGCACCGCCATTCAATATGATCATGGCTGATCATCCAAAATCAGTATCCCGTTCCTGTTTTTTCCCCATATCCCTTGATTCCATTAGCCCTAGGAGGTAAATCTAACTCTCTCTTGAAAACGTCCAGTGAATTGGCCTCCATTGCCTTCCATTGCAGAGAATTCCACAGATTTACAACTCTCATTGAAAAAGGTTTTCCTCATCTCAGTCCTAAATGGCCTACCCCTTATTCTTAAATGTTCTATGATTAAAAAATACAGACTAACACTTCAGTAAGAGTTAAATATTTCAGATCAGAGCTATTCCAGATCTGATTTCCCATTTTGCTCGGGTCAGCTCCCCTTGAATAGTGGGACGATTTACATTATTCATGTCCATTTTTTGGTTTAGCCTTGTAGAGTAATTTATCAATATATTACTTTCAATCCATTAATAGTTAATCTTTTTCATTTACTTTGAACTATCGTGTGTGCAATGGAAAGCCTGTGAGTTAATGCCGACGTGAAATGAAACTTTAAATAGACTGATACTTCCCTCTAGGTGGAATGAGGAGGAATCAGTGTCTGATTATCGGAAAAGCCTTTTCGCTTCTAATAAACAAGGGTAGGAAAAGAGAAGTGAAAATTGCTGGTCAGCTAATGTTACGTCAAAGAGATGTTGGGAGAATCTTTTGTCAGTTCATTGAGAACAATCTGTTGTTTTTAGAGTCACAGACTCACAGTCATCGATTCACAGAATTATTGAGCCACAGTGTCACAGAGTCACACAGAGCCAGTGTCACAGAATCCCAGTCACAGGGTCAAAGTCACAGGGTCACAGAGTCAAGAGTCACAGGGTCACAGAGTCACAGTTACATAGTCACAAGAGGGGTCGTCTTGGTCGGCATGGGCATGTTGGGCCGAAGGGCCTGTGTCCGTGCTGTATGACTATAAGCAGTAACCTTATTCTTAGCTTGCCAGAGGAAGCTTAGCTTGCCAGAGGAGGTTTGCCAGACAAAATGGTATGAGTGGGGATGATCACAACCATAGAAAGACATTTGGACAAGTACACGGATTGTAAATGTTCAGAGTATTGTGGGTCCAACACAGGTAACTCGAACCTGGTCAGGTAGACAATGTGGTTGGCATGAACATGATGGGCTGAAGGGCCTGTTTCTACACCATAGAACTCTATCACTATAGTAAGTGGACTACGCACTTATTTCTAACCCGTGATGTCTCTATCAGTATTTCTCCAAAGATTTCTCATGCTCTATTCAAAATAACATAGCTGCCTCTGGGCTTCTTCAAGGCAATGGTCTCAGTGGAGCAAGATGAAGGATTCAATTTTCATTTATTCTCCCCGAGGTTACATTGTGAATTTTTCTGAACTACATTCTCCTGTCCTCTGCCCTGGAGCATCGGGCTTTGGAGCTACTTACATCAGGAGGGAACCTTGCAGGTTGTCCACTTTGTATTGATATACGGTACAGAGAGAAGAGCTGATGTGTCACCAGACATGTTCTCTGAATGTACGAAAGTAGCAGTGAGAGGGGACGCCAGGCGTTAATCTGTCCCCTGCGATGGAGGCGGAGACAGAGAAAGAGGTGAGAGGTGTCGGAGATATCCAAGCAAATCCGAGGGCAGGGTGGAAGTTAGTGGAATATTTGTTGAAATAAATTAGTTCTGCAATGCAGTCACGATGTCGTGGAGCAAGAATTGCGGTAAGGTGCAGTATACGTTTGGAGCAAAGAATGTTCAACATAACCAACAAAAAGCCAAGTGCAGCTGGGGATAATGCAAGTGCCCATGGGTACGCCTTTAACTTTGAGAAAGTCAAAGGAATCAGAAGGGAAGTTTTTGATGTGGAGGAATGGTCCCAACACAAGAAAGTCACCTCTCCCACTCCATTCCCTCCATAGATGCTGCATGACCTGCTGAGCACTTTTATTTCAAATGCAAGCACGGTGGCGCAGTGGTAGAGTTGCTGCCTTAAAGCGCCAGAGATCCGGGTTCGATCCTGATTACAGGTGCTGGATTTCATACGTTCTCCCCGTGACCTATGTGGGTTTTCTCTGGGTGCTCCGGTTTCCTCCCAACTCCAAAGTCGTACAGGTTTGTAGGCCAATTGACTTGGTATAATTGTAAATTGTCCCTGGTATGTGTAGGATAGTGTGTGGGGATCGCTGGTCGGCACGAACTTGGTAGGCCGAAGGATGTATCCCTAAACCAAACTAAAAAAACAAACAAAAACAAAAGTAGCTGCTCTACATTAAAAATCATTAAAAATAATGCAACATGCAGAGAATATCCAGGAGTTTCAATTATTCAGGCAATGCTTTCATATCTGCAATATTTATGTCATTTGTTATTCCACTGCTCTTTAGTAAACTGCATATGCAGCACGTTATAATGCTTTTAAAAGATTTGCAGAGTGTAATGTTATGTAGGTCCCAGGAGGAGGTTATAGTGTGTGGAGATGGAAGCGAAGAGCGCATAAAATATTTAAATTATATTGTCAGAAGAATAATGGAGGAGGGAGGGACAGTCTTCCACAGATGAAAGCAAGATTTTTGACAGATTCAATTATTTGCTAATTTTGCCATGTGCCATTGTTAAGCACTCTATGATTACATGCCGTTGATACTTAATCTCAGACTCACATCTTTTGCAGGATGAAAGAAACTTCAACTGGAAGGGAAACCCCCAAAACACTGAAGTAACTATTAGAAGAATTATTCAAATAATAAATGATTATAGTTCAAGGTTATTTGGTCATAAAATCTTCCATCAAGATGACGATGTAGTTATGTTTGTAGCCTGCAGGTGGTGGTTAAAGTCTTCTGTTGGGGAACTCTCATAGAACATAGAACAGTACAGCACAGCAACGGGTCCATCAGCCCACATGATGCCCAGCTAAAATTGGAGGATTCAATATTCATACCAGCTTTCTTCCCTTCAATCCTCCCCCTCCCACTATCAGTCTCAAGAAGGGTTGTGACCCGAAACGTCACCTACCTATGTTCTTCAGAGATGCTGCCTGGCCTGCTGTGTTACTCCAGCATGCTGTGTCCTGATCTTTGGTTGGTTTTCCTCTTGTGTGATGTAAATCCTTGTTTCTACACTCTCTTGTTCTTGATTCACCCTTCAGTCATCACAGACATTATCGCGCAAACTTTTATCATTGAGTGAGAAACATTAGGGCGGCACGGTGGTAGAGTTGCTGCCCTACAGCGCCAGAGACTCGGGTTCAATCCTGTCTGTACCGGGTTTGTACGTTTTCCCCGTGACTGCGTGGGTTTTCTCCGGGTGCTCTGGTTTCCTTCCACATACCAAAGACGTGCAGGTTTGTATGTCAATTGGCCTTTGTAAATTGTCCCTAGTGTGTCGGATATAAGTAGTGTATGGGTGGACAAAAATGCTGGAGAAACTCAGCGGGTGAGGCAGTATCGATGGAACGAAGGAAATAGGCAACGTTTCGGGTCGTGACCCTTCTTCAGACTGGAGAAGGGTCTCGACCCGAAACGTTGCTTATTTCCTTTGCTCCATAAATACTGCCTCACCCGCTGAGTTTCTCCAGCATTTTTGTCTACCTTCGATTTTCCAGCATCTGCAGTTCCTTCTTAAACAGTAGTGTATGGATGATCGCTGGGCAAAGACATGCAGGCTTGTAGGTTAATTGGTCTCTGTAAATTACCCCGTGTATGTAGAAAGTGGATGCAAAAGCGGGATAATAGAACAAAAGTGAAAGAGGGATCAATGGTCAGCGTGGACTCAGTGGGTGGAAGGGCCGATTTCCACGTTGTATTTCTAAAATGTTCTATTTTGTGTAAAAAGGGGATGACACATCGTGAGCAGTTACTGGAATTATTCATTGCCAGCAAACCTTGAGAAGGGGTGAGTGGGTGTGTGAGTCTGTGTGCAAGTGACTCATGTACTTTAACATTGGATCGCAAATCATGTCATTTACTCCATGGTTCTGGTATTTGCTATTTGATTGGGAAGATTTCCAGATGTCTGTGCAAAATCCTGAGCATGGCATCAGATGCAGTGATGGGCAAGGACATTGGGGAAGGATCTTTGGCTGTCCTGAGATCGGGGACGGGCCTGTTTGAGTGTTGGAGGTCGGACCGGTCTACATGGGTACCAGAGGTCAGAGGGAATGCGTCGGTGCCAAAGGTCGGATGGGCCATGTGGGTACTGGAGGTAGAGGACGAGCTGTTGAGAACAAACTTGGACCCGGCCTGGGGACTAAATGGAATACTTTGCAATGCCCAATATGTGGCGAGTCTTTGCATACTTGTGTATGCAAAATAAAGAATCTCACTGTGACATGTCACATGTGATAATAAAGTTTCATTGATTCATTCATGCATTTCCAGCATCTTTTGCTTTTATTTTGAAATGAAAGACGCCTTCACACAGTCAGAACCCTTTTCCCTGGTAGGGCGTAGCTACTTAAAATCGGAGAATTCAATGTTCATTCTATTCCTTCAAACCATTGGGTCATGACTTGAAACGTCGCCTGTCCATTCCCTTCACAGATGTTGCCTGACCTGCTGAGTTCCTCCAGCACTTTGTGTTTTGTTCAAGGTGCCAGCATCCGCAGTTCTTTGTCATAGAGTCACGGAGTGATACAGTGTGGAAACGGCCCAACTTGCCCACGCCGACGAACATGTCCCAGCTACACTAGGCCCACCTGCTTTTGGCTCAAATCCCTCTAAACCTGTCCTATCCACGTACTGTCTAAGTGTTTCTTTAACGTTGCGATAGTCTTTGCCTCAACTACCTCCTCTGGCAGCTGGTTCCATTCACCCACCACCATTTGCGTAAAAAATGTATCCCTCAGGTTCCCATGTAATCTTTCCCCCCCCCCCCCCCCCCCCCCCCCCCCCCCCCCCCCCCCCCCCCCCCCCTCATCTTAAATCTATGTCCTCTGGATCTTGATTGGGCAAGAGACTCTGTGTGTTCACCCGGTCTATTCCACTCGTCACTTTAATTTCATGTTTTGTGTATTTTATGACTGTTAGCAGATCAATTTACCTCCTGGGATAAATATAGTATCGTATCGTATTGCATTCCTCTCATGATTTTGTACACCTCTATAAGATCACCCCTCATCCACAATCATTGGTGATCTTGTCGCCAATCTGATCAGTTTGCAAAGCATGTTAGATGTGAGAGAAAGTTACATCGGTGTTCTGCCGTCAACTCATAAACATCACGAGGCAGAAATTCATCCTTGGGTTACAAATGCTGAGTGATTGATGTGGTGATGATTTTCCAATGCTGTTTTGTATGAAGGAACAAAGCCACAGAAGTGGAGGAAAAGCATTTTGTGCAGACGCCCAAGAAGAAATTCTCACCTCCTTGAATCCGTCCTCTTTGTACAACCAAATCTTTGAAGTCTTCCATCTCGAAAGAGCTCTGAGCAATTGCAAAAATGTGAATCATTGTTTTTTTAATGGCATGATAAAATTTCCCAAGATAGACACAAAAAGCTGGGGTAACTCAGCGGGGTCAGATAGCATCGCTGGAGAAAAGGGATAGGTGACGTTTTGGTTGAGACCCTTCTTCAGACTATTTCCCAAGGTGCTTCATAGTTTGTGGGAAGTTAAGAGGGGGAGCATGTTTTTAAAAAGACATCTTCACTTCCACCCTGGACTGATATTTGCTAGTTTTTGCCTTACAGATGGAACTATGTTTACCTTTGATGTTTCTTTTAAATAAAATGTAAGGAAATAACACACAAGATGCATTTTAATGTAATATCATGCAGCATGATGCCATCATAAAATCAATTTAAAATGGAATCCCGTAGACTGCAATAGAATTAGTCCCATGTGACTTTTGGTAACTGCTACATCCTGATAATTCTACATTCACAACATTAGGAATTTATCTTCTTCCTATTAACTTCACATCATGAAGTTGCACTTGGAATATATGTTAAAATAACTTGAACACATACTTTCTGACATATAATAGCAATTCTCATCACAATTAGCTAGATTATATAAAATGTAGGTGTATAGAAAGGAGCTATTGATGCTGGTTTATACTGAAGATAGACACAAAATGCTGGAATTAGCAGGTTAGGCGACATCTCTGGAGAAAAAGGATGGGTGACGATTCAAGTCAAGTTTGTTTATAAAATGTAGATTCTCTTTTACCTGTGAATGGGTGAATTAGGCTTTGTTGTTACAAACCATAATGGATATTTTTCAGTTGTTTGGAATGAGTGTAGTGAGCAAGACTGGAAGTTGGTTTAAGAGTTTCACTTTTAGTCATTTTTCAGTGAATGAATTGAATTTGGAACTCACCTTAAATTGATGTGAATGATATTCAGCCATACAGTTATATACAGCATAGAAGCAGGCCTTTCAGCCCATCACTTCTATGCTGACCGTCATACCTATCTGATGATTCAATGGTGCATTATTGTCAAAAATTCCTTTTTTTGCATACAGTTCAGTAACAATCTTACTATACAGAGGCACAACCATAATTAAGTACTAGAGTGTAAGAATAATACTGTACATTGAGGCAGTACTGTTGTCGCCTAAGGTCCTAAGGTCATATGGGATGGGAGTAGAATTCGGCCATTCGGTCAGTCTACTCTGCGGTTCAATCATGGCTGATCTATCTCTCCCTCCTAACCTCAATCTCCTGCCTTCTCCCCATAACCTCTGACAGCCGCACTAATCAAGAATCTATCTATCACTGCCTTAAAAATATCCATTGACTTGGCCTCCACTGCTTTCTGTGGTAAAGAATTCTACAGATTCATTACCTTGTAGCCTTCGTTCAAAATTGTTAACATGTAGTCTTATCTTGGCCATAAAGGCCTGTTGTCCTGACAACGGCACTGGGTTGGAGTTACAGGGATTGGCCTGGCCTGGTGATGTGTCGGTGTCCTCCACCGCTGCTCGGCCTCTCCATCCCACAGCAGGCTGCATCCGATCTGCGTGCGCAGCCTCTTGGAGCAGCGCCCGATCCAATCGAGCCCCAGGCTGCTGCAGGGTCTCCAGCGGCCCACTCCACCTACACTTAGACCAACAAATGCACCATAGCCATGGCCACCGCTCGGCCTCCGTGCCCCATTGCACGTCTCGCAGCCGACCTCGAAACCTCCAGAGCACCTTAGTTCCCATTTTCCTGCATTAATTTTGTATCTCTCATAGTCATACAGTGATACTTTGTGGAATCAGGCCCTTCAGCCCAATTTGCCCACATCAGCCAAAATATCACAGCTTCCCACTTGCCCGCACCTGGTCCATATACCTCCAAACCTGTCCTATCCATGTACCTGTCGAACTGTTTCTTAAACATTGGGATAGTCCCTGCCTCAACTACCTCCTCTGGCAGCTTGTTCCATACACCCACCACCCTTTGTGTGAAAAAGTTACCCCTCAGATTCCTATTAAATCTTTTCCCCTTCACCTTAAACCTATGTCCTCTGGTCCTCGATTCCCCTAAACATGGCAAGAGACTCTCTGCATCTAATAATCCTATGCCTTGCCCATTCAATTACCTGTCCAGGTGCCTCTTAAACATTGTTACTGTTCCTGACTCCAAGATCTGCTCATTCCAGCCCAACTACTCTTTGTGTGAAATATTTACACCTTAGATTCCATTTAAACTTTCCATCTCTCATCTCAACCTGAACTCTTTAAGGGCCTGTCCCACTTAGGCAACCTAATCCGCGGGTTTGCCCTCAACTCATACTCGCAGCATTGTCGACACAAGGTCGTAGGAGGTCCTTCATGCTCGAGAGTGGTCTCTGCCTACTCGAGGCCTCAGCTAGGTTGCGGCATTTTTTTCAATATGTTAAAAAATGCCCGCGAGTAAAAAAAGGTCGCCATGGAAAAAATCAATACTTTTTTACTCATATGTTTAGTTGTAGTAGGTCGTAGTAATAATAATAATAATAATAATAATAATCTTATTTATATAGCACATTTTTAGTCAACTTGCATTGACCCCAAAGTGCTTCACATAATTACATTACATTTACACGCAGGCAAAGGTGGGTGAAGTGTCTTGCCCCAAGGACACAACGACAGTATGCACTCCAAGCGGGATTCGAACCGGCTACCTTCCGGTCGCCAGCCGAACACTTAGCCCATTGTGCCATCTGTCGTCCCGTAAAGTAGGTCAGCATGTTAGTCGTAGGTAATCGATGGAGGTCGAAGGTAGTCGTAGATAGTCTTCATCATAGTCGAAGGGAGGTCAAAGGGAGGTCGAAGGAGATTGAAGGAGGTTGTCTTCATTCTCCACTGTTCGGTGTCCAATTTTCCCGAAGTTAGTCATAGCTGGTCGAAGCTTGTCGTAGCTAGTCTACAAAATTGTCGAAGGATGTCGAAGGAGGTCTTCTACATAGTCGAAGGAGGTCTTCAACATGTCATTTTTTCAAACTCTATTAAACTCGCCCTAGTGGGACAGCACCTTAAATGTTAGGCATGGGAAACAGATACAGGCTGCCTACCTGGTCTAAGTTCCTCATAATTATATATAACTTGGGGCGGTACAGTGGTGCAGTGGTAGAGTTGCTGCCTCACTGCACTAGAAACCCGGGTTTGACTACGGGTGCTCTCTGTACAGAGTTTGTACGTTCTCGCTGTGACCACAAAGGGTTTTCTCTGCGTGCTCTGGTTTCCTCCCACACTCCAAAGACGTACAGGTTTGCAGGTTAATTGGCTTCAGTAAAACTTGTTAATTTGGCAAATATGGTAGAGATATGCCGGGAAAACAGTAAACTATTAGTACTTTGCCAAACAAGTGGGATGAATTAGAGGGTGGTGAATGTGTGGAATGCATTGCCACAGATGGCTGTGAAGGCCAAGCCAATGGGTACAGGTATTCCCCAACCTACGTTTCGTGAACCCTTTACGCAAGTCAGATTTTATGTGTTAGAATCACCATCACCATCCCCAACCCCTGCCCAAAATATCTAACTGAGTCTGAAGAAGGGTCCCGACCCGAAACGTCACCTGTCCGTGTTCACCAGAGAGGATGCCTGACCCGCTGAGTTACTCCAGCACTTTGTGTCCATCACTGAGAGTATGAACTGTTACAGCGGCGGCCGGCTTCGTCCAGGGCACTTTCCGTGGTGCACGGCCTACTGGGTAAGCACCGCCGACATTGGTTTCCGATGAAAACCTGAGTGATCGCACGGTGTTGTGGAATTTACAAACTGACAGAATTGTTTACGTGAGTGTGAGTTTACGCACGTCGCTTACTGCATAAGTCAGGGAGTGTCCGTATCCCTAAAGCGGAGATTAATAGTTTTCTTTAATTAGTGAGCGCGACAAAGGTTATGGGGAGAAGGCAGAAGAATGGTGTTGAGAGGGAAAATAGTTCCGCCATGATTGAATGGCAGAGCAGACTCGACGGGCCGAATGGCCTAATTCTGCTCCTATGAATTATGATCTTATAATTTGATTATTCTTTTTGTGGTAACCTGAAATGATTTTGTAATTAAATAATAACACAACTGAACAGTAAATGCTCTGTTTGCAACATGTATAGCAGATCACATATAGGTGTACTTATTCATAAGTTCCAAGGCTTTCAGACCAGAGCGTGGTTTAGCAGTTGTTTACAGACAAATAGTTGTGGTGTACAGGCAACACGGTTCATTACTGGAACTGATCTATCACCCCTTGCGGCAAGACCTAATTCATTGATCCGCCTATATTTCTTCAAGGAAATAGCATTGCTCGGTGTTGACCTGGAATAAACATAGAACAAAGTGCATAGATAGACACAGAGTGCTGGAGTAACTCAGCGGGTCAGGCAGCATCTCTGGAGAGAAGGAATAGGTGACATTTTGGGTCCTTATCCAAAGCATCACCTATCAATTTTCTCCAGAGGTGCTGTCCGACCCGTTGAGTTACTCCAACACTTTTTGTCTATCTTTTCCTCCAAACATTGCCTTTTTGCTGGGAAGAAGGACCGAAATAGAGCACGGTTCGCTTTGAGCTGCATCTATTGTTATGTATTACCAACCAAAAATAGAATAATTCTCCCTGGATTACCAGCATTGAGAGCTAAAAATACGAAATAGACACGGTGAATTGGCTGTATGTGAAACACAAACTCTCTGTATCTTCAAAAATAGAGCAATTACCACAAATGAACATTATACATCATATGACTGAATGAATGCGACACGCTAAATTTATCAGTTACATAACAAGTCCTATTTTAGCCACAGCACTTTTCACTAAATGAAGAACTTAGGATGTAAACATTGCATGGCTGTGTAGAATTCCTTTGATTTTTTTTCTCAACCCAGAGCGATAGATGCTAACTGAATCTGGTGATGATTAGCACCATACCAATAGACTGATCACTCCAGAAAGGGATTTGCGCTAACACAATGTTTACCTATTTGTAAATGTAAATAGAGTTCATCAATGCTCAATAGAATGTTCAAGCACGGTGGTGCAGCTGGTAGAGTCGCTGCCTCAAAACACCAGAGACGTGGGTTCGATCCTGTCATCAGATGCTGTCCGTTTGGAGTTTGCCTTGTGAGTGCCGGAGTAACTCAACAGTTCAGGCAGCACCTCTGGAGAAAAAGGATGGGTGACGTTTTGGGTCAGGACCCTTCTTCAGACTGAAGAAGGGTCTCAACCCGAAACGTCACCCATTCTTTATCGCCAGAGATGCTTGTCTGACCCACCAGTTACTCCGGCACCTCTATGTTTGGTACAAACCAGCCTCTGCAGTTCCGTGTTTCTACTCCTTGGGACCATGTGAGATTCCTCCTGATGCTCCCGTTTCCGCCCACATCCCAAAGACGTGCGGGTTTGTAGATTTGCCTTAATTGTTTGCTGTTGTTTTTCAAAGGATATATCCCTTTCTTAGTTAGATGGTTTGCTAGTTGCCAACTTCAACATATGATCAAGACAAAACAAAATCAGGCATTTGGCTACATTATGGGAGTCAGGGTAGAGTCATATAGGAACAGAAACAAGCCCTTCAAACTTCTTTCTGGAGTGACCAATTGGCCTCTGTAAAGTGAGTAGGGAGCAGAGGCCTCGAGCTGGGTTCCTCTTCGATTTCGGTGCCCCTCGGCTGCCAGCTCCCCCCCTTTTGTTCCCTTTGTTTGTTCTTGGTGCCCACCCTCTTAGTTCTTGGTGCCCACCCCCCCACCCCCACTGGGTCTCTCTTTAATCTCAGCATTGTCGTTCCCCCTCCCAGCCCCCTCTCTTCAGTCTCAGCAACCCCCCTGTGATTCTACAGGCTTGCTCTGTTGGCTAAAAACATATTAAAATATATGGAGAATGTTCTCGTCTAACTTCTAATGAACTATGAGAAATGTAACCCACACAGAATATAGCTTCAAAGAGTCATTTAGCACGGAATCAGGCCTTTCGGCCCAACTTGCCCATGCCGACCACAATGCCCCATCTACACTAGGCTCACCTGTCCATGTTTGGTCCATATACCCCCTGATCCCTCTAAACTGTTCCTATCCATGTCTCTGCGTGAAAAAAGTACCAGTCCAAGTGTCTTTTCAATGTTGTTAAAGTACCTGCCTCAACTACCTCCTCTGGCGACTCGTATGAAATATGTACGGAAGTTTTGTCAAACAATAATATAAATGAAAAGGCAACAATCGTTTAGGTAAGACTATGGGTGCGGTTTGTACACTGTCTGTACATTCTCCCTGTGCCCATTTTCTCCATGTGGGTTTTCTCCGGGAGCTCTGGATTCCTCCCACACTCTAAAAGCTTACGGCTTGTCGTTTAATTGGCTTCTGTGAACTATAAATTGTTCTTAGTGTGTAGGATAGAACTAGTGAACGGGGCGAACACTGATTGGCATGGGCTCGGTGACTTATCTTCAAAGTTTAAAGTCTAAAGAAAACAGTCCAAGTCTGTCCATAAGTAAAGCAATAGTAGAACTTCTAAATAATTATTTTAAATCAGTCTTCATTGAAGAAAGCATTAAAAAAAAACACTCCAACAATAAGAGACATAGGTTAGAAGGAAGGAAGTTAATGTTGCTAATTAAGTGAACTGAAAGGACTAATGGCTGACAAGTGTATGAGTCTGAATGGCCCAAATCCACTGGATTGAAAGGAAGTGGTTGCAGAGATAATGGAAGCCTTGGTTACAACCCAGCAATATTTCCTGGACTTTGGAGAGGCCTCAGAGGATTGGAAAACCACAAATGCAACACTGATGTTCAAGAAAAGAGCTAGATGAAAAAAGAAACAGGAAGTGTGGGCTAATTGGTCTAATATCTGCCTTTGGGAAGATGCTGGAGCCCATATCCAAGGAGTTAATAGCAGGACTTGTGGAAAGTAATGAGATAGTCAAACTATGACAGCATGTTTTTTGTTGTCAAAGGCAAAACATGTTTGTGAAATTTGCTGGAATTTGCTGAATGTATAACAAATAAAGGAGATAGTTATAGAGTTGTAGCACTGCACAGCACAGAAGCAGGCTCTTCAGCCCACCTTGCCCATAACAACCACATCGATATACTGAGCTAGTATCGTTTGCTTGCATTTGGTCCATATCCCTCTAAACCCTTTCTATCCATATATCTGTCCAAATGTCTTTTAAAATAATTATTTGTATTCGCATTTATGGCACTTTTGGCAGCTCATTCCAGATATGGACTACCTTCCGAGTGAAAAAGTTGCCCTAAGGTTCCACTTAATTTTTTTTTCTTCTCACCTTAAGCCCATGCCCTCTAGTTTTGGATTCTCCTTCCCTGCAGAAAAGATTGTGAGCGTTTACATTTAGTAAACTTTTTTGTACTTCCATATCTATTGAATAAACTATTGAGGTAAAAGAAAGAGCTCATGGGGTTGTTTAGTTTATTGTTACGTGTACCGAGGAACAGTGAAACGCTTCGTTCTGCTGCACTCCAAGTGTGAAAATGCACATCACCAGATTCAGGGTCAATTTTGTACCCCCTGTTATCAGGCAACTGAATCGTCCTACTATAACTAGAGAGCAGTGATGAACTACCGTTTACCTCTTTGATGACCCTCGGACTATCCTTGATCGGACTTTGCTGGCTTAACCTTGCACTAAACGTCATTCCCTTACCATGTATCTATACACTGTCAATGGATCGATTGTAATCATGTGTTGTCTTTCTGCTGACTGGTTAGCACGCAACAAAAGCTTTCCACTGTACCTCAGTACACGTGACAATAAACAAAACGAAACTGAGCTAAGAATGACCAAAGTTGAACACAATGTGGCCTCACCAACGTTTTGTACACCTGTAACATAAAACTGAAGGGGAAGTGGAAAGGTGTGAATGCAAGAATTGTGAGATAAAAGGTCTGAAATTATTGTACACAAGCGTGAACTCTCAGTCAGTATTTAATTGGAATCCAATATAAAGTGAGACCCTACTGATTCCCTGCTGTCAACTTGCAGATGATCAGAGCAGTTTCAATGAGAGTTTAGAGATGAGAATAGTGTGATGGTGCATTTTAATTGTTCACCGATCTGACTTCTGCTGGTTTAACATTTATCCGCTCATTTATGGATTAGTGAAAAATGTCATTGAAAGTCTCCAAAGTACTGGAAAACGGCGACCAATGAAGCAACATCTAAATGGACGGGTGTGCAATTTGTAAAATACATTATCTGCACATCTCCAGACCTATCACCATTCAACATAGAACATCGAACAGTACAACATGGGAGGGGACCGTCGGCCCACAATGATGACAAGACCAACCCTTACCTGTCTGTATGTAATCCATAACCACTCCAATCACTGCATATCCATGTGTGCCTATCTAAAAACCTCTTAAACGCCACTATTGTAGCTGCCTCCACCACCTCCCCTAGCAGTGTGTTCCAGGCACCCACCCGCTATGAAAAAAACTTGCCCTGCACATCTCCTTTAAACTTTGCCACTTTCACCATAAAGATATGCCCTCCAGTCTTCGATATTTCCCTTCTGGAAAAAAGGATCTACTGTCTACCCCATTGTCTCTCATAATTTTACATCCTTCTATTAGTTCCCCCTTCATTGCTGGATATGCATGTATACCTCTTCTTCTTCTTCTTGCGTGTGGCATGCACAGCCTAAAGTTGTCGGACAACTTGTTCTATTTGATCTTATTTGATTGGGCACGCCGGGTTGATTGCATTTGTCGAAACAGGGCGGACCACGTGAAGGTTGCAATCTCCCGCCCCCATTTATACCTCCAGTAAGGTTTAATCAATCCTGGCTGTATGGGATGCCTTGCAGAAGCAACGGGGGTTGCAGTTGATAAGTTCAAGTTCATAATAATAGGAGCAGAATTAAGTAATTCGGCCCATCAAGTCTACATTCAATCATGGCTGATCTATCTTTCCCTCTCAACACCATTCTCCTGCCTTCTCGTCATAATCCCAGAGATCCTTACTAATCAAGAATCTTTCAATCTCTGCATTAAAAATACCCTTTAACATCTGTGGCAATGAGTACCGCAGATTCACCAGCTGACGCAAAAAGAAAATCCTCCTCATCTCCCTTCTAAAGGTGCGTCCTTTTATTCTGGGGCTGTGGTCCTTGGTCCTAGACTCGCCCACTAATGGAAACTTCCTCTCCGCATCCACTCTATCCAAGCCTTTCACTATTGGGTAAGTTTCTGTGAGGTCCTCCTCTCATCGTTCTAAACTCCAGCGAGGACAGGCCCAGAGCCATCATTATATGTCAACCCAATCATTCCTGGGATCACTCCTGTAAACCTCCTCTGGGACCCTCTCAGATATGAGGTCCAAAACTGTTCATAATACTCTATGGAGTATTATGAACAGTACAATTACAGGAGCAAAAGTTAACAAACGTATCCTCTGGAGATCTGGTGTTGCATACTGTACTATGAACCTTTGAAACTTTTACAGCGCCAGAAACGTGATGACTCTTTGTGTGCTGTCTCGGTGGGGTCCGCTGGGTGATTTTACCGATTGCATGAAAAAACAAAGTATTTAACTATACCTTGGTACACATGAAAACAAAGTATCATTGAATTGAATTGAATCATTGAATCATATGGTGGAACCGTTTTCATGTAAATCTTCATTGAAAGCCAGTCAAAACTTCAGTTCTTAACTTGATTCCTGACTGTCACCTCCAATACTGAATTTTCGACTTTTTCATTTTCGCCTGGACGCTCCTAACATCACAAAGCATGTACAGCATAGGAACAGGCCCATCGGGTCTGATTAGTAAGGGTGTCTTGATTAGTGTCTGTGTCAGGGGTTATGAGGAGGAAAGGCAGGAAAAAAGGGGTTAGAAGGGAGAGGTAGATTAGCCAAGATTAAATGGCGGGGTAGACTTAATGGGCCGAATGGCCTAATTCTGCTCCTATCACATTAACTTATGATCGGCTCATAATGTGCATGATGCCAAGATTCATTCTTATCTGCCTGCACATAATCCATATCCCTCCATTCCCTGCATATCCATGTGCCGATCCATAAGTCTCTTAAATGCCGCTAGCAATTTGGTTATCCCTGACGGAGCCAGTGGTTAGTTGTATGAATAACAATCAAAGGGCTTGAGGACTGAGGGCAAACAACATCCGTGGAGGGAAAATGGACAGATGACGTTTCAATTGAGGCCCCTTACTCAGACAGACCTGAAACATTCCAGTATCTGCAATTTCTTGTGCCTCAGTCTAGTTGGAAGGCAACAGTCAATCGCAATCTACTGTGGAAGCAGCAACGTAACTTATTTACGCATAATGTTGAATAAAGAGAGGTGCACATGTAAATTTCTTGACATCTATTGTACTGAAGTTGGATTTAGTTTAGTTCCCATACAGCACGGAAACAGGCCCTTCGGCCCACGGAGTCCGCGCCGACCAGCGATCACCCCGTACACAAGTACTATCCTACACACCAGGTACAATGTATAATCTTTACCAAAGCCAAATTAAACCTACAAACCTCTGCATCTTTGGAATGTGGGAGGAAACCGGAGCACCCGGAGAAAACCCACGTGGTCACAGGGAGAACGTACAAACTCCGTGCAGACTGACCTGCACCATTCAGTTTTGCCCTGTCTCACACCAACACAAGAACATTAACGTGTAGATTAAGGTATAAATGAAAAAAAAAAATAGGCAGTAAAAATGAAAGCATTTTAAATTTCATGGATCTTCAGATATTTTCAGGCTTATCAACAGTCTAGAATGACCCACAGAAGTCAAAGTACAGACAATACAAGTGCATAGCATTCCCTAGTGTGGTGAGTCACTCATATTCTTTTTTTTGCAAAAAACACTCAAGGGATTTTTTTTTTGAGTGCTTATATGGAAATGTTTAATAAAGCATTTGACAACCGTTATACCATCCGTTTTTTAAGTGTCTGAGAATGTTTTTATGAGTCAGAGTTAAGATCCACCCCAAATTTCTTTTGTTTTGTCATGTGCTGCCTGAACTAATAATAATTTATGTTAAAGAAGAGACACAAAGTGCTGGAGTAACTCAGCGGATCAGGAGAACATGGATCATAGGCAACTTATCGGGT
The DNA here is from genome assembly GCF_028641065.1 of Leucoraja erinaceus. Lineage (NCBI taxonomy): Eukaryota > Metazoa > Chordata > Chondrichthyes > Rajiformes > Rajidae > Leucoraja > Leucoraja erinaceus. Next base: position 17,954,140 of record NC_073400.1, on the reverse strand, counting down.
GAAGAAGGGTCCCGACCCACCAGCACAATCAAGGCCCAGTCCCACCCTGGTCACTCCCTCTTCTCCCCTCCCCCGTCAGGCAAGATGTACAGAAGTGTGAAAGCGCACATCTCCAGATTTGGGGACAGTTTCTTCTCAGCTGTTATCAGGCAACTGAACAATAGACATTCGGTGCATGAGGAGGCCATTTGGTCCTTTGAGTCATTCACTGTGATCATGGAGAGAAGGAATGGGGGACATTTTGTGTCGAGACCCTTCTACAGACTGAAATGTCACCCATCCTTTCTCTCCAGAGATGCTGCCTGTCCCGCTGAGTTCCTCCAACATTTTGTGTCTATCTCTGGTGTAAACCAGCATCTGCAGTTCCTTCCAAAACTAAAACTATACCTGCTGAGTTACTGCGGAACTTTGCGTCTTTTTTCTGTAAGCCAGCACCTGCAGTTCCTCGTGTCTACCTACGCACCACAGATGCTTCATTTAAAATGCCAGCGTGTACGACCGACTGCCAGACCTTTACTGTAGGAGGCTGTGAAGTGCTTCATAAAATGGCAACTCTCAACGCCTAGCCCCAGACCTCATTAGAGAAACCTCCAAGGTTGACCTGGTCACCAAGTTGTTGACCCAGAGCTGACCTTGCAGCAGATTAACACTTCATGTTATAACGCTACTATAGATCAAGTGTATGATAGGCTCCAGAATGCATGAGGGCTGATGGTGACAGGAAATTACATCAGTTTTCTACTGATTGCTCTTTTAGTAAAAATTGTTCATTCCAACATGTCATTAGCATAAGAACTTTCAATTTCAAGCTTTACATCAATACATATATGATGTATGACGTATGCAAGCCAAATAGTTATTCTTTAATCTTAGTCAAATTTACTTCAGAATGTCCTATGCGCCTCTGAGAAATGTTATGCAGAAATCTTCCTTAGTCTTGCCTTTTAAAGCAACGGTGCATCCAGGTTCGATCCTGACTACGGGCGCTGCCTGTACAGAGTTTGAACGTTCTCCCTGTGACTGTGTGAGTTTTCTCTGGGTGCTCGGGTTTTCACCCATGCTCCAAAGACGTACGGGTTTGTAGGTTAATTGGCTTTAGTAAAATTGTAAATTGTCCCTGGTGTGCAGGATAGTGCTGGTGTACGGGGTGATCGCTGGTCGGCGCGGACTCGGTGGGCCGAAGGGTCTGTTTCCGCGCTGTATCTCTAAAGTCTAATGTCTAAACCACACGAAAAATGTAACACGTGTACAGGTGAAATGTTGATTGTCAAATTGGCAATTTATGTCAGTCAGTGACTTGTTAGTACAATTAGCCATAATTCCATCACCACTTCTCCCAAATGATCAATTAAGAATTGGAAACATTTTAATAGATTGCACCTTGTTGAAACTCACACACTCTGAACAATTCGAGTCATTGTACTTCCACGAACACAGCAAAACGACTTGAGAATACTGATATATTTTCAGGCAGGAATGGTAAGTAAGAACATTTGAAAAAAAAAATTGTAGACCCAAGGAACTACAGATGCTGATATCATGTGTAGAAACCAAATGTTGAAATAACTCAACGGTTCAGGCTGCATCTCTGGAGGACATGGATTGAATAAGTGACCCGACCCGAAACATCGCCTATCCATGTCCTTTCGTCCCAATTTGCCAAAGAAGACCAAATACTAGTCTTGTCTGCCCACGTTTGGCCCATAACCCTCTGAAACCTTTCCTTTCCATATGCTGCCCATCATCTGAGTTTGGCTGAGAATGGTGCATCTTTCAAAGATCGTGAAGCCAGCTTAACCTATTCTTAACCTATATCTGTATCAGAAATTTGCAGTTTTACACTTTGGACTTTAGAGATGTACTGTGGTCCAGGCCCTTCTACCCACTGAGCCCTGTCGACCAGCGATTACCCTGTACACCAGCCCTCTCCTACACACACACACAATTTTACTGAAGCCAATTCATCTATATGTCATTGGAGTGTGGGAGGAAACCGGAGCACCTGGGGAAAACCCACACGGGCATATGGAGAACTTGCTAACTGCGTGCAGACAGCACCCATTGTCAGGATTGAACCTGGGTCTCTGGTGCTGTAAGGCAACAACTCTACTGCTGTGCTTCCCCAAGGCTGGTCAGCTAACTGACCAGTCACAAAAAAAGTTAACAATAATCTGAGAGATTCAACTGGACCTGGGTGTCATGGTACACCAGTCTTTAAAAGTAGGCATGCAGGTGCAGCAGGCAGTGAAGAAGGCGAATGGTATGTTAGCATTCATAGCAAAAGGATTTGAGTATAAGAGCAGAGAGGTTCTACTGCAGTTGTACAGGGTCTTGGTGAGACCACACCTGGAGTATTGCGTACAATTTTGGTCTCCTAATCTGAGGAAAGACATTCTTGCCATAGAGGGAGTACAGAGAAGGTTCACCAGACTGATTCCTGGGATGTCAGGACTTTCATATGAAGAAAGACTGGATAGACTCGGTTTGTACTCGCTAGAATATAGAACATTGAGGGGGGATCTTATAGAAACTTACAAAATTCTTAAGGGGTTGGACAGGCTAGATGCAGGAAGATTGTTTCCGATGTTGGGGAAGTCCAGAACAAGGGGTCACAGTTTAAGGATAAGGGGGAAATCTTTTAGGACTGAGATGAGGAAAACATTTTTCACACAAAGAGTGGTGAATCTCTGGAATTCTCTGCCACAGAAGGTAGTTGAGGTCAGTTCATTGGCTATATTTAAGAGGGAGATAGATGTGGCCCTTGTGGCTAAAGGGATCAGGGGGTATGGAGAGAAGGCAGGTACAGGATGATGAGTTGGATGATCAGCCATGATCATATTGAATGGCGGTGCAGGCTCGAAGGGCCGAATGGCCTACTCCTGCACATATTTTCTATGTTTCTATGTCTATGTCTATATCCATGCTGGAAAAAAAATGGATTTCAGTTTCATCATATTTCTCATTCTTGGGCCATCATCTTGGACTTTCAAATTCTCATCCTTACCTTGGTTCCAACCTTGAAGACAGATGCTCCTCTCTCTCTTGTTATATCTTCAAGTAGCAAGTTTTGCTGGATTAGAGGTTCAATAGATTTGGATTGTTTTCTGTGGAACGTCGCAGATTGAGGGGAGACTTGGTAGAAGTATATAAAATGATGAGAGGCACAGATAGAGTGGACAGTTGGAACTCTTTTCCCTCGGTGGAAATGTCCAAGAGTAGAGGCCATAGCTTTAAGGAGAGAGGGGGAAGCATTTTAATGGAGATGTGCATGGTGCAGAGAGTGATGGGGGCCTGGAATGCTTTGCCAGGGGAGGTGGTGGAACAATAGTGGCATTTACGAGGCTTTTAGATAGGTGCATGGAAGTGCAGGAAATAGAGGGATATGGATCAGCTACAGGCAGATGAAATCAGTTTAACTTGACATCATGTTCAGCACAAACAGTGTGGGCTGAAGGGGTCTTTCCTATGCTGTGCTGTTCTATACTTCTCCGTGGATTGTCACCTTGTCGTGGTGGAGAAGCTTGTGTGGTCCTGAGATCCTGAGAGAGATGCCGTCTGGAGCTATGCTCCTGGTAGGGCCACCCATGGCAGTAAGGTCGATGGGGAGAACTGACAAAGAGCAATTCAACCAAGACCTCAACGGTGGAACAGGTGGAGGATGATGGCTGACTTTAGTGGAGCGTCATAACGGCTGGAAAGGCGGATGAAGGCTGCAGCAGAAAAGGGTCTCTGGTCGTCTTGGACTCCATGCCACTGGATCCTGACCCAGATCTGTCAAGGACCGTGGGGTGGCTGTCTGTGCACCAGTCTCCCCACGTTAAACAAAGTCACGCACAGGCATCCTCCAACCCTGGAGACAGCCATGGTCAACCATGACCGAGGGGGGCCTCAGACTGTTCTGTGGTCTATGTTCTAGTTTTCAATGGATTTTGAGAAAATTAGTCAGGGGTCTTGCTGTTAATTCAATAGAATGGCTAAGAACAGCACAGTGGCGCAGCAGTAGAGTTGCTGCCTTACAGCGCCAGAGACCCGGGTTCGATCCTGACTATGGGTGCTGTCTGTACGGAGTTTGTACGTTCTCTCTGTGACTGTGTGGGTTTTCTCCTGGTGGTCTGGTTTTCTCCCACACTCCAAAGACGTGCAGGTTTATAGGTTAATTGGCTTTGCAAAAAACTGTAAATTGTCCCTAATAAATAGGATAGTGCTAATGTACGGGATCGAAAGGCAGAAGAGCCTGTTTCCACGCTGTATCTCTAAACTAAACTAAACTAAAATTACTTTCAGGGAGCATCTGTAGAGGGAATAAACAAATTATGTTTTGGGTTGTGTAGGAAAGAACTGCAGATGCTGGTTTAAATCGAAGGGAGACACAAAATGCTGGAGTAACTCAGCGGGTCAGGCAGCATCTCTGGAGAGAAGGAATGGGTGACGTTTCGGGTAGAGACCCTTCAGACTGATGTCAGGGGAGGGGGCGGGACAAAAATGTTTCGGGTTGGGACCCTTCTTCAGACTGTGAAAACTCTTAAGACTGCATGTTGTGACGAGTCTAAATTGTAAAATGATTCTTCCTAAACAGCCTCTACCTTTGCTGTTCAAACTGTTACTCAAAACGACAAAGCAATGCAGTCCAGCTATCTGCAGGATTCAATTTAATTGGACGTGGGAACAGCTCAGTGTGTACTTTCTAATTGTCCAACAAAAGGGATAATTTTAAACCTACTGAACGATGGCAGTTAAAAGTCCCTCAAACCTCTGAACCACCCTGAAGTTAATCAAGCCCCTTGACTGAGTTTAAATGCAGCATAGCTGACTTGTCACGGGTATTAAAGGGAACTGACGTTTCTTTGGGAAGCGAATGCAAGTGTAGTGTTATGGGGACAGACTTGAAATATTACCCCTTACATCCGCTGCCAAACGAGAGGAGTCAGAGTGAAATCCAGGCCAATATATTGAGAAGCACGATGTCAGTGCTCTCAAAAGCTATGAAAGCGAGACTAACTAGAGAGTAGTCCTGACCTCCCATCTACCACATTGGAGACCCTCGGACTAGCTTTAATCTTGCTTTACTGGACTATATCTTGCACTAAACGTTCTCCATTTATCCTGTGTCTGGACACTATGGACAGCTTGGTTCAAGAGTCAAGAATGTTTTATTGTCAAATGTCCCAACATGGGAAGATGAATTTCTTACTTCCAGCAGCACAACAGATAAGTAAACATCATCGTCTGTAAAACCCATAATAAGCATCCACAAAAGTGTTTGTAATTTTTATATATATACACAGACAAACACACAGACAAATAAACGGGCAATATTAGTACAATGTTCCGAAGTCGATATAGTTCGGAGCCTTTATGGAGGTTGTAATATCTTGTATATCTTTCCGCTGACTGGATAGCATGTACAAAAAGCTTTTCATTGTACATCAGTCTACATGACAATAAACTAAACTAAACTAAACATCCTAGATGTCCTCATGCTCTAGGGGATGGGGGTTCCCCTCTTCTATCACAGATGAGGCACTCACATGTCTCCTCTGTGTCCCGCAGCTCCGCTCTTGCTTCCCCTCCCCACAATTGCAACACGGACTGTCCCCCCTTAGCCCTCACATTTCACCCCATCAGCCGTTGCATTCAGCACTTTGATATAATCCTTCAACATTTTCGCAACCTCCAACGGGATAACACCACTAGTCACATCTTCCCAACTCCACCTCTTTCCACTTTCTACAGAGGCCATTCCCTCCGCAACCGAGATAGACACAAAAGGCTGGAGTAACTCAGCGGGACAGGCAGCATCTGTGGAGGGAAGGAATGGGCGACGTTTCAGGGTCAAAACCCTTCTTCAGACTGGTTAGGGATAAGGGAAACTAGAGATATAGACGGTGATGTGGAAAGGTAAGGAACAATGAATGAAAGATATGCAAAAAAGTAAAGATGATAAAGTAAGGAGGCCATTGTAAGCTGCTTGTAGGGTGAAAATAAGAAGCTAGTGCAACTTGGGTGGGGGAGGGATAGAGAGAGGGAATGCCGGGGTTACCTGAAGTGAGAGAAATCAATATTCATACCACTGGGCTGTAAGCTGTCCAAGCGAAATATGAGATGCTGTTCCTCCAATTTACGTTTAGCCTCACTCTGACAATAGAGGAGACAGAGGACAGAAAGGTCTGTGTAGGAATGGGAAGGAGAATTAAAGTGTCCAGCAACCGGGAGATCAGGTTGGTTCACGCGGGCTGAGCGAAGGTGTTCCGCGAAATGATCGTCCAGTCTGCGACTGGTCTCGCCGATGTATAAGAGTCCACGTCTTGAACAACGGATACAGTCGATGAGGTTGGAGGAGGTGCAAGAGAACCTCTGCCTAATCTGAAAGGACTCGCGGGGTCCCTGGACAGAGTCGAGGGAGGAGGTACAGCGAGAGGTGTCGCATCTTCTGCGGCTGCAGGGGAAGGTACCTGGGGAGGAGGTGGCTTCCGCAACTCCCTGTTTAACTCATCCCTTCCCACCCAAACCACCCCCTGCCCAGGTACTTTCCCCTGCATTCACAAGAGATGCTACACCTGTCCCTATATCTCCTCACTCGACTATGTGTCCAGGGACCCCGACAGTCCTTACAGGTGAGACAGAGGTTTACTTGCACCTCCTCTAATTTAATCTACTGTACCCACTGTTCCAGGTGCGGATTTTATATATCGGCTAGACCAAGCGCAGACTGGATGAACACCTTCGCTCAGTCCGCCTGTGCCTACGCAATCTCCCGGTTGCCAAACATTTGAACTCCCCTTCATATTCCCACACTGACCTTTCTGTACTGGGCCTCCTACAATGTAGGAGTGAGGCCAAATGAAAATTAGAGGAACAGTAGCTCATATTTCACTGAGGCAACCTACAACCCAGCACTATGAATATTGATTTTCTAACTAATCTTTGCATCCCCCTCTCTCTCTCTGTCTCTCGCTCACCCTGTCTCATCATACTTGTTTCACTGTAAACCTGTTGAGTTTCAGTCTGCATGATTCGTTATCACCTACCCCACAGCCAACAATGGACCATTGTGAGCTCCACCCTTCCTTGATCATCTTTGCTTTTTGTATATCTCTAATTCATTTGTTCTATGTACCTTCTATACCTCTCGTTTCCCTATCCCTTGACTCTCAGTCTGAAGAAGGGTCTTGACTCGAAACGTCACCTATTCCTTTTCTCCAGGGGGGGTGCTGCCTGACTCGCTGAGTTACTCCAGCTTTTCGTGTCTATCTTCGGTGTAAACCGACATCTGCAGTTCCTTCCAACACACCTAAACCAAACCAAGCTAACTTTCCATCGGACTCCTGTGGGCATCAGGTGCGACCATTTAATTTTCCTTACAATCTATTTTTTGAAAATCACTTTCATGCCCACCCACAATGTTTTGCCACTGGCATTACTTTGCTGATGGGGAGAACATCTTCCTCTGCACAGCACAGTGTTAGACAATCAACATTTTGCCCAATTTAGTTGTTTTCTTTTCGCATTGACATCGCAGGTGATCTATGTTAACTCACTTTCTCTACACACTGAGGGCAACTTTACAGAGGGCTAATTAACCCACAAAACCGCACATTCTTGGGATGTTGCAGGAAACCACGGCGCCCGGAGGTCGCAGGGGAGAACGTGCAAACTCCACACAGACTGAACCCCTGGTCAGGATCAAACCTAGGTCCCGGTCGCTGTGATGCAGCAGCTCTACCCGCCGCACCACTGTGCTACCCATTTAATAAATTCCTGTTATTAACCTCACTGAATGCTTCATGTCAATTTCTCAGTACAGTATAGATTTGTGAAAGTTACTCATTCTTATCCTTAACATACCTCTGTTTTTTTAAGGTATAATTTTAAATACTGGCCAAATTTTTTGTGAAAGCATAATTTACACAGAATAGCTCAATGAAACAAAGTTATGATCCCTAAACTTTGCCAGTTTACTTTACAAAATATCCTCTCTATGTACTTTTGCCAACAATATGTATCATAATTTTAAAAAAACTCTCAATGGGAGTTAATATTCTTCACCTCATTATGTAACACGTAAATAACAGCCCTTGATCTTCTTTTGACTGGGTGTCGTTTTTCTTTAGAATGGCACATATCTTCCATGACGTTATTCACAAAGTCCAAGGACTCCATGCAATGTGGAGGATGCCTTTCTGCCGTTTTCCCCTAAAGAGCCCCCTCGTAATGCACCGTAATGAAGTTGTTTATTAACAGCACTGCTTAAAAGGTCACATTTGAATGCAAGCCTTCTGAGATGAAGTGTAATTTCTTTACCTCTACCTCTGATAATCCGATCATGGCCCCCAAGTTCCTCCCCACTTCCTTGCAGATAGTGATATTTACAGTGATTACATCTGATGAGTATTATTTGCAGTAAGTGAGTTTTAGAGACATAAATAGTCGAGGACAATCTTTGGACCATGGGAAGTTTGACAGGATATAAATCCTTCAGGGTCGAGGGAGCGTTTGATCTCTTCTTTGCAAGCTGCTGATTTCACACTGAAGGAATGTCTGCACTCCAAGGACCCACCCACCCACAGAATCATTAGGGACTGGGTGTAGGGTTCCACACAAAGCACCACAGGGATTGTTAATCAGGTCAGAAGCCTCGGAAATGTAATGGGAAGTTTTTCTAACGTTTAAAATTTATGCTTTCGACAAATCTTCCCTCCCTTCGAGAAAACGACAATCTTGAGAGGCAAATATTTCCTTCTGCATTGCCTTAAAACAATATGATTAGAATACTTATTTTCTAAAAGTACTGCTGATAATTTTAAACTCTTGCAATCATTTGTTTTATCTATAATATCCAGATCAGTTAAAAATGTTGTGTCAAGGAGTTCAACATTCATTGGAATTGTAAACAACAAAATTCGTGGAAGTATAGTTCTTTTTAATAAAATCATCAAAACGTGTTATTCAGTTTGCTAATATTCCTTTCTCTCGAGTTTTATATATAAAATATATATATGCTTTCTATATGGATGCACACACGCACATATCTATGTATAGTTTATAAAGCCTATGTATATATATCATATAATCGATACATATAAGCTATATATAAGCTACACATATGTGTATATATACACACACACACACATATATATAGCTCGTATATATAGCTTATATGTATATATTCACATATTTAAAACATACAATTTCTAAAAAATATACAATTCTAACATTTAAACCACACAAGCTCTAAAATATATATATTACTATCAAATGTATAACATGCAAGTAATAAAACACATTTATTAATTTGTTCTAAATTATATATTTTTAATACATTTATAATGCATCTAATATAATATATATATATATATATATATATTTCTAACAAATCTCCAACATACAAATTCTAAAATATATATATAAAATATAAATACAAGTTTAAAACATATATATATATACATATATATTTTTTGTTTGTTTATTTTATTAGAAGTTAATACAGTACAAAACAATACAGTGGTACCTAATTTTAGGTGCCAACTATGTCATAACGTAATACATTCTATGTACAACCTCTAGTTTTATGTTTTTGAAAAGGAAGTAAAAAAAAAACAAAAAATAGAGAGAAGAAAAAGAGGAAAAATAGATAGTAGAAAATAGAAAAACGTGAAGTGTGTATATAAGAAAAGAAAAAGTAGAAAGTAGAAATAGGAGAAAAAGACCCTTAAAAAAGAAATTTTCAAATCTTTGTTCGGAGATGTAAATCTATCCACGACCTGACCTGAAATCAGTAATCTTTACGGTACTGCTGCATCACATGATTCCAAAAAGTCGATGAAAGGGGACCAACTCCTTAAGAATTGGTCATATTTATCTATTAGGTGGAGTCTCATTTCTTCAAGGTGTGCTATGTCCGTCATATTCCTAATCCACATTTTAATAGTTGGTATAGCTGTATTTTTCCAAAATGTAAGTATCAATTTCTTTCCAATAATTAACCCATAATTAAAGAATACTTTTTTGGTCTTTGTTTAAATTGATATCTTCTACTATTATTCCAAATATAATCCATTCCGTATTAGGTTCTATTCTTGACTTGAAGAGCTTTGTAAATATATCAAATATATCGCTCCAAAATTTATTCAACTTTGTACATCCTACAAATGAATGTGTTGTATTAGCATTTTGAAACAAACATTTATCGCATCTGGGAGAGACGTTTGGGTAGAATTTATTCAACCTCGTTTTTGAATAATATAGTCTATATAATAATTTAAATTGAATTAAATTATGTCTTGCATTAATGGAACAATTATGTGTGTTCATCAGATACTTTGCCCATCTATCTTTCGGGATCTTTATCATTATCATTATCATTAGTTCATGTTCCCAATCTTCTCTTAGTGCCTCTGTTGAGGGTAATTCTCTATTTAATATATACTATTATAAAAATATGATATTATTTTTTGTGAATCAGCCTTAATATTCATTGCTTCTTCTAAAGGGTTTAAAAATATAGTTTGAAATCTATGGATATATTTCTTCATAAAGTCACATATCTGTATATATTTAAAATATTGATTATCATTCAGTTTAAATTTTGATTTTAATTGTTGAAATGATAACAATTTGCCCAATTCATACATATCTCCTACTATCCTAATCCCCAGTCTATCCCATTGTTTATATGTTTTGTCGATAAGAGATGGTTTGAATGCAGGATTGTTCAATATTTGGGTTAGTACTGATAGATTATTTAATTTCAAGGATAATTTTATTTGTTTCCAAATTCTTATTGTATTGTGAATAATTGGGTTCTTCTTATATATTATACTATTAAATTTTATCGGTGAGAACAAGATCGTTCCTATATTGTACGGGTTAAATATATATATATATATATATATATATTTTAACATATTTATAATATACTGGTTTAATTATATATTTTATCTTTGCAATAAATGCCTTTTGATATTTGAGGATTTTAAAATATGGAATGCATTTTTGAGAGACGGTTCTGAAAGAGCAACCGCCTCACCGTTTGACCTTCTGTCCAGTTGTGTGAGTAAAAGGTTTTGTTCCCCATTTAATGCCAGATCAATCTTTTGACATCTGAAGAAGGAAGGATCTGCTGCCTGGGTCGGCTTTGTGGAAGCATACTGGCAAATTTACTGCCACGTTAACCATGCTACCACCTACACAGCCGGCAATTGAAAGCCGAACAAAGCTAGAGCCATAGGCATACAGCAGGGAAACAGACCCTTCAGCCCAACCCATCTGTGCCAACCAAGATACCCAGTCTAAGCTTGTCCTATTTGCCTGCATTTGACCCATATCCCTTCCCGATCCATGTACAAACACCTCCCTTCCCTCTCCCCTTTCTTCCTCCCAACACCCCACCCCCTCCCCCTCCTAAATCCCCCCCCCCCACTACATTCCCCTGAACCCCAGCTGATCTTGCACAAGTTTCTTCTCTTCCCTCTCCCTACCACCAAAATTCCTTCAACAAGAATTACAATTCACAATTATGTATTTCTTTTCGGCTCACACCTGCTTCTATCCAACAATCTGACGATCAGGGAACCCCCTCACCTGAGGTCATCTGTTGCCGACCGTGATTTGTCTGGTTCCCTCTTCTCTCAGTTATTTTCCCCTGCTCCCTCCTGTAATCAGTCTGAAGAAGGGTCCTGACCCGAAACGTCACCCATCCATGTTCTCCAAAGACACTGCCTGGCCCATTGAGTTACACCGGCACTTTGTGTATTTCTTTGGTATAAACCAGCATCTGCAGCTCCTTGTTACTACAAACACAAATGTCTTTTAAATGTTGTTATGGGCTTGTCCCACTTGGGCGACATTTTAGGCGACAGCCTAAAAAGACGTTGTCACGTCGCGGTCGGGTCGTGAATGCGCGGTGTCTCCATGTCGCCCCAGGATTTTGGAAAGTTCTAAATCCTCGCACGACATCTGTGTGTCTTATCATGTCGTTCGCCCTTTCACAAGATGACGTACGGGTGACCATGGTGACGCACGGTCATTGCCTATGCTCATTTATTTTGTGTCACCGTGCATCACCATAACGTCACCCGTACGTCGTCGTGCGTCATGATGCGTCAAGATGCGTCGCGGCGCATCCCCTTTTATAGGGAAGCCGGTTAATCAAATGACATCACGCGCCCCAGATGACGCAACCTGTCGTATCTTACCATATCGTGTCGCGGATGGACGTACATTGACGCCGCTTGACGGCTGTGACGACACAGGCGCTGTCCTATGCTGCCGTATGCTGTCTCATGGTGACGCACGGTGACACGTGCCCTGTCCCATGGTGACGTGTGGTAACGCGTGGAAATTGTGACGCATGGTGACCTGGAGTGACGTACCTTGACGCAGTTGTGTCGCATCCTGTCGTACTACTTGACGGTTTTCAGGCGACATCAGGCGTCAGTCACTGACGGCCGTCATCGCCGATAAAATCGCAAAGTGGGACAGGCCCTTTACCGTACCAAAGTGAAGGTTACTGAAGCAGGTGAAATACCTAAATATCGAATAATTAATCATTACTTAAGGGCAGCACAGTGGTGCAGTTGCTACCCTACAATGCCAGAGACCCAGGTTCAATCCTGACCTTGGGTGCTGTCTGTACAGAGTTTGTGCATTTTCTCTGTGGCCATGTGGGTTTTCTCTGAGAGCTCTGGTTTCCTCCCACACTCCAAAGACGTACAGGTGTGTACGTTAATTGGCTTCGGTAAAATTGTAAATTGTCCCTAACGTGTAGGATAGTCCTTGTGTATGGGCAGTGTAGAATCGGGGTGGTGGCGGGCCTGTTTCTGCGTGGTATCCCTATAATCTAAAGTAAAGGGGCAAGAAAAAATACAAACCTGCGGGGCAACTTTTTCACATGGAGGGCATGGAACAAGCTGCCAGAGGAGGTAGTTGCGGCAGGTATTGTCATAAAGACACTTGTAGAGGTACATGGATAGGAAAGGTTTAGAAAAATAGGCACCAAATGCAGGGAAATAGGACTATCTTAGATGGGGCATCTTGGCCGACATGGACAAGGGCCTGTATGACTCCATGGCTCTAGATAATCAAATCCTATTGGTTCGGGTGTGAGTTGCCAGCCTCCAGTGGAGCGACACAAAACCGATTCACCACAGTGAATCTAAACACTACACAGGACTACCACATTTATTTAAAGCATTTTGATGCTATGCAAAGCATTTTCATTTTATTTTCTCACTTGACTTCAAAAGAAAGAGATGCCGTTTGAGCAAAGCCGATGCACATATCAAACCTTGTTTGTAATGATAAGACCACCCATGACAGACCACAGCCAATGAAGCTTCATCCAGCTGTTCAAAATGATTAAGGTTTAATGAGCAGAATAATATACACTCTATATAAAGAGCAATTAATAAACATTTAAATGGCTCTTTTGGAAGTAAAATATGGTGTGAAATTCATTGCACTTGATGTGAAAATTGAAATACTGTACTTCATAAAAGAACGCTTTGGAGAGTGTGTGAAGAATACTTACTGAATGCACTAGACAGTTTTAAAGTTGAGCAGATTGATGGAAACCTCTGCAGGGAAATAAATGCACCAGACTTAAACACAGAACACGCAGGAGATTAATGTATTAAATAGGTGACCCCATAATTTAACCGTACATGTTACATAAGCTGTTTTCTCACAACTCAATGAGAGTTCTTCAGGTCCTTTCATGTCGTACTGTGAAGCAAATCTTGTTTCATGGCACTGGCTCTCAAAGGGCAACGTAGACATCGCTCTGTCTGGGCTTTGCCACTCTGTGTGTGAATGGCAATCATCTCTCTGGGTTTGCAGGCAGCATCTGTTTAAGGCATCATTCACTGCTTCAACTCGACGCTTGCAAACTCCAAAGACAAAAGGGCGTCTGAAAAGAAGGTCAAGGATTCCTTGAAGTCTGCCCATAGTATTTGTTCTTTGTTTTGTCTGGAAGAAAGTGAATGGAACTGTGGAGGGGGAGGAACACCGCACAGAGTTTCCCATTTGTCACCCCTTGTATGTCATCGAGAGAAAGACTTGGAAATACTCAAGGAAGCTTCAAAAGAATTTAATTAACATTTAAATACAGAAATTGTCTTTTATTTAAAAGTGGCATGGCTTACAAGCCTTTGAAGGCCTGCTCTAATTATTTCAGTACACACATTATAAATTCAAGAGGTACATTTTTGGGGAAAGCCATCAAAATAAGGTGCCATAATCGAGATACGTAATTCGCCATTGAAACGGCAACATAGTGCCCGATCATTTCAACATCTTACTGTGGCAAGTAGCGGAAATCAGTTGGTTGCCAGAACAGAAGATTGCAGTTTGGAAGTCGTGAGATCTCGCCAGCGTTAATCTCGATCATTTTGTCGCGTAGTTTGGAAAGACCATCAGGAGATACATGGAATTTTTGACTTCCTCAAAAACGACCGCTCACTGGGGTCATAGAGTCTTAGAGGATCATACAGCATGAAAACAGGCCCTTCGGCCCAACTTGCCCACACCGACCAACATGTCCCATCTACACTAGTCCCACTTGCCTTCAGTTGGCCCCGTATCCCTCTAAACCTATCCTATCCATGTACCTGTCTAAATGTTTAGTTTATTTGTAGGAAAGAACTGCAGATGCTGGTTTAAATCAAAGGTAGACACAAAATGCTGGAGTAACTCAGCGGGACAGGCAGCATTTATGGAGAAAAGGATTGGGTAACATTTCGGGTCGAGACCCTTCTTCTAAATGCTTAGTTTAGTTTAGTTTAGTTTAGTTTGGAAATAGAGTGTGAAAACAGGCCCTTCGGCCCACCAGGTCTGTGCCGATCAGCGATACGCGAAAGCTAACACTATCCTTCACACTAGGGACAATTTACAATTTTACCAAATGAATTAGCCTACAAATCCTTACATTTTTGGAGTGTGGGAGGAAATCGGATCTCTTGAAGAAAACCCACGCAGGTCACGAGGAGAACGTATAAACTCCGTACAGACAGCACCCTTAGTTACGATCAAACCCAGGTCTTTAGCGCAGTGAGGCAGCACCTCTACCGATACGCCACTGTGCCGCCCCGATCTTAAATGTTGTGATCTTGCCTGCCTCTACTACCTCCTCTGGCAGCTCCTTCCTTACACCCACTGCCCTCTGTGTGAAAAAGGTACCCCTGAGATTCCTATTAAATCATTCCCCCCTCACCTTAAACCCTCTGCTTCTCGATTCCTCTCTGTGTTTCTACCCGATCTATTCCTCTCAGGATTTTCCACAATCAAATGCACAAATGAGATGGACATTGGTCAATCAGATATTTTAACATTTCATCAAAAAAGTGTATTGTAGAAGCTGGAGACATAAGAAACTGCAGATGCTGCAAATTTGAGCAAAAAACACAAAGTACTGGGGGAATTCAATGGGTCAAGCGGCATCTGTGGAGGGTGTTTATCTTTTACATTTCAAAAATAATTTTCACTCAGAATAGAATAAAAAATATAGAAAACAAAACCAATGCAAAATCTTCTAATACATTCTTAATATCAGAATATTCAATATTGTCGGCGTCTTACTGAGTGATGTTAGCACTTGTATTTGGAAGCTTCAGATTGATGGAGTCGGGAGGGTCGGGGGGGGGGGGGGGGGGGGGGGGCTGACGGGGGCAAAAAGCTTAAAAAGAGTAGGGAGCTGAAAATAACCTAGCAAGTGACAGGTGAGGGGGGGGGGGGGGGGGGGGGGGGGGGGGGATGAAAAGGAGACAAAGGGTGTCAGAGAAGCAGAGTAGAGGAGTAATGAAGTGTAAAGCTGGAGCAGAAGGATATGGATGGAAGGGGACGGGGGGAGGGGAAAGACCAGGGCATAAATGGGGAATTTTGCTTGGGAGTTGAGTGTACAGAGGAGGGGAAACGAGGAAGGTGATTGGGGTGGTTGGGACAATGTGTGCGCAGCAGTGTAGGTGGGAACAGGGAAAGACTGGTGGGCCAGGGGGTATGTTTGCAGAAGTAATACATTGCAGATTTTTGTTTACTCTAATTGATTTCACTCTGGAATGAATTCAAGGTGATGGATTAAAAACAGAGCAAAGAAAGTGGCACAATGGTAACGTTTCTGCCTTACAGCGCCAAAGACCCGGGTTCGATCCTGACCTCGGGTGCTGCCTGCACGGAGTTTGTATGTTCTCCCTGTGACCTTGTGCGTTTCCTCCGGGTGCTCCGGTTTCCTCCCGCATTCCAAAGACATGCGGCTTTGTCCCTAGCATGTATGATCGAATTAGTTTTCACGTGATCGCTAGTTCATGTGAACGTGGTGGGCCAAAGGGCTTGTTTCCCTGCTGTATATCTAAACTAAACTAAACTAAATGCAAACTATGAGATAATAGTGATTACAGATTCAGCACCTCGCAGTGTTGAGAGGGCTGGAACTTTGTTTTCATACAACTGCTGCTGAAGAATGTCAAATGTATTTGCCAGATGTATCACCTTACCAATATTTTGCCAACAATCTGACGATAACGTTTTACTGAAGCATCTACTGAAACGCTTTGAAATTTTCCACAAGTTTCATTTTATGACCCAGTATCTTTGCATTGTGGTTAGATCTAGCATGTTAAAATTGTCATCTTTGTGTTCAGCTTTGTGTGACTTGGAACCATCACTATCAGCCAGCATCATAAGAGAACCACACCACACTGACCAAGCACTCATATCACTCCTGCCATTGGGAAGAAGATATAGGGGCCGGAAAACTGTAATGTCCAGGTTTAGGAATAGGTTCTTCCATACAGCCATCAGGCTATTAAACACTACAGCCTTCAAATAAGCTCTGAATTACATAGGTTCAGGGACTTTGATTTTGTCTTTTTGCTCTATTATTGTTTGTTTGTTTTATATGTGTGTATATACATGAGTATATATATATATATATATATATATATATATATACTCACACATATATATACACACACAAACATACACACACAAACATATATATGTATATCTCTGATATATCTGTGTGTATGAACTGAACTTCTTTTCATTTTGTTATATTGTTTACAGAGTACTAACTGCATCTGTAGTTCCTTCCGACACACAATGTTTACATATTCTGTTAATCTGCTGCAAATTACAATTTCATTGTTCAGCCTGGGACAAATGGCAATAAAACACTCCTGACTTGACTCTTGAACCACATGATTATTTGTAGACTTTAGAGGGACCCAGGTGAATGGAGTCGGTGCCTCAGTTTAGTTTAGTGTCATGTGTACTGAGGTACAGTGAAAACCTTTTACATGTGTACTGGCCTGTCTTGGAAAACACTATACAATTGAGCAGCCCACAGTGTACCGATGCAGAATAAAGGGAATAATGCAAGATAAAGTCCAATAAATTCCGTTTAAAGATAGCCTGAGGGTCTTTCGCTGAGGTAGATGGTAGATCAGGACCGCTCTCTAGTTGGTGCGAGGGCGATTCAGCTGCATGTTCACAGCTGAGAAGACACTGTCCCTGAATACCTCGGTACCTCTTCCCTTAGTTTTAAATGGTCAATACCTTAATGGGCACTTAAATGTTGATTTGTTTAATTAAAAACGTTCTGACAGTCTACCCTATCTATGTTTAGTTTAGTTTAGCATAGTTTAGAGATACAGCGTGGAAACAGGCCCCCGACCCACTGAGTCCACGCTGACCATCGATCGCCCATTCACTAGTTCTATCCTACATACTGGGGACAATTTACAGAAGCCAATTAACCTGTCATTGGAGTGTGGGAGGAAACCGGAGCACCCGGAGAAAACCTGTGTAGTCACAGCTAGAACGTAAAACTCTGTACAGACAGCACCCGACGTCAGGATTGAACCTGCTTCTCTGGTGCTGTAACTAGCAACTCTACCCACTGCGCCACTGTGCTGCCTAATGACGATAGTTTAAATTATATTCTGTCTTTCCTAGAATTTTAAGCATTGATGTCAGCAGAACAGAACCTCTGTAAAAGTTCTCTTTCAACCTGATAGTAAAGCATTTTGAAATTTGTGAAATACATCTTCAAGTTAGCACCAGCAGTTAATCTGAATGGTGAACAATCATGAAAGACTACAACTAAGCAAAGCCATTAGGACTGACTTACATAAACATGACATTCCTTTCCCATGACTGAAGACAGCATTGAGAATTTGCCGATGGATATGCCTATCTTATCTTGATCCAGTGCAAGTCTTTGTTGGAGATACATTGGGTAGTTGTGGAATGAGGACGGTCAGGCCTACTTACGTATCCATTTCTCGTCAACTTGGAATTCCTCCAGGGCACCTACATGGTTGTTTGAAGTTAAGTTTTGGAGATACAGCGTGAAAACAGGCCCTTCAGCCGATTGATTCCACGCCGACCTGCGATCACCCACACACCATTTATAGTCTGAGGAAGGGCTCCAACCCGAAACGTCACCCATTCCTGTTCTCCAGAGATGCAGCTTGGCCCACTGAGTTAAGCCCCTGTCCCACTTAGGAAACCTGAACGGAAACCTCTGGAGACTTTGCGCCCCACCCAAGGTTTCCGTGCAGTTCCCGGAGGTTGTAGGTGGTTGCCGGAGGTTGCAGGTGGTGGAAGCAGGTAGGGAGACTGACAAAAACCTCCGGGAACCTCCGGGAACCGCACGGAAACCTTGGGTGGGGCGCAAAGTCTCCAGAGGTTTCCGTTCAGGTTTCCTAAGTGGGACAGGGGCATTACTCCAGCATTTTGTGTCTACCTTCAGTTCTATTCCACACACAGATGTGAAAGTGGGATAACATATAACTAGTGTGAACAGGTGATCGATGGTTCTGTGTGGACTTGATGGGCTGAAGGGCCTGTTTCCTTGCATATCTTTCAATCAATTTAGTACATAGACAGGAAAGGTTTACAGGGATATGGACCAAACGCAGGTGGGTGGGACTAGTGTTGATGGGGCATCTTGGATGGCCTGTTTCCATGCTGTATCTCGACACTAAATGTTGGGAGTAAGAAAATAAAGCATGATCTGTTTCTGATCACAGACATCTGAGAATAACTTACTCTGCATGGTGTAATAGTTTGGTTTATTAAATGGAATGCGTGACTGGTGTGTCAGATATCTAGGGAAAGGTTTGATGGATCACATGGAACATTACCTTTGTAAAATAAAAGTACTTTTCAGATAATGTTAAGTTTTATAGCAGGTAATGTCAGGGTTTGCATTTTATTTTCATCCAAGTTTTGCATTACTACGAAGGAAATGTGTGTGTAATCCTAAATGGCAAATCAATAAGTATCTTCTCAATGCTGTACGCTACGATTAAATGTGAAATGTGACATTTCCTCCCACATATAAGGAGGCTTTGGAATATGAAAATCAATCTGACCAGGTAAAAATTCCCTCAATTAGTCATGGTTCTGTAATCGTTCAGCTTGTTCCTGGAATATGGAATTTTTGAAAAAGAAATGAAAAGAACTTAAGAAATCGAAATAACATGGCAATATCCTGAAAATACCAAAATAATTTAAAAATGCACCAAATGATGGTCTGGAGTTTTGTGGTCATTAATCTAATTTGGCTTTTGAACAAATACTTCAGATCATTTGTGCGTATCAATTACAGGAGGAATTCGGACGGGATTTTGGTTTGGAACTCAAGGGAAGCTGAATGGTAAATGGAGTTTGCATTAAAATATCTACTGAGATGGAGCATCTGTCCAGACATCTACTGGATTTGGGACCACAACAATACTGAAGTCGTGCGTTGTTCGGGGTCATTGAAGGCACCAGTTCTGTTCCATAAGTTGAAAAGTTCATAAATTCCAAGTGCATAATTAGGCCATTTGGCCCATCAAGTCTATTCAAGAGAGTCAAGAGTCAAGAGAGTTTTATTGTCATGTGTCCCAGATGGGACAATTAAATTCTTACTTGCTGCAGCACAACAGAATAAGTAAACATAATACGGAACAGGAGATAAAAAGTTCAGCGTGTCTATATAGCATAGACCATATATATACACAATAAATCAACAGATAAAGTGCAATAGGCTGTTATTGTTCAGAGTTTGTTTGATGGTGAGTCTAATAGCCTGATGGCTGTGGGGAAGTAGCTGTTCCTGAACCTGGATGTTCCAGATTTCAAGCTCCTGTACCTTCTTCCCGATGGCAACGGGGAGATGAGTGTGTGGCCAGGATGGTGTGGGTGTTTGATGATGTTGGCAACCTTTTTGAGGCAGCGACTGCGATAGATCCCTTCGATGGTGTGGAGGTCAGAGCCGATGATGGACTGGGTAGTGGCCACAACTTTCTGCAATCTTTTCCACCATTCAACCATGGCTAATCTATCTTTCTCTCTCAAGTCCATTCTCCTGCCTTCTCCCCATAACCCATACACTAGCTCTATGTCCTGCACACTAGGGACAATTTACAGAAGCCAATTAACCCACTAAATCTGCACGTCTTTGCAAGGTGGGTGGAAAAGAAAACCCACAGGGTCACAGGGAGAATGTAAAACTCCGTAGAGACAACACCCGTAATCAATATCTAACCTGGGTCTTTTAAGACATGCAGGTTTGCAGGTTAATTGGCTTCTGTAAATTGCCCCTTGTGTGTAGGATGCAATACTGGGATAATATAAAACTAGTGTTTAGGTGATCAATGGCCGGAATGGACTTGTTGGACCGAAGTACCTGTTTCCACGCTGTATCTCCAAACTAAACTATCTCTAAACAACATTTAAAAGACATTTGGACAGGTATATGGATAGGAAAGGTTTGAGGGACATGGGCCAAACGCGGTCATGTGGGACTAGCTAAGATGGAGCACCTTGGTTGGCATGGAGGAGCTGGGCCAAAGGGCCTGCTTCCTCACTGGATGACCATAGAGTCATAACTCTATCAGATCTGAAGATGATGAATCAATTTGAAGGCCCCTGAAAAGTACTTGTAATGGCTAAGGTCAAATAATGAGAAAGATCTTCAGCTGCCCCGAGAGAGTTATCAGGCTGCTCTTAGAAAAACAATGAGGCCCATGAGCAAGTGGATGGTCCTCTCGAGGCCACTGCAGATCTGCCCTCTGATATAACCAGCATTCAGTACTACTTAAATATCAGAGTACAGACTGGAAAGATTTAAAACATTTCATAAACATAATCCCGGAAGGTTATAAGTAAACCGAACATTACCTGCCGGAGAACTGTTTTGCATCATGTTATGGAAAGCAATAAACCAGATTTTGCAGCTTGGAGAATAGTCAAACGCATAAAACATATAAATCATGAACCTCCATTTTCCTCTTAACCACTTGTAATCTTTCGCCCTTTGCTTATCAAGAATTTATCCAACCCTGCCTTAACAACATTCGGATTTTTTTTTTTTAATGACACAAAGTGCTGGAGTAACTCAATGGGTCAGGCAGCATCTAAGCAGTTTAGTGGAGCTTATTATTGTCATGTGTACCGTGGTACATTGGAAAGCTATTTTTGTTGTGCGCTATCCAGTCAGCAGAAACACCATAGGTGATTACAATCATGCTGTCCACAGCATACAGATACAGGATAAAGGGAAAATAGACACATGGGAAGATAGAATAAAGCAGCGGGTCAGGCAGCATCTCTGGAGAAACCTTCTCCCTTTCTCAAATCTCCTTTTTATCCAGCGGTGCAGCCTGTCCTGCTGAGTTACTCCGGCACTTTATGTTTTTCTTCAGTATAAACCAGCATCAGCAGTTCTTTCTTACACAGGATAGTGCAAGATGAAGTCCAGGAGAACATGGATAGGTGAAGCTATGGGTCAGGACCCCCAGAGATTTAATGCCAGCACTATCTTAACCTTACTCCTGCTCAATCCTCACATGCAAAAGTTCATATGTTCTAGAAACAGAATAAGGCCATTCGGCCCATCAAGACAACACCACCATTCAATCATGGCTGATCTATCTTTACCGCTCAACCCTATTCTCCTTCCTTCTCCCCATAACCCCTGACACCCGTACTAATCAAGAATCAGTCAGTCAACCTCCACTTAAAAATACCCATTGACTTGGCCTCCACAGCCGTCTCTGTAAAGGTATGTTGATTTATTCTGAGGCTGTGGCCTCTGGTCCTAGACTTTCCCACTAGTGGATACATCCTCTCTGCAAACTGCTGATCTCAGCAACAATTGCTCATCGAGTTATCTACTCTTCAAAAAGGAAATTAACACAGAAAGTACAGTTTAGTCCCTGGCAAATGTCACCGAAAGTTACAGGAAATTAAACATTATATGCAAAACAACATCTGCGTTTGTCAAAGGTTTTCTGCATTTGCTCATGAATAATGACCTGAATTATTAAAAAGCCTATAAAGCGAGATTTTAACAAGATCGCCGTTTTAAAATTCCCGAATGTTGAATTTTGTTCTCAATATAATCTTTGTTTTAGTTAAATATTCCTCGATAAATAATCCATCAGTATTTGGAACAATAATGTGTCACCTGTCAGTAATTTACAAGTTTGGTTTAATTTAGTTTAGAGAAACAGTAAGGAAATAGGCCGTTCAGCCCACTGAGTCCATGCCGACCATCGATCGTTCGTTTACACTAGTCTATGTTATCTTACTTTCTCACCTACTCTCTGCACACTAGGGGCAATTTACAGAGGGCCAGCCAATCTACAAACCTGCACATCTTTGGAATGTGGGAGGAAACCGGAGCACCCAGAAGAAATCCACGTGGTCACAGGGAGAATGTGCGGAACCTGAATCTGGAGGCGTGCGTTTTCACGCTTCTGCACCTCTTGCCTGATGGGAGAGGGGTGTAGAGGGAGTGGCCGGGGTGAGACTGGTCCTTGATTATGCTGGTGGCCTTGCCGAGGCAGCATGAAGTGTAAATGGAGTTAATGGAAGGGAGGTTGGTTTACGTAATGGTCTGGGCTGCTTGTACAACTCTCTGCAATTTATTGTGGTCTTGGATGGAGCTGTTCCCAAACCATGCTGAGATACATCCCGATAAACTGCTTTCTGCAGCACATCTCCAGAAGTTGTCTCCAGAATTTGCCCGTGAGGTGAATCAAGAGGACATATATTTAACGTGAAAGGGGAAAGGGGAGTCTTTTTTTCCCCAGGGTAGAGCATTCAAGAATCAGAGGACATAGGTTTAAGGTGAGAGGGGAAAGATTTAGAGGGAGCCTGAGGAGTAATGTTTTCACACAGAGAGTGGTGGGCATATGGAACGAGCTGCCAGAGGACGTAGTTGAGGCAGGTACAATAACAACATTTAGAAGATATTTGGACAGGTACACGGACATGAAATGTTTAGAGGGATATGGGCCAAATGCAGGAAAATGGTCTCTCATTCATGGGTTGGACGAGTTGGGCCAAAGGGCCTGTTTCTGCGCTGTATGACTCTACAACTACATGCCGTGGGCAGTAACATTATGGAGTGTGATGTAGCAGAAATTTGTAAATGTTTATGTCCTGCGATTCAATATTGATTTATTTATGAAACTGCTAACCTGTTGGTTAAGTGCAAAAGATCAAGGGAGCAGATGATTCTTGTTCTCTATCAGCAACGTAAAAGCAAAAGATTAAAGGCTTGTAATCTCTGGAGTTTTGTTTATGCAACTTTTGATGGGATGTAATCGTCCTTTGGCCCAGTAAAACAGTTGATGAGGTGCCAGGACTTGAGCATTTCTGATGTGGATAGTTACGGTCTTGTACAGCACTGAGACAGGCCCTTCGGCCCACCGAGTCCGTGCTGACCAGTGATCCTCACACATTAACACTATCCAACACACACTAGGGACAACTTACACTTACAAATACCAAGCCAATTAACCTACAAACATGCACGTCTTTGGAATGTGGGAGGAAACCGAAGATCTTGGAAAAAACCCATGTGATCACGGGGGGATCGTACAGTCTCCCTGCAGACAGCGCCCGCGGTCGGGATCGAACCCGGGTCTCCGGCGCTGCAAGCGCTGTAAGGCAGCAACACTACCACTGCGCCATAGCGCCGCCCGTGCAGGTCTGATACGCTATCTGTTGATTCAAGATTCTCCTCTCCACAGTAGGACTTACAACACCATTCATTTGCCATCGGTTAAGACATTATTTATCGTACTCCAGTGCGCTAACATGCAAGAGTTTAACACTCAAAGGTTGAGAGACTAAATCATTTTCTCTTGGCGACCTTTCAGCATAAACAACTCGTTTAACGGACAGGGAGGAGCGAAGCTGAGAATGAAAAAGTGAGTAATGCTGGCAACGTGTGCCTGAATTTACCTTGTGAAGATACACCAAAGGGCAAAAGCAAATGCAGTTCCAAGAACGATTCTATTCTACACTTATAACGTAGAACATTACAGCACAGGAACAGGTCCTTCGGCCCACAATGTTTGTGCCGAACATAATGCCCAGACCAAGTCTTATCTGCCTGCACATAATCCATATCACCCCTTCCCTACATATATATGTGCCTATCTAATAGCCACTTAAACGCCACTATCATATCTGCCTCTACCACCACCCCATGTATTGCATTACAGGCACTCACCATCCGCTGTGTAAAAACCTGCTCCATATATCTTTAAACTTTGCTCCCCTCTCCTCAAAGTTAGGTCCTCTAGTACTTAGAGGATGAAGGTGAGAGGGAAAAAGAAATAATGGGTACCTGAAGGGCAACTTTTTCACTCAGAGGGTGGTGGGATTATCGGACGAGCTGCCAGTGAAGGTAGAGTCATAGAGCGTGGAAACAGGCCTTTCAGCCCAACTTGCCCACACCAACCAACATGTCCCATCTGCACTAGTCCCACCTGCCTGCATTTGGCCCATATCCCTCTAAACCTACCCTATCCATGTTCCTGTTGTAATCTACCTGTCAAGGTAGTTGAGGCATGTAAAATAACAACATTTAAAAGACATTTGGACAGGTGCATGGATAGGAAAGGTTTATAAGGATATGGGCAAAAACGTAGGCAAATGGGACCAGCTTAGATGGGGCATCTATTTGGGAATGGACGGGTTGGGCTGAAGGGCTTGCTTCCATGCTGTGTGGCTAAAAGTCAGATGCAAAAGAGATGTCAGAAGAAAACAGCGAGCTGATTGCTGAGTGCTTCCTCCTGTCTAATTTCTACCATATAGATTGAAGGCAGCAACATTGAGACACTAATTGCTGGAGTAAATCAGTGGGTCAGGCAGCATCTCTGGAGGACACGGATAGCTGATGTTTCGGGTCGGGACCCTTCTTCAGACTGATTGTGGTTGGGGGCAGAAAATTGGAGAAGAGAGGTGGGTGGGACAAAGCCTGGCCAGTGATAGGTGGATGCAGGTGAGGGGGGAGGGTTTATTGGCAGATGGGTGACAAAGGCTAGAGGTGAAAACAAGAGACCGCTCACTCGCTCCATGACACTGGTCAACCTGAGGAGCACCTTCAGCCACAGACTGGAGCCACCGAGATGTAGTACAGAACGCCACAGGAGATCCTTCTTCCCTGTGGTTACCAAACTACACAACTCCTCTCCATTCTGTCGTGGGGTAGACTGACTCCCCTGCCTTTTATTCTTTTTGTTCTTATATTATTACAGTGCCTTTACAGGATTCAAAAGTCTCAGTCTCCACTCAATATCCTGCTGACCTTTTCCCCCTCACTCATCGTTTGAGGGCTTCAACGTATCAATGTGGTCACAAGACTTTGGAAAGTCCCTTATAACAGAATGTATTTGACTAAATTCCACACTTAGAGCAAAATAACAAGTCAGAAATTGAAGTAAGGCATCAAAGGCTGGTATTATAGAGAAAATATTGGAGATCTCATTTCTGCATTCCAGATTCAGAAATTCATTAATTTACCCATGCAAAACATACAATGCAAGCATATACCCATGCAAGGTACACAAAAATGCTGGAGAAACTCAACGGGTGCAGCAGCATCTATGGAGCGAAGGAAATAGGCAACGTTTCGGGCCGAAACGTTGCCTATTTCCTTCGCTCCATTGATGCTGCTGCACCCGCTGAGTTTCTCCAGCATTTTTGTGTACCTTCGATTTTCCAGCATCTGCAGTTCCTTCTTAAACATATACCCATGCAAACATATACCCATGCAAAACATACAGTGCTTAGAGAGAAGTCTATATGGATAGAGTCATGGTCATGCAGCATGGAAACAGTCCCTTCGGCCCAACTTGCCTATGCTGACCAACAAGCCCCATCTACACTAGTCAAATCCTGTTTACATCTGGCCCATATCCTTCTAAAACCTCCTATTCTCGTACCTGTCCAAATGTTTCTTCAGCGTTGTGATAGCACTTACCTCAACTACCTCCTCTGGCAGCTCGTTCCATGCACCCACCACCCTTTGATGGGTGTCACGGTTTATGGGGAAAATGCAGGAGAATGGGGGAGAAATAGAGCAACCATGATTGAATGGCAGAGTAGACTTGATGGGCCGAATGGCCTAATTCTGCTCCCATCACTTATGACCTTTGCGTAAAAAGGTTGCCCCTCGGATTCCCACTAAATCTTTCCTTCCTGCACCTTAAACCAGCGATCACTAAATCACTAGATCACTGATGCTAAATCACTTGAAAAGGAACTTACCCTCGAAGCAGCTGAATTTAATATTGTTTCAGAGTCACATGAGATGGCAATTAAATGGCAGATGGAAATATTGGTATTGATGAATATTTAAATCTGCTGATGTGAAAATATAAATTACATTGAGTAGCTTTAAGGTGAGAAGGGCAAAGTCTAAAGGAGATGTGCGGGGCAAGTTTTTTAAATGCAGAGAGTGATGGGTCCTTGTGATCAATGAACAATTCCCACATGACAAAAAGTAAACTTTTTGATAGAAATATATACAATTATGTGAGGAAGAGCTAGGGTAGACAGTAAGAACCTGTTTCCCAGGGTGTAAATGTCAAAGACTAGAGGGCACAGCTTTACGGTGAGAGGGGCAAAGTTTAAAGGATATTTGCGGGGCAACTTTATTTACACAGAGGGTGGTGGGTGCCTGGAATGTGCTGCCAGGGGTGGTTGTGAAGACAGACACGATAGTGGCATTTAAGAAGCTTTTAGATAGGCACACGGATGTGCAGGGAATGGTGGTGTGTGGATCACGTGCTGGCCGAGACAAGTTTAACGGCATCATGTTGAGTATGGACATTGCGGGCTGAAGGGCCTGTTACTGTACTGTAGTTCTATTTGCATCATTGATTCGCGTAAACCCTGACCCTGGAAAAATTAGGACTTCTGTATATGCAAATTAATTTCTGGGTATCTGGCAAGCTAAATAGCAACTCCTTACGCCAGTTAAGGTCAAACACTTTTAATTACAACTCATCGATGTTTCTTCGTAGGTCACAACATTACTTAAAGTTGTTATAAAGTGCAGGATCCAAAATTAGATCTGCTATATTGATAATCCCTAACTGCGTAACAATGCCTCGTTCAAGACAACAATAACTTCCAACAACAAAATCCATTTTACATTCATTAGACCATCTCCTTTTTTTAATTAAAATGCTTTATCTTCTCTGGCATTAATGAATGGTTATATATACTCTACCTACAACGTTTGTAGTATTTTGCACAGCGTCTGTGAAATGAGGACCTCCAGAAACCTCTGGAGAACTTTAGAATTTACTTTAGACTTTAGAGAAACAGCGTGGAAACAGGCCCTTCGGCCCACTGAGTCCGGGCCGACCAGCGATCACCCCGTACACACACTCAGGACAATTTTACAACTTACCAAAGCCAATTATCCTACAAAACTGTACACCTTTGAAATATGGGGGGATGCGGGAGAACCCGCAGAAAATCCACGTGGTCACAGGAAAAATATATAAACTCCATACAGGCAGCACCCATAGTTAGGATCGAACCCGGGTCTCAAGCAGCGATTCTACAGCTGTGCCACTGTGCCGCGCCAACTCTAGTTTATTTCCCCAGTGTGGTTTTTTTAATGTTGTTTCACTTCTTATTGATACCTAATTCGAAGAAGATTTATGAGGATGTTGCGTTTATGGGCCAAACGCAAGCAAATGTTTAGATGGGGCACAAAAAAAAAGTGGAGAAACTGCGGGTGCAGCAGCATGGACAAGTGAATCAACGTTTCGGGGAAACCCTTCTTCAGACTGATCGGGGACGTGCTCTCTGACTAACTGGGAGAATTCGATGTTTTCCCCAAACGGAATACGAGGTGATGGGGCACCTTGGTCAGCATGGACAAGTGAATCGAAGGGCCTGCTTCCGTGCTCTCTGACTGTCGATTTTCCATCCTTCTTTGTGGAGTTTCATCGGTTATCTTTTATTTTATTTTTCAGGGGATGTGAGCAACGTTGGCAATTTCAGCATTTAATTTGTCCCTCTCAATTATCCTTGGGAAGGTAGAGAGATCTAACCACCGTGAACATTTGCAGTCCTTGGGGTTCAACTTATTGGATAGGGACATGTTGAGGAAAGCTAGCCGTAAATTATTTTATTACATGGTGCAATGATACAGAATAGATTCCAGATTCAGGGACAGTTTCTTCCTGGCTGTTAACAGGCAACTGAACCATCCTATCATCAACTATAAAGCGGTCCTGAGCTACCATCTACTGATCGGAGACCCTCGGACTATCTTTAATCGACTTTACTGGACTTTATCTTGCACTAAACATTATTCCCTTTATCCCGTGCCTGTACACTGCGGATGCCTTGATTGTAATCACGTATAGTCTTTCTGCTCACTGGTTAGCATGCTTTTAACAAAAGCTTTTCAATGCATCTCAGTACACGTGACAATAAACTAAACTAAAATTAGGAAAGCTGAGATTTGATCAATTGTTAAAAAGTAGGGGAAACATAGATATTTTATCACCTGTAAATAGTTAATTAATATGGCTTAGACAATAGAACCCTTCGAGCCAGCACCGCCATTTAATGTGAT
This sequence comes from Leucoraja erinaceus, assembly GCF_028641065.1. NCBI lineage: Eukaryota > Metazoa > Chordata > Chondrichthyes > Rajiformes > Rajidae > Leucoraja > Leucoraja erinaceus. Next base: position 17,925,255 of record NC_073400.1, on the reverse strand, counting down.
TATGGCTGATCATTCCGAATCTGTACCCCGTTCCTGCCTTCTCCCCATATCCCCTGACTCCGCTATCTTTAAGTGCCTTATCTAGCTCTCTCTTGAAAGTATCCAGAGAACCGGCCTCCACCGCTCTCGGAGGCCTTGTAAAATTAAATAGACCATGTTGGCTTGACCTTGATCCTACTTCCTGTCAGGTTTGTTGGAAATAAAATAACTAAAGCGTTTTCAAGGTAAGATTAAGTTTGAAATGCTCGAGAATAGTTGGAACCATATTATTTACATTTGGCAAGATAACTTATTGAGGTAATTTGGGATATTTTTTACTCCGCATCCAAATACAAAACCAAATTACATTGGATATATTGGAACTAAATATTCCAGGTGTTCTACACATTCACAGTGTGATTATTTGTATTTAGTATAGTTTAGAGATGCAGTGTGGAAACAGGACCTTTGGCCCATCAAGTCAGCACCGACCAGTGATCAGGACCTTTGGCCCCTGTAGCCCCTGTAGACTAGCACTAGCCCATGACTCTCAGTCTGAAGAAGGGTCTCAACCTGAAACTAGTCCTGAAGTAGACTTTCAGACAGGCTAAATGCAAATTGGAGGAACAGCACCTTGTATTTCAAGAAACCTTGCCTTCCCTCTCTCTCCATCTCTTCCCGACCCTTGTCGTCTTGCTAGTTTCACTATTCTTATATCTTCGTTATCACATTCTCCACAGCCAACAATGGACCATTGTGGGCTCTTTGGCCATCTTTAATTTGGTGCCGGCTTTGATATGTTCTGTTCCTTTTCATACCTCTAGTTTCCCTTTCCCCTGGCTCTCAGACTGAAGAAGGCTCTCGACACAAAACGTCACAGTTAGTTTAGTTTAGAGGTATGGCATGAGAAAAGGCCCTTTGGCCCACCGGGTTCACACCAACCAGCGATGCCCATATACTAGCACTATCCTACACACATTAAGGACAATTTACAATTTTACCAAGCCAATTAATCTACAAACCTGCGTGCCTTTTGAGTGTGGGAGGATACTGAAGCACCCAGAGAAAACCCACGCAGGTCACAGGGAAAATGTACAAACATTGTACAGACAGCACCCATAGTCAGGATTGAACCCAGGTCTCTGGTGCTGTAAGGCAGCAACTCTACTGCTGCACCAGCGTGCCATCACCTTTTCTCCAGACTCACTGAGTTGCTCCAGAATTTTGAGTCTATCCTCAGACCACTGTTGTCTTCCTCTCGTCATTGGTGCATCCGGCTACTATCATTAGCTTGACTTAGCCGAGACTGGAGCAACGAGGATGCACAAAGCCACCGGTTATCAGGTCTATTGTTATCACATATTATGAGCAATTTAACCGCCAATTTATTAGGAGTAAGTTCGTAACCCACAGCTATGCTCGAACTCCCCGAGGGAGGATCAGACACAACATTACATCTCTGGGATGTTGTTCCTAACACCGGTGGCCATGAACTGAATGACTGTAAGGGCGGCTGTTTCCTGACCACATGCCTAAGGGGAAGGAAGAAAGTAATACATTTCCGGGACTTGGAAACCTGATTTCTTCATTAAGAGGGGCTGGAGAGAGCAAGGCTGACTTGACCTCCATTCTCTGGCCATAAGTTACGGATCTTTACTGCACTTCAGCAATAATGACACATCAAGGCTTGTGGTGGTTCAATGGCTCAATTTGTTTTATTTGTCACATGTTCAAGAGTGAAATTATTTTTGCATATTTACGCATGCAGGCACCAGCATGTTTTGGCGCCATTTCCAAAGTCCGGTCCGCCGGCTCGGTCTAGTGAAGCAGTTCCCGATCCAGGCAAGCCCCAGGCTCACGTAGGGCCTTCCTCCATCACCTTCGACCGGATCGGCCCCCTCCTCGCCCGGGTCCTTTATGTCCCAGGGGCACTTCCTGCAGCTGACCTTGCAGGTGCCGGAGGCGTTACTCCAGTTCACACTTCCACCGGCCCTTGCTCCTCACATCCTCGTCTCCAGTGGCTCACTCCCAGTTCCAGGGTCTTCCGAGCCTTCGCACAGGTTCCCAGTTCCGCGGCGCCTCGGGAAGGTTTCTGCCACCCAGTACCTCCAATGATGTGTCCGAGGTCCTGATGCAGTAGAGAGGGTTGAGTCATAGTTTGCATCATTTTCATGGTAAGCAAAAAGTTGAACACTCAAAACGAACCGAACAGATCTTAACAACCACAATATTTACTTGGATTGAGTAGGTGAATTTACTCTTTAGATTTACCAATATACGATCATCTTGTATCTTCAGACTTTTAAGATACAGCGCAGAAATAGGCCCTTCGGCCCACCGAGTCCGCACTGACCAGCAATCACCCCGTACATTAATACTATCCTACACACTAGGGACAATTTGCAATTTTACCAAAGCCAATTAACCTACAAATCTGTACGACTTTGGAGTGTGGGAGGAAACCAGAACACCTGGGGAAAACCCACGAGGTCACTGGGAGAGCGTACAAACTCCATATGGACAGCACCCACAGTCAGAATCGGGCTTAGGTGTCTGGCACTGTGAGGCAGCAACTCTACCGCTACACCACTGTTCCAAATAATTCAATATTTCAAACTATATTTCGGGGGAAACAAAACTTACTGCTTCTATGCCTGAAATAATGCTCGACTGACTTCTCCACCTCAATAAGTTTCAGCACATCTGTCTGAATCTACAAGAAACATTTGATTTTTAAATGAAAAAATTAAACATACGAGTGTAAAGAACAAACTGCTGGAGGAACTCAATGGGTCAGGCAGCAACTGTAGAGGAGAAATGGAGACATGATGTTTCCGGGTCTGTCTGAAGAAGGGTCCCAACCCGAAACATAATCTGCCCATTTCCTTCACAAATGCTGCCTGACCCTTTGAGTTCCTCCAGCACTTTGTGTTTTGCTCAAGAATCCAGCATCTGTAATCTCTTGAGCTACCAAATACAGATAGTATGTGAATGTGTTTCCTTTACTTTATTTCTCCAAGGTAATTAATTACAAAAAAAATCAGTCAAAAATAAAGTTGCCTCTGCATCCACTTTAAATTGAACATTTAAAAATTTGCATTTCATGTGTGGGAATGAGTAGAAATATCATGAATGCCAACAGCCCCCTACCTCCTCCCTCGACTCTGTCCAGGGACCCCGGCAGTTCTTTCAGATTAGGCAGAGGTTCACTTGCACTTCCTCCAACCTCATCTACTGTATCCATTGTTCAAGTAGTGGACTCTTATACATCGGCGAGACCAAACGCAGACTGGACGATCATTTCATGGAACACCTTCGCTCAGCCAGCTTGAACCACCCAGATCTCCCGTTTGCCAAACACGTTAATTCTCCTTCCCATTCCTACGCAGACCTTTCTGTCCTCCATTATCAGAGTGAGGCGAAATGCAAATTGGAGGAAGAGCGTCTCATATTTCGCTTGGGAAGCTTACAGCCCAGTTGTATGAATATTGATTTCTCTCACTTCAGGTAGCCCCGGCATTCCCTCTCTCTATCCCTCCCCCACCCAATTCAAATTAACTTCTCATTTTCACCCCACAAACAGCTTACAATGGCCTGTTTCCATTATCATCGTGACTTTTTTGCATAACTTTCATTCATTGTTCTTTATATCTCCACCTCATCGTCTATATCTCGTGTTTCCCTCATCCCTAGCCAGTCTGAAGAAGGGTCTCGACCTGAAACATAACCCACTTCTTCTCTCCAGAGATGCTGCCTGTCCTGCTGAGTCACTCCAGCTTTATGTGTCTTATTGTTTTCTGTAATTACCTTTCAAATTGAATTAGCATTTTGAAACAGGTGTGTAATTAGTATAATTGTTTATAAGTGTGTGAATTAAAAGCAATTAAAGAAACCGAGCAATCTTTAGTGTTATTGCTAAACTAAGACATTGAGATAACAATTCCTTTATGGACACCTTACATTTAGTTTAGTTTTATTTTAGAGATACAGTGTTCAAAACAGGCCTTCCGGCCCATCAAATTCATGCCAGCCAATGATCAGCTGTTCACATTATTCTAGGTTATCCCAGTTTCGCATCCTACACACTAGGGGCAATTTTACAGAAGCCAATTAACCTTCAAAAACGCACGTCTTTGGAGTGTGGGAGGAAACGGGAGCATGCACTGGAAACCCACGCCATAACGAATGAATTGAATGAATGAATGAATGAATTGAATGAATGAATGAATGAATTTCCTTTATTGTCATTCAGACCTTACGGTCTGAACGAAATTTCGTGCCTGCAGTCATACATACAATAATACAATAATAAACAACAATAAACACAAATTAACATCCACCACAGTGAGTCCTCCAAACACCTCCTCACTGTGGTGAAGGCAAAAATCTTAGGGCTGCAGTCTCTTCCCTCTTCTCCCTCTGCGCTGAGGCGATACCCCACCGGGCGATGGTACAAACAGTCCCGCAGCTCACCGAACCCCGCGAACGGGCCGGTTCAAACACTGCGGCCCGGGGTGGTCGAAGCCGCCGCACCTCCAGTCCAGCACACGCAGCCGCCGGCCCGCGGCTGAACCCAGGACTCTGGACACCGCCGCCAGAACGTCGTCCCAGCCACCGGAGCACCGTCCCAGCCCCCGGACCGGATCGCCCTCACGTGAGTACCGTTCCACCCTCGGGCTGGGCCGCTCCAGTGGGAGTGCCGTTCCACCCTCGGGCTGGGCCACTCCGACGGGAGTGCCGTTCCTCCCTCGGGCTGGGCCACTCCAGCGGGAGTGCCGTTCCTCCCTCGGGCTGGGCCACTCCAGCGGGAGTGCCGTTCCTCCCTCGGGCTGGGCCACTCCAGCGGGAGTGCCGTTCCACCCTCGGGCTGGGCCACTCCAGCGGGAGTGCCATTCCTCCCTCGGGCTGGGCCACTCCAGCCCCTCACCATGCCGCTCTCACGGGAGCACCGTTCCATCCCGGGCTGGGCCGGGAGCGAGCCCAGGACGAGTCCTGTCAGCTGCCTCCAGAGTCCCGAGGTCGCCGGCTCCGCTAGGCCTCAGCGTAGACGGAGGCAAAGAAGGGGGATACGACAAAAAGGTCGTATTCCCCCGAAGGGAGTGACAGCAGCCCCCGTTTCACCCCCCACCCCCCTCCCCACATAAACACAGCCTAAAAACCAAAAACATAACTAGACAAAACGAAAAAAAACAACACAAAAAAAGTAAAAGACAAACGGACTGCAGGCGAGCCGCAGCCGTTCCCAGCGCCGCCACTTCCGGTAACAGCGGGAACATGCGAACTCCACACAGACAGCACCCAAGATCAGGATCAAACCTGGGTCTCTGGCGCTGTAAGGCAGCAACTCTACCGCTGCACCACTCTCAAGGCAAGAAGGTGAAAATTAACATAATTAGCTCTCATGATTTTACTACAAACAGGACAGTGTGACTTCTATTATTGTGTTAATGCTTTGTATATATAGCTCCCTGGATATACAACGATTGTGATACTCATGAGGGATGACTATGGTATAAACTTCATGGTGGGGATGTTGGTACCGGGTTTTTTTAAGCCGACTTTTTTAATTTTGCGTAATATGGAAAATTATCTTTAAATTGAACCCATCTCTGATTTTCAATGTGTACATTGACTGGTACTTGATTAGTATGGATGCCAAGGATTACGGAGAGAAGGGAGGAGAATTGGGTTGAAAATTAAAGATAGATCAGCCATGATAGAATGGTGGAGTAGACTCGATGGGCTGAATGTCAGGATCGAACTCTGGTGCTGTGAGGCAGTATCTCTACTGCTGCACCACCTTGCTGACCTTCTGCAAACCCAACCATTGAGCATGTGTGTAAGATTTCCCCCAAATTTAATTGTGCTTTTTAAAACTTGTATAATCATAAGGTTTTATTTCAAATTTGTTCAATAATTGTATGTTAGTTGTCAAACCCGTGGGTTCATAGTTTGTCAGTTGCATTGTACATACAGTGATCATAAACTGTTGACCAAAAAATAATATGTAAATTTAGTTAACACTCACGTGCAAAAAGGCAAAAAGTAAAAAAAAAAACAAGCTCTGCCCATCTCAATAAAACAAGAAAATCACGTGAATGTATCGGGCGCTTTCAGCGTTACGTCAATGGCGCCAAAGTGGAATTGGGTGAGAACTTCAAGTTCCTTGTTAATATTACCAATGATTACCAATTGCCATCAATCACATTGATGTGACAGCCAAGAAGGCACACCAACGCCTCTACTTCCTCAGGACACTTGGCATGTCTCCAATGATTCTTACAAACTTCTTCAAATGCACGGTAGGAAGCACATTGCCGGGTATCATCACAGCTTGGTTTGGGAACAGCTCTGCCCAACACCACAAGGAATTGCAGAGAGTTGTGGATGTAGACCAGTCCATCACACAGACCAGACTCCCCACCATTGACTCCATCCACACTTGAAGCTTCCTCAGAAAGGCACCTACCACGATCAAAGACTTGTTCCACCCCAGTCATTTCTTCTTCTCCCCGCTCACATTTGGCAGTAGATAAAGAAGCTTGAACGTGCGCACCGACAGACTCAGGAACAGCTTCCTCCCCTCTTGCTCCTGAACAGTCTTTCCACAAGCTATTGGATGATTCACTTCTACCCCATTGTGGACATTGGACTTTGTCTCTGGAACCGATGTGCTACAATGCTGAGAACTATAGTCTGCACTCTGTATCTTCCCCTTTGCTCCACCTATTGCACTTGATTTTGAATGGATTTTATTTACGTACAGCATTATCTGCCCTGATTGTATAGCATGCAAATCAAAGCTGTTCACTGTATCTCGGGACATGTGACAATAATAAACATAAACCTAATACAGACCCAGGAAATATAATTTTTCTAGTACTAGATATTTGCACAAAATATATGGACATAAATTACAATATATTGATTGAACACCAGGGGCCATGCAAGGATATTTCCAATTATAGTTGGAGGAATCCTACACATTAAAAAAAAACATGTCACATTAACTTTGAAAGACAGCGCATAGAAAGTGATACAATATGCAAAATGTTACAATTTCCTTGATCCACTCACTTGGATAAGGCCTAATTTTGAATTGGTATCTATAAAACATCAAGATAGTCATCACTATAAGTAAAAATATTTCTTTACTGACCCGAGTTAAACTACAGTTGAATTGCGAGTGTAAAACGTGACCAAGATTTGTGGGACTGCTTTTAGTTTGCTGGAATCTAGAAATAAAACAGCACATTGATGTACAGGTTCACCACTGATTCCTGGCACCTTGCCTGATTATCCGTTTTGCCAAACCAACAGAGGTGTTTAGACTTTAGGGATACAGTGTGGAAACGGGCCCTTTGGCCGAGGGAGTTCACGCCAACCAGCGATCATCCTGTACACTAGTACTATCCTACACACTGGAGACAATTTTTACAATTTACCAAAGCCAATTAACCTAAGTACGTCTTTGGAGTGTGGGAGGAAACGGGAGCTCCCGGAGAAAACCCACGCAGTCACGGGGATAATGTACAAACTCCGTACAGACAGCACCAAATGGTTGTGGTTGAACCGGGGTCTCTGGCGCTGTAAGGCAGCATAATATGGCTACGTAATAATAATGCAACAATATACCTCTGACCCACTAATTATACCCCTCCCGTGTCTCTAAAGCACCATGGACTGCGAGAAATTTAATTAAAACAAAATTAAGTGCACGGAAACCCCGCAGTCAAGGTGTTTCAACAGATTTACCCCGGCTCGTATCACGCAATGCCATCCTTGGCCGCCCATTGAACTAGCCGCGAGGTTTACAAGTGCTCTCTCGTAACTTTGTCTGGACTAAAGGAGGTGCCGGATCATCAAATGCAGGAGAATCGGTGGTCAACCTGTACAAGAAAAACAATTCATTGTACAGTGGTATATTGGAGCAAACCAGAACACACACTCACTTTGCAGGAGCCTGTGTGCAATTATAAAGGAGGACAATATTTTTTTCAGTGGAAATACAGATAGAAATTTCATCTTTTCTCTGAATTGCAATTTGGAACAGATGGTTGTTGATTAAGAGTTGATGCTAAAACAATGGTTTGCTCTGTTGGACGATGAAATAAGAGCATTTCCTTGTTCCTCAGCCAAATCCATATATGGGCAAGCTAAAATAAGCTCTTATTCTTGAAATTAATCCAAAGCAGGAATCAACTGACAAATACTGAGAAACATTTCCCTGTTTCAACCCACAAAGATCACATTTAGACACCAGCCCTCCCTCACTGCCAATGCTGGCAGTGTTAATTACTAAATCTTTTATTTCCACCAAAGAAAAGGTGCTAAGATTTTAAGTTTCCTTTAAACATCATTTCTATTCCTCAGATTCCCAGTGGATGTATTTATATTATTATATAAATGTAACATTTGTCATTTAAAATTATCCCCTAATATTTGAGGCTAAGATGGAACAAACTATTCCTTGGCAATGTTTAAAGGACTCGTCACATCAGAGCAATTCAATGTTTAGACTTTAGAGATTCACCGCGGAAACAGGTCTTTCGGCCCATTGAGTCCCTGCCAACCAGCGATCCCCATACACTAACACTATCCTGCACACTAAGAACAATTTACAATTTCACCAAAGACAACTAACCTAAAATCTTTGGCGTGTGGGAGGAAACCGGATCACCCAGAGAAAACCCACGTGGTCACACGGCGACCATTCTACCACTAAAGTATGTTATGTATGTTGATATGTTAAAAAGGGAAAGCAAACCCAAAGACCATACTGCGCTCGCAAGAGAAGATTATCTTCTCCTAGTCCTTCCTCCAATAAAGCTGGAAGCCTAAGATGATAAGACATAGGAGCAGAATTAGGCCATTTGGCCCATTGAGTCTGCTCCGCCATTTGATCATGGCTGATCTATCCCCATTCTCCTGCTGTTCCACACCCCCTGACAAAAGAAATTCCTCCTCATCGCCATTCTATAGGTACGTTCTATTATTCTGAGGCTGTGCCCTTTGGTCCTCGACTCTAGCACAAAAGGGAAACATCTTTTCTGCATCCATTCCATCTAGTCCTTTAATTATTTCGTAGGTTTTAACTTCTTACCTCACCCACATCTGTCCTTGTTTGGGCAGCTAATATTATCGTCAACAATGCCAACATACAGCGGGGGAGAACTTATTTTCTCAGTTCCAATTTCCATCCTAAAACCCATGAAAGGAAGAAACAGATCGCACTCCATTATCAAGATTCTGAACAGCCCTTCCATAAGCTAGGGTACTGTCCGATTCACCTGGACCCCATTGCGGACATTAGACTTTGTCTGTGGAACTGGTGCGCTACAATGCTAAGAATTATATTCTGCAATCTGTATCTTCCCCTTTGCTCCACCTATTGCGATTTACGATTGTCAACATTACTCCAGCGTTTTGCGTCTATTTTTACAATTTCAATTACTCTTTTAGAAATTGTAAAGATAGACACAAAATGCTGGAGCAATATTGACAATCATAAGTGGTTCAAAACCTGCAATTTACAGCACAGTATAAAAAATAATTCTTAAATGAATGCAGTTATTTGGGGAAATTAATTTTAACAGCTCGTTACTGTGATGCATTAATCGACAGTAAAATAGACTGCAGCACCACAAGTAGAGAGAGCTGATATAATAACAATAGGAAGGAATATTTCATTTTGTATAAATGTTACTGGATAATTCCTATTGCAGACACAGTTAGAAGATTTCTAGTCTGTGCACGCTCCTCTCACCATCGGTATTCCAGCCACTGCCCCACAAATGCAGCAGGAGACACCAAGTCAGCAGATAAGAGCAGTCTCTATTACAGAAAAATCAATGATTAAAAATTAGGTGGTGGTAAGTAACTGAGGAGGCAACTCCCTCTCTATTGAGCCCACTAATGGACCAGTGAGTTTACCCTGTGCATGCTGGACTCAAACTGGTACACAGCACTTGCCACCCGAATGTCAGGGAACATTGCACCTGATCATTTATGATGGATGTTTTGTTTTTAAACAGTTACAGCTTGGAACAGGCCTTTCAGCACACTGAGCCCGTACTAACCATCGATCACCCATACTCCAGATATCCCACTTTCACACCCTACACACTAGGGAAGATTTACTCTAGTAATGCCATGAAACGTTGTTTTTGATAATTTATGATGGTTGCTTTATATTATTTTTTATAGATACAGCATGGAGCCCACTGAGTCCATTACCACCAGGGGGCGCCGCATGATGGCAACCTCACCACCAGTCTGTCTGTCTTTTCTTCTTTTTTTAGTTATTTTTTAATGTGTTTTAAAAGTTTGTGTTAATGTTCTCTGGTTTGTTTATGTGGGGGGTGGGGGAGGGGGTACGGGGAAACTTTTTTTCAATCGATTACCTTGCCGGAGACGTGATTGTTTTCTGGATCGTATCTCCGGTCGCTCTGCAGCCTAAAGGGCCTGTCCCACTTTCACGACTTAATTCACGACCTCTGCCGAGTTTGCCCTTGACTCATACTCGCAGCGTGGTCGTCACGAGGTCGTAGGAGGTCATAGAAGGTCTTAGGTAGGTCGTGATGCTAGCCGTAGGTACTCGTGGCATCAAGGAGGTCAGGGCGTTTTTCTAGCCTGATGAAAAATTTCCACGAGTAAAAAAGGTCGTGAATTAGGTCGTGTAAGTGGGACAGGCCCTTAACATCATGGAGCTGGAGGCCTTGCTCGGGACTGACTTTGAGCCCCACCGCGGGGACATGGACTTACCATCGGACCCAATCCCTTGCCTGGGATCAACGCTCCAACCGCGGCCTGTGGAATTCACCATCGAGGAGCTCGTAGTCTCAGGTAAAGACCGATGTCAGGAAGCTCCAAACGACGCAGAAGGTTCCGATCAGCCCTGACGCGAGGTCAGATCGCCCGGCACGGGGGGAGCTGAGATTCCCTCCCCCCAATGCAGGAGCTTGATCGCCCCGACGTGAGGGCCCAAATGCCACCGGCTGCGGGAGCCAAGTTCGCCCCGTCAACGAAAGGCTCGAGGCCCCCGACCACGGGAGAACAAAGAAGCGAAGAGATTTAATTTTTTTCTGCCTTCCATCACAGTGAGGAATGTGGAGGATGTTTATGTTAAAATGCATTTTGTGTGTTCTGTTGCTTTTTATTGGTATGACTGCATGACATTCCTCGTATGTTGCAAAACATACTTGGCTAATAAAGTATCATTATGATATGATTATGATTATGATGATTATGATTCATTTTTACAGATACAGCGTGGAGCCCACTGAGTCCACGCCGACCAACGATCACCCGTTCACACTGGTTCTATGTTATCCCACTTTCACATCCACTCCCTGCACACTAGGGGCAATTTACAGAAGCCAATTAACCAACAAATCCGCATGTCTTTGGGATGTGGGAGGAAACCGGAATACCCAGAGGAAACCCACGTGGTCACAGGGAGAATGTGCAAACTCCACACAGACAGCACCCGTGATTGGAGTAGGGAGGAGGAAGGTGGAAGAGAGGTGGGAATTGGACAAATCACAGCAAGTGATAGGTGGATACGATTGAGGGACTATTATATCGGCGGATGGGTGGAGTAAGTGACAAAGGCTAGAGTTGAAATGGAGACAAATGGGTATTAGAAAAGGGGTGAAGAGGAGGAGTGAGGGATATGGGTGTAGGGGGGCAGGGAGAGGGGGAAAGAAAAGGGAAATGTGGGATTTGTGGATGGGAGATGAACATTCGGAGGAAGGAAAGGAGCAGGGTGATTGGGGCGGTGGGAGTTGGGGTCATGTACAGCACAGACAATATTGGCCGAAGGGCCTGTTCCTGTGCTGGGGCTATATTCTAAGTGTTTGGCAAATGTGCTACTATTTAACAAAAATCCCATGTATACAGACATGTTGAGTTTGCTGTGTTTCTGGACTATGGGCTGTGCTTTCCTAAAGTTGCTGATGTAAGGGGCGACACGGTGGCGCAGCGGTAGAGTTGCTGCTTCACAGCACCAGAGACTCTGGTTTGATCCTGATTACGGGTGCTGTCTGTACAGAGTGTGTACGTTCTGCCTGTGACCACGTGGGTTTTCTCCGGATGCTCCGGTTTCCTCCCACACCCCAAAGATGGATGTAAAAGTCTGTAGGTTTGTTGACTTCGGTAAAAGTTGTAAATTGTCCTTAGTGTGTAGGATGGTGCCAGTGTGTGGGGTGATCGCTGGTCAGCGCAGACTCGGTGGGCTGAAGGGCCTGTTTCAGTGCTGTATCTCTAAATCTCTTAAACAAAAGTGCAATTCAATTGAACAATAATTTTCTTCCTTGATCCTTCCTTCAGAATGGATTTTGCATTGCATAATATTCATGTAAATAGTTTTAATTTTAACAATAAACAAATGCTACTGAAGTAGTTCAAATTTATCAGATAGTCCCCCATTGATCAATGGACAATGTTATTACTTTAATGTTAACGACATGACTGTAAGGGACTATCCTTCATAACTGTTTGGATTTAGTGTTTGAGGTATCGTTATACCAGGACATGAATCAAAAACTGGAGTCACATACTTCCTCCAGCCTTAAATATTTTTCCTTCATAATTCCCATAGTTAGCAGCAAAGAGGAGTCTTCAGAGATCAAACTGAATTCAGGAAACATTACTCAAAGATACACAAATTAATGGACTATTTAAAGCAACAGGCTTTGAAGTCACTCAAATTAAGGAACAACATCCTATTTGAAGATTTCTCTGCTGAGAGTAGACACAAGGAACTGCAGATGCTGGTTTACAAAAAAAGACGCAAAGTGCCGGAGTAACTCAGCGGGTCAGGGAGCATCTCTGGAGAACAGAGATACGTGATGTTTCGGGTCGGGACCCTTCTTCCATTGAGATTGTTTTGGTAATGCAGTCCGTGAAAGATAGCTTGCATTACCAAAATAAATCCAATCCTTAACCAAGCTACAATTTTGCTTGCAACAGCACACCGTAAAACAACATTTGCCTTTTAATGGTATAATGCAAAATAAGTTGAGCGGCACGGTGGTGCAGCGGTAGAGTTGCTGCCTTACACTGCTAGAGACCAGGGTTTGATCCTGTATGTACGGAGTTTGTACGTTCTCCCTGCAACCGTGTTTTTTGTCCAGGTGCTCCGGTTTCCTTCCACACTCCAAAGACGTGCAAGTTTGTAGGTTAATTGGCTTCTGTAAATTGTAAATTGTCCCTAGTGTGTGTAGAATAGTCCTATTGTAAGGGGTGTTTGTTGGTCGGTGCGGGCTCTGCGTGCCGACGGGTCCGTTTCAGCGCTATATCTCTAAAGTAAAGTCAAGTCTAAAGTAAAATGAAGTTCTTTGCACTAAGACGTAGATGGACTTCGATGCACTTCAATGCCAATTTTCTTTTAATCAGCTTCAGGTTTAGGTTTATTATTGTCACATACAGTGAAAAGCTTTGTTTTGCAAGCTATGGAAAGAGATCAGATAATACTATAGACAAAGAAGCTGTTCTCGACTCTGGTGGTGCGTGCTTTCAGGTTCTGTACCTTTTGTCAGTTGGGAGCAAGGAATGACTCGGTGGGACAAGTCTCTGATTTTGCTGGCCCCTTTTCCGAGGCAGTGTGAAGTATAGATGGAGTCAATTGTGGGAAGTTTAGTTTAGTTTATTGTCAAGTTTACTGAGGTGCAGTGGAAAGCTTTTCTTGCGTGATATCCAGTCAGCAGAAAAACTATACATGACTATACATGGAAAGACTGTCCACAGTGTACAGATACATGAATATCCACCACTCCACCATTAACATTTGGTAGTTCTGGCACCCTTTCTCACTTTGTTTACTTGATTGCTTTTCCACCTTTATATTCACGTTTGTTAAGGAGACCAAAAGTAATCTCATGCAAACACCATCACTTTCAACTTCCTTTCAAATCAGACATCATTTCGATGAGTCATGGTCAGATAGCATGGAAACAGGCCATTTGGCCCAACTCGTCCATGCTGACTGAGATGTCACAACCACATGTATAGTCCCATTTACCCACGTTTGGCCCATATCCCTCTAAACTTTTCCTATTCATGTACCTGTCCAAGTATCTTTTAAATGCTTTACGGGTCATTTACCTGCTGTTCCTCCTTCATTACCGGGTCTAAATGTCCTACCTAAGACCATCTTGGTTGTACCACCAGATATTAGGTCTGTTGCAGTTTGTACAGAAAGCTCATCAGAGTTTCCCAGGAGAAGTCGGGATTGTCTTTAAATAAATCGTTCACATCCCAAGAATAAATATTTTCAGAAAGCTTCAGATTTTTTTTGCCGCTGATGTAAAATGTTTTTAAAATATTCTGTAAAATGCAAAGCACACTGAACTTGATGAAAGGCACATGACATCCTCTTTCTGATCACCAATAACAACCGTGGGAAAAAAAATCTCTGTCGAAGAAACAGAGATGGCTTCAGGGATTGCAGCAACACAGCTGTTATTGACTATAATGGTGGGAATCTGAGGGTATTATCCAAACGAACATCACAGTAAGGTTAGCTCATTGTGGAGTGATGGCCCAGGTTTATTCTCAGTCAATCTTTGTTTGGTAATAATTGGCAGGTTCATAAGTTCATAAGTCATTGGAGCAGAATTAGGCCATTCAGCCATTGAGTCATAGTCTTACAGCATGAAAACATGCCCTTCAGCCCAACTTGCCCACACTGCCCAGCATGCCCCATCTACTGCCTGCGATTGGCCTATAACCCTCTAAACCTGTCCTGTCCATGTATCAGTCTGAATGTTTCTTAAACATTACAATAGTACCTGCCTCAACGACCCCCTCCAGCAGCTCGTTCCATACACCCACCACCCTTTGTGTGAAAACATTACCGCTCAGGTTCCTATTAAATCTTTCCCCCCCTCTGTGCAAGAGACTCTGTGCATCCACCCGATCTATTCCTCTCATAATATTGTACACTTCTATAAGGTCACCCTCATCCTCCTAGCCTGCTCAACCTCTACCTAATGCTAACCCTATTGAGTCTACTCTGCCATTCATATGTAATTGATCTATCTTTTCCTTTCAACCCCATTCTCCTGCCTTCTCCCCGTAACCTTTGACACCCTTACCTATTCATAAACGTGTCAATCTCTACTTTAAAAATACCCAATGATTTGGCCTTGCCAACTGTCTGTGGCAATGAATTCCATAGATTCACTACTCACTGCCAAATGAAATTCGTCCTCATCTCCTTTCCAAAGGTTTTTCCTTTAATGCTGAGGCTGTGCCCTCTGATCCGAGACTCTCCCATTGGTGGAAACATCCTCTCCACATCCACTCTATCCAGGCCTTTCACTGTTCACTGTTTAATGGTACAGTGGTAATTCCTCCCATGAGCTAGGGTATCCTCCCCTCCCTCATTGCGGACTTTGGACTTTGTCAATGGAACTGATGTGCTTTAATGCTGAGAACTGTATTCTGCACTCTGTATCTTCCCCTTTGTTCAATCTATTCTACGTGTTTGACTTGATTGTATTTGTGTTTAGTAGTAACTGATTTGATTGGATAGCATGCAAAGTCACGTATTTCACTGGAGACACAATGAAGTGCAGATGCTTGTTTATAAAAAAAGACACAAAGTGCTGGAGTACCTCAGTGGGCCAGGCAGCATCTCTGGGGAACACGGATAGGCGCCCTTTCGGGCACAACTTGTCCATACCGACCGAGATGCCCCATCTACACTCTTGTCATTGGCCTGGGTTTGGCCCATACCCCTATAAATTAATCCTATCCCTTTACCTGTCCAAATGTTTTTATAGTACCTGCCTTAACCAAGATGCCCCATCTAAGCTAATCCCATTTGACTCATATCCCTCTAAACCTTTCCTATCCATGAACCTGTCAAAATGTTTTTTCAATGTTGTTATAATACCTGCCCTCAACTACCTCCTCTGGCAGCTCGTTCCATACACCCATCACCCTCTGTGTAAAATAATTGCCCCTCAGGCTCCTATAAAATCTTTCCCCCTCTCACTTTAAACCTAAAGATGATCCTAATTAGACGTCTACCCAGGCAGTAACAGTTGCTCCATTAAATGGTCTTGTGATAAATGAGGATCAGAGAGCCTCTGTTTCATTGGCAATGTACAACAATGGAAGGAGGAGATGATACTGAATACTCATGAAACGTTTGCCTGGAGCTTCACTAACTTGTTCCCATGCACCTGTAATTGCAGAGCAATTGCTGTCAACCTAATCCTTTAATTCCTGGGGCTCTGCTTCAGACACATTTCCTTTGCCCCATGATTAGATCTGCCTTCTTTCCTTTCTGAAATTTGTCAGCATGAACACTGCACCCAGCAAGAAATGCCATAGATCACACACGGGCAGCACAGTAGTAGAGTTCCTGCCTTACAGCGCCAGACACACGGGTTCGATCCTGACTACGGGTGCTGTCGGTACGGAGTTTGTACATTCTCCCTGTGACCGCGTGGGTTTTCTCCGGTTTCCTCCCACATTGCAAAGATGTACAGGTTTGTAGTTTAAGTGGCTTCGGTAAAATTGGAAAATTGTCCCTTGTGTCTAGGATAGTGCTAGTGTACATGGATCGCTGGTTGGCGCGGACCTGGTGGGCCGAAGGGCCTGATTCTGTGCTGTATCTCTATATGAAAAACAGCGGCATCTGTTGATAAGGAACACCAATGATAAGCCCTTGAGGCAGAAGGAACTGCAGAACTACAGAAACTCCCCGCAAGCCACGTACATACCTTGACAGCAGGCCCGACTCTCCCGCCACAGAACCATGAACCCACCTGGAGTTGTCTGAGACTAGTCTCCTGCTCGACCCCAAAGATTGGGAAATGGTGGCGAGGGTGGAGGGAGCCGGCGGTGGTGGAGACTGGACAAAGGGCCGTTTTCAAGATGGCGGCGGATGGAGGAGAAGATTGGTGTTGCCAGGACAACGGGCCTTTGAGACTGTGCTCGTTGGAAACTTTTGTCGGTGCCAGAAACGTGGTGACTCTTTGGATACTGTCTCGGTGAAGTCTACTTTTACACTACAATCATTGCACTTTTGTACTTATCTATGATTGTACTTACCTATAATATGATTTTACTGGATTGCATGCAAAACAAAGATTTTCACTGTGCATAGATACACAAGTACACGTGACAATAAAGCATCATCATCAATATCATGCTGGAATCTTGAGCAAAGCACAAAGTGCTGTAAGAACTCAATGGTCAGGGTTTCCATTCTGTGCAGACTATGGATGGGTGATATTTTGGGTCAAGATCCTTTTTCAGACTCCTTGTCTGAAGGATCCTGGACTTCAATTCCAGAACATTTATTCATCAGAATCTTCCTCCAAGGGTGGAAATATCTAGGACGAGGGAATTGCATTAAAGTGAGAGGGACAAATTTTAAAGATGTGCGGGGTAAGATTTTTAAACAGAGACTGGTGGGTGCTTGGAGCGTGCTGCCAGAGGTGGTGGTGGAGACAGGTACGATAGTGGCATTTAAGATGCTTTTAGATAGGCATGTAGAAGTGCAGGGAATGGAAGCAAATGCATCACATGCAGGCAGAGAGATTAGTTTAACCAGACATCATGTTCAGTACGGGCATTATAGGCCGAATAAACTGTTCCAGTGCTGTACTGTTATAAAGACATAAAGTCATACAGTGTGGAAACAGGCCCTTTGGCCCAACTTGTCCACACTGATCAACATACCCCATCTGCATGTATCCCACCTGCCTGCGTTTGGCCCATATCCCTCTACACCTATCCTATCCATGTACCTGTCTAAATGTT
The DNA here is from genome assembly GCF_028641065.1 of Leucoraja erinaceus. Classification (NCBI taxonomy): domain Eukaryota; kingdom Metazoa; phylum Chordata; class Chondrichthyes; order Rajiformes; family Rajidae; genus Leucoraja; species Leucoraja erinaceus. The sequence goes on along the minus strand of NC_073400.1, from coordinate 17,907,495 downwards.
TCTTAAACATTGCGATAGTACCTGCCTCAACTACCTCCTCTGGCTGCACATTCCATACACCCACCATCCTTTGTGTGAAAAAGCTACCCCTCAGGTTCCTATTAAATCTTTTCCCAGCACCTTAAACCTACATCCTCTGGTTCTCGATTCTCCTACTCTGGGCAAGGGACTCTGTGCGTCTACCCGATCTATTCCTGCCAATTCTAGACAAACGAACAGGAATCGTGGAGCAGGTCATTAAATGTGCACCTGGAACTGAAACCAGTTCTTTATTCTGTAAATTGAAGAACAGTAGTAATACAAAGCAGGATTTAGTGAAATATGAATATATTCTGAGAAGTATTTTCACTGATTCTCTGATAGTTTTCCAAGATGGAAAGCATTCTTGGAAAATGACCAATTGCAGGCAGATTATTCTGCTGGGAAAATGTGTGTGTTTTTTTTTCCCTGGGTTTGGTGTTCCCAGACAGACTTGCATAAATATGTACCAAGAATAAAAATGAAGATATTATTTATTAATATGCTCGGCACCTGCTCAATGGGAAAGCAACTTAAGTAGAGAATATCTCAAGTAATGTGCCAAATAATTAACATGAAAAGTTTTTGACTAAATTATTTATGCAATACCAACAGTTTATCTTTCATAAATTGAAGCTGTTTATGTTACATAAACTGTACAAGGCACTGGTGGGGCCACTGTTGGAGTATTATGTTCAGTTATCATCGCCTTGTTACAGGAAATATGTTGCTAAGCTGGAAAGAGTGCAGAGAAGATTTATAAGGATGTTGCCAGGACTAAGGGGCCGGAGTTATAGGGAGAGATTGGGCAGGCTAGGACTTCATTCCTTGGCACACAGGAGAATGAGGGGTGATCTTTAGGGGTGTATAAGATCATGAGAGCAATAGATAGGGTAGATACACAGAGTCTTTTACCAAAAGTAGGAAAATCAAGAATCAGGGGACATAGATTTAAAATCAAAGGGTAAAGATTTAATAAGAATCTGAGAGGCAACGTTTTCACGAAGGGTATATGAATTGAGCTGCCGGATGAGGTAGTCGAGTCCACACTGACCACCCCTTACCTGTTCACATGACTTCTATGGTATTTCACTTTCACAATCACTTAAGGGTCATGAGTCAAGTGTGTTTTGTTGTCATATGTACCGAAATGGAAACATGAAATTCTTACTTGCAGGAGCATAACAGGGCTGTAAACACAGTACTCAACAGATAACAGAATAAACAAAATAAGTTAAATTAAATATCGAAAAACAATATTAATGCAAAGACAAATCAAAAGCTCGAAGTCCGAGTGCAACCATGGCAATTCGTAGTTCAAAGTTTAATTGGTGTTTCAAGAGCCTGATGGTTGTTGGGAAGAGGCCATACCTGAACCTAGAGGTCACAGCTTTCAGACTCCTGAACCTTCGTCCCAATGGCAGGAGTGAAATGAGAGTGTGGCCAGGGTGGTGTGGGTCCTTGATGATGTTGACTGCCTTTGAGGCAGCGCCTTGTGTAGATCCCTTCGATGGTGGGGAGGTCAATACCCGTGATGGACCAGGCAGTGTCCACCACATTTTGTGATCTCCTTCGTTCCTGACGTTTAGTTGCCACACCACTTCCTACGCACTAGGGGCAATTTTTACAGAGGCCAATTGACCCACAATCAGGAAGTTGTTTTTGGATGACAGATGACAGATTAATTGCTCACTGTCTTACACCGAGTACCTCCCTATCCCTCCAAAAAGCTCATAAACTGAGACAAACTACTTTAAACACTGTAAAAATATGATAGACAGCCGTGATGGGAATTTCAGTCACAGGAAAACATGAACGGAAATAAGACTAATGCAGTTATGTTAGCTGACAGTTGTTGGATGAGTGAGAGGCCTTTGCAAGCTCGAACACGATTCAATCCCGATTATAATACCAGATAACTGAGGCATCCCTTAAGAGGCTTACTTGATATTCGCCAGGAAACATAAGGAACTGCAAATGCTGGGATCGTGAGCAAAACACAAAGTAATTGTAAATTGTCCCTAGTGTGTAGTAATACTGCTAGTGCACAGGTGATCGCTGTTTGGCGCGGACTCGGGGGGCTGAGGGGCTTGTTTCCACATTGTATCGCTGAAGTCTAAAGTCAAAAAGGAGAACTGTGTAGAATATTCTGAATGTGGACTCACCAACAACTTGTCTAATTGGCTAAAACGCACTGTGATCAATTACAAGAAATAGTGGAGGAAAGTCTGGTATTTACGGCACTTGTAGTTTTTGTATCAAGAAGAGAGAAATGTTCTCTTTAATGAAACCTATAGATAGATTACCGAGTAATAACAAGGAATTGCAGATGCTGGTTTATACCAAAGATAACCAAACATGCTGCAGTAACTCAACGGGTCAGGCAGCATCCCTGGATAAAACGACAGGTGGCGTTTCAGGTAGGGACCCTACTTCAGACTAGAGATGGATTATTAAACAGTGCTGATTTACAACAAGGGAGAACAAAAGTGTCTATTATAAAAATAAAGATGAAGTCTTCAGATAGATTCAAAAGAACGTCATAGCTTCATATATCCTAACAAAGTTAACATGAAGAAAATCTATGTTAAATCCTTGAACAAAAGTGTGAATGTTCTCTTATTTGTTCAGTCTTGGGATGTGAATGTTCCGGTGAAGGTCAGCGTTAATATTCAGACCCTGAGAAGCATTAAGCTGCTTAATAAGATCAGACAAGACTGTACACATTAGAAATTTGAATTGGGATTTCTCATTCATGCTTGGGACTTCATGAACTATAGAGGAATTAAAAGCTTGGAATCACAGGAACGTGCTGAACTGAAATGTGCCCTTTTGGCCAATCTCCTACATGCCAACCTTGTGACAAATCCAAACACAAAATGCTGGAGGAACGCAGCGGGTCAGGCGGCATCTGTGGTGGGAATTGACAGTGGATATTTTTGGTCGGGACCCTTCTTCAGAATGATTGTGATAGGGGGAGGAGAGAACATAGAACATAGAAGATGGAACAGCGCAGTACAGGAACAGTAGAGTTGCTGCCTTGCAGCGCCTGATTTAATTCTGACTACGGGTGCTGTCTGTATGGAGTTTGCACGGGCGGCCATGCGGGTTTTCTCCTGATGCTCCGGTTTTCTCCCACACTCCAAAGACGTGCAGGTTTGTCGGTTAATTGGCTTCTGTAAATTACCCCCAGTGTGTAGGGTAGAGCTAGTGTACGGGGGTGATCGCTGGTTGGAGCTGACTCGCTGGGCCAAAGGCCTTTTTCCACACACTATCTCTCAAACTTAAACTAAAAAAGGAACGTCTGTGCCGAACATGATGCCAAGACCATTTCTTATTGCACCTGATCCATCTCCCACCATTCCCTGCATATACATATGTACATTTCTATATTCTATTTCCTATCACATGGTATTGGAGTACCCCCTACATCAAATTAATTTAAATTGTTACACGAAGTGTAATAAATATGTGCAATATAATGTTGCAGCAACTGCTACATTGTACATCACAGCAGCACCGCAGTTGCAATTCACACCGGCTCTTGCAGTGAAGCTTTTTGTGGGTGCGTTAACAATGGATGATTGGTTAGTGCAAATGTTAGGGTTTTGTGACGTGACCATTGGACAGATAGTGAGTAAATTCACCAGCCCCGCTCTGGGGCACTAGGACCACTGAGCCCATTCAACCTCCGCCCATTACTTCCTATGCAGAGTGTACTAAGCAAATGAACCCAGCAGGGAGGGCAATAAGAAGTCAGTTAGTGCCGCTTATAGCTGGTGTGCGTTAATTACCGCCAGCCCATACCCCGACACACAGTGACACAACGTGGCTGCAGGGTGAGTGGTCAGGGCAGCTGCAGTAGTGGCTGTTCCAGTGGGCAGGTACAATGTAGCTAAGTACATCAGAGGCTGTGCACCAATGGGGTATTACAAGGGGCATACTCATGAGCACGAATATTGTGAGAGATTTTGGGCCACATATCGTAGGAAGGATGTGCTGGCTCGGGAAAGGGTCCAGAGGAGGTGTACAAGAATGATCCCAGGAATGAGTGGGTTAATTTATGATGAGCATTTGATGGCACTGGGCCTGTACTCACTGGGGTTTAGAAGAATGAGGGGGGACCTCATTGAAACTTACCGAATAGTGAAAGGCTTGGATAGAGTGGATGTGGAGAGGATGTTTCCACTAGTGGGAGAGTCTCAGACTGGAGGTCACAGCTTCAGAATTAAAGAACGTTCCTTTAGGAAGAAGACAAGGAGTTTCTTTAGTCAGAGGGTGGTGAATCTGTGGAATTCTTTGCCACCGAAGGCTGTGGAGGCCAAGTCAATGGATGTTTTTAAGGCAGAGAAAGATAGATTCTTGATTAGTACGGGTATCTGGGGTTATGGGGAAAAGGCAGGAGAATGTGGTTAGTAGGGAGAGATGTGTCAGCCATGATAGAATGACGGAGCAGACTTGATGGGTCAAATGGACTAATTCTGCTTCTATTACATTACCTTATGAGCATGGTTTTTGCAACAAGAAAGAGAGGGAGAGAAAGAGTGGGGGGGGAGGGGAGAAAGAGGGGAAGAAAGAAAGAGAGGAGAGAAAGAGAAAGAGAGCAAGGGAGAGATATAAAGAGAGAGATAACAAAAAAATATCACTGGGCAAAATTTTAGAAGTGCTAACTTTAATGATTAACATGGGAACTGCAACAGCCTTATTCTACTTTCCATAGGGTTGGCCCTTGTAATTAGTTTGAAGTTGGCTGTGGTTGTAATGATCCAGTGAATGATATTGGTGCAGTCCCTGTCCTCAGGGGGACAGGACTTGTGGCTGCATCATTTGACAGTTCAAACTGAATTTGCACAATTGGTCAGAGTCTGACATTAAAACAACCACAGACTCAATGTCTTAACTTTGATCCAACAGAAAATGCACCTGGCTCAAAAATTCCTGCTGCAAGAGATTTTGGATAACCATGCTTCAGTTTGTACGTTATTTCTCATTAAATATAATGGCAGCAATTCCCTGGGATGTGTGCATTCAAAGCCAACACATTAATGCACTTCCCCAAAGTACCTGCATTTATGTACAACAAGGGAGAGAAAAAGTATAGTATAAACAAGATGGTGCAATAAAGCTCATGGTAACAGTTGTCTTAACTTTTCCCGAGTTACAACCAATAACCGAGTTCCAGTAGTCTTTACTTTAGCGATACAGTACAGAAACAGGCCCTTCGGTCCATCATGTCCGTGCCATCCAGCATCGCCCCAAACACTAACCTACACATACAAGGGACTTGTACAACTTATCAAAGCCAATTAACTGAGAAATCTGCATATCTTTGGAGTGCGTGAGAAAACTGTAGCGCCCAGAGAAAATTCATGCGATCACAGGGAGAATGTACTAACTCCAAAGTAATGAAGGCAAATGCAATGTTAGCATTCATTTCAAGGGAACCACAATATAAAAGTAGGGATGTAATGCAGAGGCCTTAAAGGGCACTGATCAGACTGCATTTGGACTATTGCGAGTAGTTCTGGGCCCCGTCTCTGAGGAGGAATGTGTTGGTGTTGGAGAGGGTCCAGGGGAGGTTTACGAGAATGCTCCCAGGGATGATTGGCTTGACATATGATGAGCATTTGACGGTTCTGGGCCTGTACTCGCTGGAGTTTAGAAGGATGAGGGGGGAACTAATTGAATTTTACCGAATAGTTGAATGGCCTGGATAGAGCGAATGTGGAGAAGATGTTTCCACTAGTTGGAGAGTCTCGGACCAGAGGTATAGCCTCAGAGTAAATGGATGTACCTTTTGTCGAGTTATGCTTGTAATAAGGCTCGTACCACGACGTAAACAGAGTATACCTTTAATCTGTACAATAACAACAGCAACTGCAACAGCCTCGTGTAAGCCCAGGCCTCTCTCCCCAACCGCCGACACCCTGGGTTTTCCAGACACAACCGGTTACTGGAGCCTGGCTTCTGGCAGGGTCCTAGTGCCCCTCTGCTCAGCCTTACTCTATTATTGCATAATACCACATCTCCCTTTCTTTGAGAACAAAGGGTGGACTACCTTTGTCTCTGCAGGTCTTAAGGGGTTTATTCTGCCCTTTTGCTGGAAGACCTGTCCCTGATCTAAGCATGCAAAATAGAAATAAAATAACTTACACGTTACCATACTGTGATCTATTCTTTCAGGTTTCAGGTAAATGTAACAGGTTTACAGAACATTTTCACATCACATTTCACTCTCTCTTTTTCTTTATTGTAGAAAACAGATCAATAAATCACAAATCAAGTCTCTGCGGCTTTCTAACCTCTCTCCCACACCTAGTCCGCACAGTCTCTGTGGTGGGGCCCTCTCCGCTGGGTGATGCTGTCACTGGTGGAGCTGGGTCTGGTGGAGCTGGCTCTGGTGGAGCTGGCTCTTCTCCCACCGGTGGCTCATCCGCGTCGACTACCTCACTGTTGGTCTGCAGCGGCACCAAGTGCTGCCGGTTCCTCCTCAGTGTGCCCTGAGGCACCTGGACGATATAAGAGCGAGGTGCATTGTGTGTAGATAGCACTTTGCCCTGGACTCGTGCATCGGTGATCCACACATCCTCCCCAGGTATTAGTGGCTCCAGATTTCTTGCTCCGTGCCTCTTGTCAAAGGATCTTGCGTCGTTCCACCTCTTCTCCCTTTCTTTGGCCCCCAGCGTGTTGTAGTCAGGCAAAACTGGATTCAGCAGGGTTGGAAGGGCAGGAACTGTAGTGCGGAGGCGGCGCCCCATCAACAGCTCGGCCGGGCTATAGCCATTCCGTAGAGGGGTTGCTCTGTAGGCCAGCAATGCAAGATATGGGTCTGACGCCTTTGTTAGCAGGTTTTTCACGGTTTGTACAGCGCGTTCCGCCTCCCCATTGCTCTGAGGAAACCTGGGGCTGCTCGTGATGTGCATAAAGCCATACTCTGCTGCAAAGGATTTAAAGTGGCTACCTGAGAACTGGGGCCCATTGTCACTTTTAAGAAATTCACAAATTCCATGACGAGCAAATATGGATTTCAGGTGCACCACCACATCTGTGGACCTTGTGGGTGATAGCAGCGCAACTTCCACATATCTTGAGAAATAATCTACGACTAATAGATAAGTCTTGTTTTTCAGCGTGAATAGGTCAGCTCCCAAGGTTTGCCAAGGCCTGTCTGGCATCTCCGTTGGCATCAGCGGCTCTTTGACGTTCCTTCGCTCTTGGATGCAGGTTCTACATTTCAGCACCATGTCATTCAGCTGGCTGCTGAGTCCTGGCCACCATACCATCTGTTTGGCCCGGCCCCTGCACTTTGTCACCCCCAGGTGTCCCTCATGTAGTCTCTGCAGCACATCACCTTGTAAGGCTGATGGGATGACGAGCCTCGTGCCCCGCAGCAGCAGCCCATCGTGCACAGTCAGCACTGCTCTATCAGCCCAGTAATGTCTCAGCACTCCCTGCAGTTGGCTTTTGTCGGGCCAGCCGTCTGTGCAGTACTCCATCAGTGCAGAGCATGTGCTGTCTGCCTGTAGGTGCTCCCGTAGGCTGCTCAGATAATCTCCACTGACAGGAATGTTGCTGATGACAGAGTCTACATAGATGTTGGTGTCCTCTAGTAGGCTTGTGTCTGTGTGTGTTCTTGCGGCTCTCAGAGGAGCACGAGATAAGGTGTCGGCTGTCCACAGGCTTTTGCCAGGGGACATGCTCTACTGTATAGCTGTACCTCATGAGTCTCATCCTAAATCTTTGGATTCTTGGTGGGAGGTCATCCAAAGCTTTCCCTCCCAGCAGACTCACCAATGGCTTGTGGTCAGTTTCCAGCTCGAATGGTCTTCCCAGGATGAAACAGCTGAACCTTTCACATGCCCACGTCGCAGCCAATGCCTCCTTTTCTACTTGAGCATAGCGCTGCTCTGTTGGTGTCATTGCCCTGGACGCATATGCCACAGGTGACCACATGGCATCGCTCTTCTGCAGCAGGACTGCCCCCAGGCCAAAGGAAGAGGCATCAGCAGAGATCTTTAGAGCACTGTTTGGGTTATATAATGTGAGCACTGGTGTGGATGACAGCTCTGTTTTTAACTGATCAAAGGCGGCCTGCTGCTCTGTCCCCCAGTACCAGTGGTTCTTCTTGGACAGCAGGTCTCGTAGCACTTTGTCTTTTTCAGCCAGGTTTGGCAAGAAGCGGCCCAGCTGATTGACCATGCCCAGAAAACTCCTGAGTTCGCTGACATTTTTGGGTGCATCCAACTCTTGTACTGCTCTCGTCTTCTCTGGATCTGGCTTCACTCCATCTGCTGAAATTACATGACCCAGGAATCTGACTGTGTGGCGTGTGAGCTCACATTTGTCCATGTTGAGCGTAATGCCGGCCTTTTGTGCCTTCTCTAGCACCGCATGTAGCCGCACATCATGCTCCTCCTGCGTCTGTCCCCAGACCAGGATGTCATCCATATGACACAGTACCCCCTCCAGGCCACCGGTCACTTCTGTCATCATCATCCTTTGAAAGTGCTCGGGGGCTGATGCTATGCCAAAGGGTAGACGGTTAAAATAGTAGCGCCCAAAAGGCGTGATGAAGGTGGTGTATTTGGCAGACTCTTTTGTCAATGGTACTTGCCAAAAGCCCATGTTGGCATCTAATTTGCTGAATACTGTTGCCCCAGCTAGCATGCCCAGAGTGTGCTCTACAGAAGGTAGGATAAACATTTCTCTGCATACTGATCCATTCATCATTGTGAAGTCCACACAAATGCGAACATCACCTGTTTTTTTCGGCACCACCACCATCCCGGCACACCAATCAGTCGGCTCCTCAATCTTGGTGATTACGCCCATCTTCTCCATACGGTCTATCTCCTCCTTCACTTTTCCCATAAGCGGCAGAGGGACTCTGCGTGGCGTGTGGAGAGAGAAGGGCACAGCCTCTGGCTTCAATTTAATTGAGTATGGCCTCCGAACAAGACCCAAGCCGCTACACAGCTTCGGATATTGTTGTCTCACAGATTCCAAGGTGATGCCGTCAACCCTGCACACAAGCTGAAGCCTTTCTATGGCAGGTCTTCCCAACAGTGCAGTGTGGAGGTCTTTTACTACATAAATGTCCTCTATGGCTGTCCTGTTGCCTCTGCGCAGTGTTTCTCTGGCTACGCCCAGGACAGAGAGTGCATTGCCCCCTGGCCCAAACAATGGGCGTGTCGACACTGCCAGGCACTTCACATCATGCCCCCCTGTAATGTCATGGTACACCTCCGCTGGCATGGCGGTCACATCAGCACCAGTATCTATTTTAAAGCACACTTTTTGTTGTCTGACTTGTAGCTGCACCGTCCATGGGTCTTTTCCAGCATCCACGGATCCCAGGAAAAAGCTCTCTTCTTCCTCTGTAGTGACAGCATTGAGAGATTTAGCACCGTTTCTGCACACTTTGCCATAATGTCCCTTTTTGCCACAGTTGTGACACACAGCATCTTTAGCAGGGCATTCCAATTTTCCATGCGAGGGCATTTTTCCACATCTATAGCAGGCCTTTGAACCTGGCTGTGGCTGTGTATTAAATTTATTTTTGCCTGGTGTTTGTGCTTGTGGCTGAGGCTTTGAGGGAAATTTGGGTTTTCTGTAGCTTTTAGCATGCACAGCATCAACATTTGAGCACTTGCTAGCACCGCTATTTTCTCCTCTTAAGTCAAACCGCTGTCGTCTAACTTCTTCAGACTGCCTTGTCTTTGTTATAGCAGTTTCAAGGGTTAGGTCTCTGTCTAGCTGTAGCTTTTCGGACAATGAGACGTTTCTCAGCCCAACCACTAACCTGTCGCGGATCAGCTCGTTCTGTAACTGTCCATAGTTGCAGTGTTCGGCTAATCCGTATAGAGCAGTGATGAAGGAATCCACCGTTTCTCCTGGCAGTTGCACACGCTGATTGAACTTGGCTCTTTCATAGATAACATTCTTTTTAGGCACAAAAAATGCATCAAAGCCTGCCTTGACATCCGTGTACACCCTCCTCTCATCTGCAGTTAGCGTTAGCCCCTTTAGCACATCTTCTGCTTCATCGCCCATGCAATACACTAACGTGTTCACCTGGTTTTCTGCCGACGTCGCGTTTAAATTGCTTGCAAGCCTGAAGCGGTCGAATCTCCTGATCCAACGCTCCCATTCTTGAGGCTTGGTAAAATCGAATGGCTCTGGAGGTTGTATTGTGAACGTAGCAGTTGGTGTAGGTTGCGCCATATCTGCCAGCTCGTCTCCTATTTCCCGCCAAAACGATACACCGTCCTCTTCTTCTTTATTTATTTTCTTGCTTACAAGTCTCCCAGTTCTGGCACCATGTCGAGTTATGCTTGTAATAAGGCTCGTACCACGACGTAAACAGAGTATACCTTTAATCTGTACAATAACAACAGCAACTGCAACAGCCTCGTGTAAGCCCAGGCCTCTCTCCCCAACCGCCGACACCCTGGGTTTTCCAGACACAACCGGTTACTGGAGCCTGGCTTCTGGCAGGGTCCTAGTGCCCCTCTGCTCAGCCTTACTCTATTATTGCATAATACCACACCTTTAGAAAGGACATAAGGAGGAATTTCATCGGTCAGTGAGTGCTGAAACTGTGGAATTCATTGCCAAAGTCAGTGGATATTTTTTTAAGGCAGAGATTGGCAGATTCTTGATTAGTACGGGTTTCAGGGGTTATGGGGAGAAGGCAGGAGAATGGGGTTGAGAGGAAAAGATAGATCAGCCATGATTGAATGGAGGAGGAGACTTGATGGGCTGAATGGCCTAATTCTATCCCTATAAATAATCTCTGTATAAAATTGCTGTTTCTCTTGGTTCTCCTGCCACAAGGTTGTTTCTCCTCTAACTGTGAGCTATCAGGTACGATGGATAAAGTTTAAAAGAGATGCTCGAGGCAAGTTTCTTTACGCAGAGCTTGGAATGTGATGCCAGGGGTGGTGGTGGAAGCAGAAAAACAAGACATTTAAAAGGCTTTTAGATAGGCAGGGATTGGAGGGATATGAATCACGTGCAGGCAGAGGAGATTAATTTAATCTGGTATCATGTTCGGCACGGACATTGTGGACTGAAGAGCCTGTAATACAAAGAACTGCAGGTGCTGGTCTACAAAAAGACAGAGTGCTGGAGTAACTCAGCAAACTGACCTGCACTGTTGTATGTTCTAAAAACAAATGGTAATTGATTATCATGAAGGCGCAAGGAAATGCAGGTGCTGGAATCTGGCGCGAAGACACAAAGTGCTGGAGTAACTCAGCGGGTCAGGCAGCATCTCTGGAGGACATGGATGTGCGGAGTTTTGGGTCAGGACTCTTCTTCAGACTGGAACGTTCTTTCATGTAGCACTTTTAACATGGCGAAACATCGTGTGGCAGTTCATTGGTACAAACAAGATCTTTGGAGCCATCTTTGATTGGTAATACTGAATAGATGCGCTGGTATTGTTTGATCATTGTACTCCTGGTTAAATAGGACGTGATTGGTTTCAGGAGCAGAGCAATGGTCCTTCCACAAGGCATGGCCAAGTCTGAACATTCACATTGCTGCTCATTGATGTGTTGTATGTGAATGTCATACCTTGGCCAAAGACTTGCTGGTTTGTAGGTCGACACAAATAGCTGGAGTAACTCAGCAGGTCAGACAGCATCTCTGGAGAAAAGGAATAGGTGACGTTTCAGGAAGGGTCTCGACCCTTTTTCGGTTTAAATCAGAATCTGCAGTTCCTTCCTACACTGGTTTGTGGGCTAATGACTTATGCAAATAGTGCCAGTGTACCGGTGATTGTGGTAGGCGCAAACTCAATGGGCTGAAAGGCTTGTTTCTACCTTGTACCTCTGAAGTCAAAGTGTGTAGGGAGTGGATGCAAAAGTGGGATAACATAGAACAAGTGTGAGCGGGTGATCACTGGTCGGTATGGACTCGATGGGCCAAATGGCCTGTTCCCACGCTGTATCTCCAAACTAAACATTACATTCAAGAGGACAAAATTGCATTTTTTTTTTTAAAGTTGTCTTACCAACCTCAGACTGACACTGGAGATAAAACAAAATGACTCATCTATCCGAGAATAATTGAATCATTCATATTCCCAATACCTGCAAAGCCTTGCTTCACATTACATCCTCTTTAGTCAGTAGTTCTTTGTAGTTCTGAGCAGACTTGACATCACTCAGGTATATTTAGCTCACTATTCCCACACCTGGAAATTCCTTGAAGTTGATTAATATAGACTTGTCAATAAAGGAACCAGCCCTAGAACCATCCTATTTGTAAAAATCCCATCATGTCTGACAGTTGTATCGCTTCTGGCCATTAGTTTTTTTCTTCTGGAGAACAGAAAACTGTTGTTTGATCCTAATGCACACAAGATCTTTCAGCATAACATTCTTGTCTGCAAGAGGTCAGTACCTCACAAATGAAGCTGTGTCTAAACGTTTCTTCAGAAAAATGTGAAATATTTTCCCCATTAGTCTCTATCGGGATTTTATGAACAATTGTCTTTTCAGCACCTTGGTGATAAGAGCTTTTGATCACTTGTAGATGACAGTAACAAAGTCCGACAAGCCTTGATGGGAATACGGCTCGGCATACCACAGACACAGATTACTTCATAGCTCTGAAATGCGGGTCCTGTCCTTTAACAGCAACTGTGATCAGTCGCTTTTGATCAACAAAGACTCCATTGATAAAATGGCTAGTAAGAACGTTAAGAAACAGCAGAACATTACAGTTCCTGCATGGCTTGGGAGGTTAATAATGATAATGAAGTCGCATTTTTCAAAATATATTCTTATTTCAGAGCACCAGAGTGGCGCAGTGGTAGAGCTGCTGCCTTACAGTGCCAGTGACATAGGTTCAATCCTCAGGATGGGTGCTTGTCCGTACGGAGTTTGTACGTTCTTCTCATGACCTGCACGGGTTTTCTCCGGGAGCTCCAGCTTCCTCCCACACTCCAAAGACACACAGGTCTGTAGGCTGATTGGCTTCTGTAAATTGTAAACTGTCCCTGGTGCATGTGGGATAGTGTCAGTGTGCGGAGATCACAGGTCGACGTGGACACAGTGGGCTGAAGGGCCAGTTTCCGTGTTGTATCTCCAATGTCCACAATGACGTAGGTTGGAGAATTAGAAATACCCTAGCTAATGGGACCATTCAGAAGCCTAATAACAGTGGGGAAGAAGCTGTTTCTGAGTCTGGTGGTGAACGCCTTCAAGCTTCTGTATTTTCTTTCCGATGGGAGCAGGGAAGGAGGAGGAATGACCGGGGTAGGATTTGATTATGTTGGCTGCTTTCTCGAGGCAGCGTGAAGTGAAGATGGAACCAACGGTGGAGAGTCTGGTCTAAGGGGAGAGACGAGACTTTGCCGTCCATCACAGTGAGGAGGAGACTCACTGTGATGGATGTCTGTGTGAATTGAGTTGGTTGTGTGTCTTGTATAATTGTTTCTTTTTGTTGGATGGCTGCAGAAACCAAAGCTCCTAACGGAAAAATAAACTTCATTGTATGGTATGTGATCGACTGGACTGCACCTACAACTCTCTGCAATTGCTCGTGGTTTCAGAAAGGCTTGCAGTTATATAGCACTTTACTGTGTCTCAAAACACTTCACGTTCAATAAATTATTAAGAAAAACGCTGACTGGTATTCTGGGAAACACATTATCAATTCTGCTTTCCTTGGACAAATGTTGGCAAATAGACCAGAAGAAGTTTCTAGATATTTTTGAAACTGAGCCAAAGGGATTTTTAACAATGTCCAATTGCAGCTTCTGACATCGAGGAGAATCGATAATCAGCTAATTCAAATTAACCATTGATTTGTAGAGCTTACAGCAGGGAAACAGTCCCTTCGGCCCAATTGGTCCATGCTGATCAAGATACTCCATCTACGCTCGTCCCACCTGCCCACGTTTGGCCCATATCCACCTCAACCTTTTCTACCCATGTCAGAGTGTTTATTAAAACGTTGTTTTAGTACCTGCCTCAACTACCTCCTCTGGCAACTCATTCCATGTACCCGCCATCCTCTGTGTGGAAAACGTTACTCCTCAGGATCCTATTAAATCTTTCTCCTCTCACCATAAACCCGTGTCCTCTGGTTCTTAATTCTCCTACTCTGGGAAAAAGACTCCGTGCTTTCACCCTGTCAGTTCCCATCAAGTATCTATTCCCCTCGTTTTCATCATGGTGATTATCATTGGTATGTCTGTGGAGAATTAGGATATTTTCCACAATAACTTGGAATGTGGGAGAAGGCAAGGGAACAGAAGAATGAGATCAATTAAGAAGGATCCCGACCCGAGACGTCACCAACGCCCTGTTCTATGGGGAGATCCCACCTCTGGCTGAGAAGATCAGGTGGAGAAGGACGAGGCTCGCTGGTCACTGCCACCGCCACCCAGACGTGCCAGCAAACACTGGGATACAGTCTTGCCAGTATTCAGTGTCTAGCATGCATAATACTTGGCAATCTGGAGTTCCTGTGGGCATGTGTAAATGACATATAAATGGATCTGATTTGATCCCAATTTGTTTCTGACTAGTGCACCCTGTATAATGATGAGAACTTATTGCAGTCTTGATTCTGCATTCAGGTGCTGCACCCCTGAACACAGAGCATTGTTAGTTATTGGAATGAATGGGAACCCACCCATGGAAGACGTGACCCAGGACAGCCAATCAAGACGATGCTCAAGACGTTGATGGAAGACACATTTGTAGAGAAAAGAGGAGCTTGCCAACTGCATGGAGGACAGAGATGTGTGGTGCGTCTGTCACCGTGCCCGTCAGAAACCAGCAACACTGCGTCGCTAATGGTTTCAATGCTAATAATAATCTTTGGGACATAGGACAATAAAACACTCTTGACTCTTGAGATCTAACTTGCAGGAATCCTTACCCCCCATTTAGACAGTTTGATAGGCTGCTGGTTGGAACAAAGGCCAAAGACAAGAAAGGAAGGAGTTCAGTACTTGTGGACCGGGCCGTGCCCCTGTAATCTCTTTCATTCCTGGGCTCTTGAGATAACATGCACAATGGCACAGAAGGCGGCCATTTGGCCCATCTGGCCCGAGACAGCTTCTGGAGAATAATCCTATACACACCCCCTCTCCTTATTTCCCTGTGTCCTTGCAACTTTGATACTTTTTTTTAAACCATTAATGTACACCATGTGGTATCTTGGAGGCACAAAAGATGGCACAGTGACCTGTTTCCACGCTGTTTCTCTAAAGTCTAAAAGACTGCAGATGCTGGAATCTTGAGCAAAACGCTAAGTGGGAACCTTTTTTTAGACTTTTTTCCCCCCATTTGCTGGCCAAGATCTCTCTTCCCACACTGTTGATTAATTAGGGATCGCTCCACTTCACTGTTCTATGTCCTTCCCGAAACCAACCTCCCATCTTTCTATTCAATCACGTTTGCTATAACCAGAATTTAGGAAATCCGTCACTCCCTCTAATGCTCCCATTCCCTTGAGACAAAAGGTACAGAACATCAGGAGGGCAATAGATAGGGCCAGGTCTTTCCAGGTTATCAGGGAAATCCTACCAAGAACTAGAGTCCTGAACTACAATCTATTCATTGCAGGTTGGACTATCTTTGGGACTCTATTGGCTCCTGTGCTGCCTTTATCTACTGTGCTGTGATGCTCGAATGTAATCACGTAAAAGAAAAAGTGGTCGCACCCGGTAGGCGGCGCGACTCAGGTCATCAGCGAAAACTGCAGCCTGTCCCTATTTTTTGTCATGTGACTGTTATTATTGGGGGGGGGGGGGGGGGGTGGGAGGGGGGGGGAAACTTTTGCTCTCGGCACTGGAGACCCCAATCAAGGAAGAGTCGGGTCTCAGTTGTCGTTGGGGCTGCAATCCCCTCGGCCTCCAACAGAAGAAGCCGGGGACTCTGGTGCCGACTCACCTCACCGTCGCGGAGCTGGCCGAGACCGGAGCGGGTGGAGCAGTGGAGGAGCGTGCTGAAAACGCACACCTCCAGATTCAGGGACGGGTTCGGACCAGCACTGTTATCAGGCGGATCGAACCGCTTTTCATCCTACCAACGGCGACTAGATCCCGCCCGAGCGGCTCCTGAACTACAATCTATCTCATTGCAGACCCTTGGACTATCTTTGATCGGACTCTATTGGCTTTATCCTGCACTAAATGTTATTCCCTTTATCACGTAACTGTACACTGTGATGGCTCGAATGTAATCACGTAATCTGACTGGTTAGCACGCACCAAAAGCTTTTCTCTGTACCTCGGTACATGTGACCATAAACTAAACAAAACTCACCCGATCGATGTCAACCGTTTGACAACTTCAAGCATCAGGTGTCTCTCGATTGAGAATTTCTGCAGCTGGTTCAATAAAAAGCATTCCTGCTGTGAGCTTTCATTTCCTTTGAAAAATGCATGACTTTGAATCCCAAAATGGGGGCGGTCTGTAATAAACCCTTACTGCAGCGTGAAGAAACCAAGTCTTCCTTCAGATGGAGATATCCTCTTTTCACAGTACATCAGAGGATATTTTATTGCCAATGAACATTTTAAATCCATGTGTAATTGCAGCATTATACCACTATTACACCATGTCAGGTGAAATGGCTCGGTGTTGTGGAAAATAAAGATTGTGATATTATCAGCACAAAAGGATAATGCTCATTATGCTTTGTTAACAGTGTACAGAGGGGAACCCTATACTAAGCATACATTTATATTGGGATAAATTAATCAATCTGAAAATGCTGGCTTTGCTCCTGTACCTTCTTGCCCTGATCATGATCAAATTCCACATTTTAAAATATTTATAGCTTTCTCAGTAATCTGTATGCTGCTTTTAAACAAATGCAAATAATCAAAAGATCAAAGAAGGGTTGGCTTTGAATAGACAGAAAAAATAAATCTGATTTGCTTGGGAAGAAATGTTCTTGCTTGAAACCATCCTTCAATGTGCACATTTGCTGCAAGGATAGAAATATTGCTCTTTCTACACCGTTTCAAGTATGCAAACTCTTTTCTGTAGATTAGATATCTCATTAATTTATACAACAGAACAGATGCAGCCTCTTTACAACACAACATGACAGGCTTCCATAGTAAATCATCACTTAATGAATTATGGATGTGTCCATGTAAATATCCCACTGTGCATGCATCACTAACCCTCTCCAATCAAGACTACATCAGTGCAGAGGTGCTTATAATTGACATAAAACCTTAAAACAGAAAATACAGCAAAGGTATTTCTATCGAGTCATGTTCATTTTATATTCAGTTAGCCTCAAGCTGCTGAGAGATATGGTCAATATATTATTTGTAAAGAAATAACATTTCATTAACGTATCAGCATAAACTAATTCAGAAAACATACCCCCCCTCTAAATGTATAATAGAGTATTAACGGGCCTGTCCCACTTAGGTGACTGCAGGAGACTATGCGGTCGCCACATGGTCACCACATGTTCGTGGGTGGTTGCCTTGTAGTCGCCTTCATGGTCATGAGGAGTTCCAGCATTCTGGATACTACATGTTGAAACATTAGTGGCGACCAGAATGAAGCTGCCATGGAGAGTAGAGAGAATTCTCGTGCCTCAGGTGGGTCGCCAGGAAATCGAAGGTTCTCGTAGCTTGTAGCTGGTGCAGACCGGTGCATTTCATTGGCATATTGGGGAAAAAAAAACGCAAGCAGTAGTTTTCAGAACCAAGGATAACCGACTGGTAATGTTAAATGTCTGCCGAGCTTCACAGCCGTATATCTCTGGCTTCTTAAAAGTTGACTCCCCCCCCCTCTTTTAAAGGACTTATGTGACCCTTCCCGTACACTGTGCTTTCGCCGTCTTAATTACAGCGCCAACCTTTCTGTTCATCGCCGTATCCCCCGCCTGCATAATGGGCTGGTGAAGGAAGCGATGTGTGTGTGTGTGTGTGCGCGTGCGTGTGTGTTCCACTCTGACTGTCTCCGGCAGTCACCTTAAAAGATCGTCAAAGTGGGACAGGCCCATTAGTCATATTTTTCATTCTTTTTTGGAAATTATGCATTTGGATACTGATTGCTCAGTAGCCCACGACACAAACAGAAGATAGACACAAAATGCTGGAGTAACTCAGCGGGTCAGGCAGCATCTCTGGAGAAAAGGAGTAGGTGATGCTTCGGGTCAGAACGTCACCTATCCATTTTCTCCAGAGATGCTGCCTGACCCGCTGGGTTACTCCAGCATTTTGTGTCTATCTTCTGTGTAAACCACCATCTGCAGTCCCTTCCTACACATATTTTCTCTTTGGATTTAAATGAATTTATACCATCAATATTTGGTGGGGATCTTATCGAAACAGAGGGGGGTCTAATATAAACATAGGGGGGATCTTATCGAAACATATAAAATTATAAAAGGACTGGACAAGCTAGATGCAGGAAAAATGTTCCCAATGTTGGGTGAGTCCAGAACCAGGGGCCACAGTCATAGAATAAAGGGGAGGCCATTTAAGACTGAGGTGAGAAAAAAAATGTTCACCCAGAGAGTTGTGAATTTGTGGAATCCCCTGCCACAGAGGGCAGTGGAGGCCAAATCACTGGATGGATTTAAGAGAGAATTAGATAGAGCTCTAGGGGCTAGTGGATTCAAGGGATATGGGGAGAAGGCAAGCACGGGTTATTGATTGGGAACGATCAGCAATGATCACAATGAATGGCGTTGCTGGCTCGAAGGGCCGAATGGCCTCCTCCTGCACCTATTGTCTATGTTTCTATGTTTCTAGTACTAAATTCACGATTTGGAATGTAATGCATTTTCCTTTCATATTTTTGTATACTTTGAGGAAGTAACTCCCTTGAGGAGATTAATTCTTTTGATGAAAAATCAAATAAAAAACTGCAGATGTTTAGTTTAGAGATACAGCAAGGAACTTTGCCCTTCACCCTATGGAAAAGACTTCACGCTGACTATTGATCACCCATTTACACTAGTGCTAAGTTATCCCACTTTCTCATCCACTCACTGCTCTCTGACCTGCTGAGTTACTCCAGCATTTCATGTCTATCTTCCATATAAACCAGCATTGCAGCTCCTTCATACAGACATGACACAAACAGATTCTGGTTTATACCAAAGATGCTGGAGTAACACAGAGAGTCAGACAACATCTCTGGTGACGTTTTGGAGCAGAAACACTTCTAGTACCTTTTTGTTCAAATTTACCCCAACTGACATTAGGTGACTCTATAATGATCTCAAATCCAATTAAGTTTAGTTAAGCAGAGGCTTATTCTTTAATGTTGCGAGCCCACGGAGTAAAATTATCGATAGTTCATTGTCTAGTACAAGATTAACAAGTTTAATTACACACCAAAACAGGACTATTCATTAGCCCATGGGTGTGTACGCAACCAAAAATATATTATTTCATGTAAGGTTTTTATTACAGAACTTTACTCAAAAATAGTAACTCCCTTTTCTCAATTGTCAATATGAAGTCTAAAGAGTGAACAATGTACAATGTTAAGCTGACAAATCAGTTCAAGTTGCAATCATTTGAATGAGACAGAGACAAATAGCCGATAGAGATGAGCATTTTAAATTGAGCAGTCGGATGGAAAGAATCAGAATACAAATTACATGCTGGCTGTGCTGATACCAGATTTATCCGTGTTGTCTTTCAATTTTACCTGTGAGAATAAAGGAGCGGTGAACACCCCATGTCTTTTCACAATCTTTACCCAGTGTTCTTTGTGGTTCCCATTCACAGGAACTGCCAAATTTCACAAAAGATGAGGGCTCGTTTGCCCAGGAGAACATTGGGCTTGGATGCAGGTCAGGAATTGAATATAGAACACGGAACAGTACAGCAGAAGAGTGGCATTGCTATAGAGGGCAGCACGGTGGCGCAGCGGTAGTGTTGCTGCCTTACGAGCGCCAGAGAACCAGGTCCGATCCTGACTATGGTTGCTGTCTGTATGTTCTCCCTGTGACTGCGTGGGCTTTCGCCAGGTACTCCAGTTTCCTCCCATGTCCCAAAGACATGCGGGTTTGTTCGTAGGTTAATTGGCCCTCGGCGAGTTGCTCCTCGTGTGCAGGGAGTGGATGTGCAAGTTGGATAACATTAAACTGGTGTAAACGGGCGAACGATGGCCTGCGAGGACTCATAGAAACATAGAAAACCAGTGCAGGAGGCCATTTAACCCTTTGAGCCAGCACCGCCATTCATTGTGATCATGGCTGATCGTCCCCAATCAATAACCAGTGCCTGCCTTCTGCCCATATCCCTTGATTCCAGTAGCCCCTAGAGCTGTATCTAACTCTCTTAAATCCATCCAGTGACTCAGTGGGGCTGTTCCTATGCTGTATCTCAAAAGCTTAAAAAAAGAAAATTATAGTCTCCACAACTATGCCAGAACGCTAAGGGCCTGTCCCACTTAGGCGACTTTAAGGCAAATGCAGGAGACTCTACGCTTGCCTCATGGTTGCCACATGTTCGCTGGTGGTCTCTGACGAGTCTCCTTCATGATTGCGAGGAGTTCCCGCATTCTGGGAACTTGTCGCGGCCTCAGTATGGTCGCTGTAAATTTTTCAACATTAGTCGCCATGGAAAAAATCGATAATCCTGAGTCGTGGGTGCAGTTGTAATGGGGTCGCCATGTAGTTATTGGTAGTCGAGGTAGTCGTAGGTAGTTTTAGTTAATCGCCTTTGTTGACCAGGCATTTTCATTGGCTCATTGGGGAAAAAAAACGTAAGCAGGAGTTTTCAGAACCAAGGATAACTGACCTGTAATGTTAAATGCCCACCAAACCTCACAGCTGTGTACCCCTGGCTTATTAAAAGATGTCTGGCTTCTTAAAAGTGTCTCCACTCCATCTCCCCCCTCTTTTAAAGGACTTACCATACACTGTGCTGGCCGTCTTAACTTTCAAGTTCATCGCGGTGTGTGTCTGTATCACCTTGGCTTTGCACCGTGTGAATTTCAGACAGCACTCCCCCGCTTTCCCTGGCCCCCGCCTTTGTGATGTGTTTGTGTGTATGTGTTCCACTCTGACAGTCGCCGATCCAGTTCCCGGTTTTTCAGGCGAGTGCCGCAAACTTGACAGTCACCGGCAGTCCTCTGAAAAATCGCCTAAGTGGGACAGGGCCTTAATATTTTCACCTCAGCTACACATAAGAGTTGAAGGATGCATGCAGATTGTGTTCACATTTTTCAGCTACCCTGGTCTTCCTTGGTTTTCAAGAGAGTTGGATTTAGCTCTTAGGGCGTATGGGGGGGGGGGGGGGGGGGAAAGCAGGAACGGGGTACTATTTTGGATGGTCAGCCATGATCATATTGAATGGCGGTGCTGGTTCTATGTTTCTATGAAAGTCATCATTTAGGACCAGTGTGGATGAGTAACTACAGTGACTTTTATAAATGGTACAAATAATGCCCATTTGGTCACATGGTGGAAGAATTTAATGTTTTTAAAGCAAATGAGGTGCCAAACACAAGATCTGCTTTAATTTGCATGATGTTAATCTCGAGTGTTTTTTTGACCGGTATTCATCCAGGCAAGTGGATAATATTGTATCAATCCCGCACCCAACACCGGTTCAGTAGAAAGGCTTCGAATGTAGGGACAAGTCAGTTGGCTAGGCAACGTCTGACCTACGGATGTTTCTGTTATACGAAAACCATGATCTCTGGTTTCAAGAACAGCTTCATCCTATCCAAACATTAGGCTTCTGATCTCTGTACAACACCCACTACAACCCTACCTCAGCAACGATCAGCTACATCGGACTCTGTTTTGATTGCATTCTGGACCAGTTTTGCACGAATTTGGTCCAGATTAGAAACATAGAAAATAGGTGCAGGAGTAGGCCTTTGAATCAGCACCGCCATTCGATATGATCATGGCTGATCATCCAAAGTCAGTGCCCCGTTCCTGCTTTCTCCCCATATCCCTCGATTCCATTAGCCCTATGAGCTATATGCAACTCTCTCTTGAATATATCCAGTGAATTGGCCACCACTGCCGTCTGTGGCAGAGAATTCCACAGATTCACAACTCTCTGGGTTTAGCTAGTACAACTGTAGATGCAAAGAACTGCAGATGATGATTTACCAAGGAAAAACATAAAATGCTGAAGGCACTCAGCGGATCAGACAGCATCCCTGGGGAACATTAATAGGTTACATACACACACACCTTTTCTCTCCTTGTTTAAGAAGGAACTGCAGATGCTGGAAAATCGAAGGTACACAAAAATGCTGGAGAAACTCAGTGGGTGCAGCAGCATCTATGGAGCAAAGGAAATAGGATCTTGTGTTTGGCACCCATTTCCTTCACTCCATAGATGCTGCTGCACCCGCTGAGTTTCTTCAGCATTTTTGTGTACCTTTTCTCTCCTTATCTGACACACTTTTGCCTCCATTTTGCTTCTTTTTGCCACTATCTGTCATTCCATTTTGTCACCATCTTCACCCTTCTGCCAATCACCCCCCTCCCCCCCCCCCACCCCCCACTTGCATCCACCTATCACTTGCCAAGAAGGGTCTCGACTCAAAACATCACCCATTCCTTCTGTCCAGAGATGCTGCCTGTCCCACTGAGTAACTCCAGCATTTTGTGTCTATCACTTGCCAGGCTTTCCCCCAACCCCACTGCTCTTTTTCAGCTTTCTCCCCTCTACTCCATCAGTCTGAAGAAGGGTCCCGACCTGAAACCTCGTCTCTTCATTCCCGCCTGACCTGTTGAGTTCCTCCAACACTTTGTGTTTTACGCAAGATTCCAGCATCTGCAGTTCCTCGTATCTCCAGTATTTTTATTAGTTCAAAGACCATGAGGAAGAATTACACAAGTGGGATGTTGCAAGGAGCAGTGAATAAGGAATTCTACCCACTTGTTATTCTCAAAACTTTCCCACAGACTTGCTGTGGGTTTCTAAACTGCACTTTGCTCTAATCCAACTATCTAAACAATGTGGCCTTCCCTACAAGTGATCTGGGACCTGTGGGAACAGGACAAGCAGCGTCATATCTTTCTGTTAAGCACAGAGGAACCTTCACTGAGGCTTACAGAGCTGAAAGTAGGAAGTGTACACAGTGGCCACATTTAATATAACTTCAAAATCTGTAAATGAAATTAAAATTGGAATTGTAAAGAGAGATTAAAGAGACAAGATAAAATGAGGACGCAAAGAACAGCAGATGTTTGTTCACATTAAAAGTGACAAAGTGCTGGAGTAACTCAACAGGTCAGGCAACATCTCTGGAGAACATGAATAGCTAACATTTCAGATCAGGACATGAATAAAATTGTGTATAAAATCATGAGAGGAATAGATTTGGTTGATGCACAGAGTCTCTTGCCCAGAGTAAGGGAATCGAGGACCAGAGGACATAGGTTCAAGGTGAAGGGAAAAAGATTTAATAGGAATCTGAGACGTAACATTTTCACACAAAGGGTAGTGAGTGTATGGAACAAGCTGCCAGAGGAGGTAGTTGAGGCTGAGACTATCCCAACGTTTAAGAAACAGTTAGACAGGTACACAGATAGGACAGGTTTGGTGGTATATGGACCAAGCGTGGGCAGGTGGGACTAGTGTAGCTGGGACATGTTGACCGATGTGGGCAAGTTGGGCCGAAGGGCCTGTTTCCACACTGTATCACTCTATGAAAGTGTACCCATCCACGTTCTGCAGTGATGCTGCCTGACCGACTGAGTTACCCCAGCACTGTATCTTTTATTGTGAACAATATCCCCTGTGAAAGTTATGTCCAAGTAGAAACCTATAGAAAGACCCCTCCTGTTAACCTTTAGTACACAGGGATGTGCAGGAGCTATGAGGAAGAACAAGCTGTACAAAGCTAGCCGTCAGGAGTGAGAATCTAGAGACCAAATGATGCATCTATTCAAAGGAAATAACTCACTGTTGAACAAGCAATGGCCATTTAACAGCTGTACATACTGTACATGCACATACATACATATACACACACACATACACATGTGTAGTACATGTGCAAGACTTGATTATACTTTGTATTGATTAATTAAATTGATTGATTGCAAGATACAGCATTGAAACAGGCCCTTCTGCCCACCAAGGGTATGCTGATCATCGATCACCAGCTCACATTAGTCTTACATTAGCCAACTTACCCATCCACTCCCTACACACTAGGACCAATATTACAGAGGCCAATTAACCCACAAACTCACATCTTAGGGATGTGGGAGGAAACCGAAGCATCCGGAAGAAACTCACGCGGTCACGGGGAGAACGAGCAAACTCCACGTTGACAGCACCCGAGGCCGGGATCGAACCTGGGTCACTGGCACTGTGAGGAAGCAGCTCTACCTGTTGTGCCACTGCACAGTATGATCTGCTTTAACTGGCTAGAACACAAACACAAATCTTTCACCGTATCTTGGTACATGCGACAATAAAAAACATCATTGCACGATTGAGATGAATAACTCAATAAATTTGTAGTAATATCTAAACTGATCGAGCACGATTCTTGTTTAATTCCTGAGCATATTTACGGTCTAATGGTTTCAATCCTAAATTTAAATCATACCACCTGCCAGTGAAACAAGAAGTAAACTCAATCTGGTATCTGAGAAATAGCTTGAAAATTAATCCCAAAGCACAAAAATTGCAGTTACTTGAAATTTGAAGGCAATTCCATTCTGAATACAGATATTATAATTCATAATGGGATAAGGAAACTGTGCAGAGGAAGATCAAGTAGCACAGGCATGAAATGCACACTAGAGAATTATTAACGTCCATGTTCTTGGGCGTTTCAAATTCCTGGGCGTGCATATTTCCGAAGATCTTTCCTGGTCCCAGCACACTGATGCAATTATAAAGAAAGCACATCAGCGCCTCTACTTCCTGAGAAGATTACGGAGAGTCAGTATGTTAAAGAGGACTCTCTCGAACTTCTACAGGTGCACAGTAGAGAGCATACTGACTGGTTGCATCGTGGCTTGGTTCGACAACTTGAGCATCCAGGAGCGGAAAAGAATGCAGAAAGTTGTGACCACTGCCCAGTCCACCTTCAAACGGCTCTGACCTCCCTACCATCGAAGGGATCTATCGCAGTCGCTGCCTCAAAAAGGCTGCCAACATCATCAAGGACCCAAACCCATCCTGCCCATGCATTCATCTCCCCCTGCCATCGGGTAGAAGGTACAGGAGCCTGAAATCTGGTACATCCAGGTTCAGGAACAGGTTCTATTTGGGACACATGACAATAAACTCTCTTGACTTGACTTGTTGGGAACCACACCAATACATACGGGCAGATTTCAGATCTTCCAATGGGTCAGAATCAACTTTGTCAATTCTAAAATAAAATAGAAAATGCTGAAACACTCAACGGGTCAGGTTGCATCTGCATGACGAGGAGTTGAGTAAACGCAGATGGAACTCGATGTTGACAAAGGGTCTTCCATCTAAAACATTCACCTGGTTTCTCTCCCCACAGTTGATGCCAGATTTACCAAATACTTCTAACATACACACCCCACCCCCCCCACCCCCACCCCCACCCCCACCTCACTTTATTCAGAGTACCGACAATTTTGGAACTATTCTGATGCCCAGAGATAACAAACTAGTATAGTTTAGAGATACAGACCAGAAGCAGGCCCTTCGGCCCACCGAGTCCCTGCCGATCAGCAGCCCCCATTCACTAACACTATCCTACACACAAGGGACAATTTATAATTTTTACCTAAGCCAATTAACCTACAACCCTGTATGTCTTTGGAGTGTGGGAGGGAACCGAAGATCTCAGAGAAAATCCACACTGTCACGGGGCGAACATACAAACTCCATACAGACAGCGCCCATAGACAGGATCAAACCCGGGACTCTGGCGCTGTAAGGCAGCAACTCTATCACTGCGCCACCATGCCTGCCACCTGTTAATTCCACATTTGATAATTGTGGATCTTTTTGAACAGCAACATTGTATTTGACCAAAGAAAAAAAAATCAAGTTACTTTATCGAACTAAATTAGCAGAGATTAAAACTGCACCAATATCATTATTTTATCCATTTCTTTCCGCTTGGCTTTCCTCCCACATCCAAAAGGTTTGCGAGTTTGTAGGTTAATTGGCCTCTGTAAATTGCCCCTAGTGTTTAGGGAGTGGATGAGTAAGAGGGATAATATAAGACTAATGTGAGCAGGGGACCGATGGTCAGCCTGGTCTTGGTGGGCTGAAGGGCCTGTATCTACGCTGTTTCTTTCCATCAATCAATCCATGACAACCACTACAACAATACTCAAAACAACAAAGCAAACCAGAATATTAAACCATAATCAGACCGCACAAGAGGTAAAACAGTAAAAGCAAGCTTGCTTACCTGCTGAAACAGTTCCTCCTCTTGCTGGCTTGAAGCAAACTATGCAATGCCAATACGAGGTGAGGCAAGAATGCCCTGTCAGTTGAAAGAAAGGCATCAAATTATTACAACCAGTAAGTCAAGCACTTCTGGCCTGTAAAGTAGAAGCAGCAAATGGATTAATTTGAAAGCACTAAGTGACAAAGTAGATGATACTTTGGTTTGAAGACTTCATAAATTATTTTCTGGGTTAGAGCCCGGATTCATCCTGCTGAGAAGATGCACAATCCCAGAGTCCCAGAACTGTCAGCTTGATAATAGCCAGGTTCACCTGTCATTACATGTAATGGATTAATGTAGCAGATTCCATTAGTTTTACAGAATTGGAAGGATAGGGTAGAATGTTTACTGGCATGAATTCATACGTAATTTTGTTATTTCAATTCATAGTTCCATTTGATTCCTTAATTGTCCAAAAATCTGGAATCATTTTTTTTAGAAACGATGCAGAGAAGATTGAAATCTCAGATGGAATTTGGGATAAATGCTTGGCGATCACTGCTTTGTAATAGTTTGCAACTGAACTCCGTCTGAAGAAGAGTGTCGACCCGAAACGTCACCCATTCCTTCTCTCCAGTGATGCTGTCTGTCCCGTTGAGTTACTCCAGCATTTTGTGTCCAATGTCTTTAAATAAAAACTTGCTCGACATTTTAATTTGATTTTTCATGTGTGGATTTTTCTTTTAAATCTGATTTTCACTTTGAATTTTTTAAAGTGATCCAAAATGTTGTCTCATTACATAATAAACAATTGAAAGACTCAAAACACTGGAGTAACTCAATGGGTCAGGCAGCATCCCTGGAGAACATGGATATATGTCTATCCATTTGTCTGTTTGAACATTTTTTGTTTGTTTACTATGGGTTTTACAGAATACTATGTTGTGTTGTGCTGCTGCAAGTAAGAAATTCAGTGTTCCGTTTCGAGACATATGACAATAAAACTCTTGAATATCCATGTTCTTTGGAGATGCTGCCTGCCCAGCTGAGTTACTCTGGCAATCTGTGTCCTTTTTTTTGTAAACCTGCATCTGCAGTTCCTTGTTTCTACATATAAACATGCATCTCATAATGCCAAAATGTATTTAATTCTGTTCAATCTTAGACAAAGCACAAAGTGCTAGAGGAACTCAGCAGGTCAGTCAGCATCTTTGGAGGGAATTGACCAGCAATGTTCTGGGGATAAGTTGTAGACTCTCTGGCTGCCGAAAGCAGGAGGGGAAGTGAACTAAAGCTGCAAAATAATGGAAGATAGAGCAAAAACATACACAAAGCGGCACGGTGGCACAGCGGTAGAGTTGCTGCCTTACAGTGCTTGCAGCGCTGGAGACCCAGGTTCGATCCCGACTACGGGTGCTGTCTGTATGGAGTTTGTACGTTTGCCCCGTGACCGTGTGGGTTTTCTCCGAGATCTTCGGTTCCCTCCCACACTCCAAAGACATACAGGTTTGTAGGTTCATTGGCTTGGGTTTGTATACTTGGTATAAGTGTATATTGACCTAAGTGTGTGTAGGATTGTGTTAATGTGTGGGGATCGCTGGTCAGTGCACTCGGTGGGCAAAAGGGCCTGTATCTGCACTGTATCTTGAAACAAAACTAAACTAAACTAAACAAATGGAGTGTAAGTGGGTGTTATGCCTTCTCTTTCCTCAAGAAACATCATCATCCTGGCCATATACATAACATGGAACACTGCAGCACAGGAACTGGTCCTTCAGCCCACACTGTGTGCCGAACAAGTTAAATTCATTTCTGCCTGCACGTGATCATTATCCATGTGCCTATTTAAAAGTCTAAAATGCTACTTTCATCTCTGCCCCCACCATCATTCCTGGCAGAGCATTCCAGGAACACACCACCCTATGTGTGTGTAACAAAAAAAAAAACTTGCTCTGCACATCTCCTTTAAACTTTGCCCCTCTCACCTTAAAGCTAAGCCTTTAACATTTCCACTGTGGGGGGGAAAGGTTCTGACTGTCTACCCCATCTATGCCTCGTTTTATATACTTCTATCAGGTCTTCCCTCAACCTCCGGCTTACAAGAAAAAAAAATGGCTGGACACAATTAGAAAACTTAAATATTGATGATAGTTTTGTGTTTTATAGCATCTCTAATAAAAATTTATTTCACTGGCCAAGACTGCAATAAAGAATCAGTACATTTCATCAAGCTGGGCACCAGTACAGTTCAAGATGTACTGTAAGATCCACCATTTAACATGTTATTTAGGATCTATTTCACCATTCACAACATTATCAAGGCTTGATCAAGGGAAACACAGCGGTGAAGAATTAGAGTTGCTGCCATACATCACCAGAGACTCGGATTCGATCCTGACCACGGGTGCTGTGTGTACAGATTTTGCTGTTCTACCTGTGACCACGTGGGTTTTCTCTGGGTGCTATGGTTTCCGCCCACATTCCTAAACCATGCAGATTTGTAGGTTATTTGGCTGCTGTAAATTGCCCTTAGCGTGTAGGATTCGAAACTGGGATTGCTTAGAACTAGTGTACGAGTGATCGTTGGTTGGCGTGGACTCGGTGGACCGGAGGGCCGTTTCCACACTATCTCTAAACTAAAAAAAAAATCACTACTCTTTCTGTAAACACACATAAGTACTCAAGCAAGGAATCCCACAAACACTTCTAGAATTGATTTCCACCTTCCCTGTTTACTTTAATCTTAACCCAATCAATGAAGAGCTAATTAAATGTTTCAGAGAAAATAATTATATTATTGCTAGTTATCTCCCCCATCTGTGTCTAGGGTTCCAATTCAATTTCGTTCTGCAATTAGTATTCTGTTGTGCAACTTATTATTCATTACTTCGGGATTTATTTAATTTCTTCTTTACCAATATTATACATCCTAGCCCTCTTAAAAATAATCGAATCAAATTATCACCATCTAGGCTGCCCAAGTTAAAAGCAAGTTCCATTGGCAATGTCAAATCCATATCTAAGATAGACACAAAATGCTGGAGCAACTCAGCGTATCAGGCAGCATTTCTGGAGAGAAAGGAACAGTGATTTGTCAGGTCAGAAACCCCTTCTGACTTGCCTTCAGTCTGAAGAAGGATCCCAATCCAAAACATCACCTATCCATTTTATCCAGGAAGGAACTGCACATGCTGGTTTAAACTGAAGATAGACACAAAATGCGGGAGTAACTCAGCAGGATAAGCAGCATCTCTGGATGACGTTTCGGGTCGAGACCCTTCCTCAGACTGAAAGTCACAGGAAAGGGAAAGGAGAGATTATAGATGATGATGTAGAGAGATATAGAACAAATTAATGAAAGATATGCAAAAAAGTAACATTAATAAAGGAAACAGGCCATTGTTAGCTATTTGCTAGGTGAGAACGAAAAACTGTGTGACTTGGGTGGGGGAGGGATGGAGAGAGAGGGAATGCAGGGGTTACTTGAAGTTAGAGAAATCAATATTCATACCCCCAGGTCCAAGCAAAATACGAGATGCTGTTCCTCCAATTTGCATCTAGCCTCACTCTGACAATGGAGGAGGCCCAGGACAGAAAGGTCTCCGTAGATACTGATGGCCTGCTGAGCTACTCCAGCATTTTGTGTTCATTTCTATTTTGTTGCCTATTGCAAATGACAAAAATAGATTGAGCTGGCAATTTAACTTCAAAGACAGCACCAAACCCAGGCAACTTTTTTACATGCTAGCCACAGAAGCAGATCTACTATCACATGTTACAATCACTCTACACTTTTAAATCTCTACTCCTACAGCAACATTTTTTAAACTTTTTTACTTTCTCATGTGTCTGTACACTGTGAATGGCTCAAGTGTAATCATGTATTGTCTTTCCACTGACTAGTTAGCATGCAACAAAAGCTTTTCACTGTACCTCAGTACACGTGACTCTAAACTGAATATTATTGATTACCTTTGTATATATCTGGAAAATTATTTGTGCCAACTATCTTAGAACCCACATGTTCATGCTTCCAATTCAAGTGACCTCATCAATGACTTGCAAAATTATATATTTTTACATAACAGTATCATGCCAATTTAGAATTTACAGAATTAGCTATTCTTTCTCACTTTCAAGCTGTTCCCACACTGTAGGTTTGTGTAATTCAATGGTCCCCTTAATTTAGTTTACAGCATGGAAACATGTTCTTTGGCTCACCAAGTCGACGCTCACCATCAATCTCATACGAGTTCTATGCTATCGCACTTTCTCGTCCACTCCCTACACACTAGCGGCAATTTATAGAGGCCAAGTAACCAACAAACCTGCACCTCTTTGGGATATGTTTGGGAACTGGAACACCAGGGGTCACAGGGACAATGTAGATCAGAATCTAATCTGGGTCACTGGTGCTGTGAGGCAGCAGTTCTACCAGCTGGAGTCAGAGGCATATAGCGTGGAAACAGGCCTCTCAGCCCAACAAGCCCGTGCTGAACAACACGTCTCATCCACACCAGTCCCACCTGCCTGTGTTTGGCGCATATCCCCCTAAACCTATCCTACCCATGTACCTGTCCAAATGCTCCTTAAAAAAATGAGATAATACCTGCTTCAACTACCTCCTCCAGCAATTTTCCATATACCCACCATCCTTTGTGTAAAGAAGTTAGCCCGCAGGATCCTATTAAATCTTTTCCCCATCATCATAACTTTGTGACTGTACCACTGTTGTTTACAATTCATGCAAAAAGATAAGCTCTAACACTCCTGTGTTCTTTTTTGCTTCAGCTGAACAATTCTCTTCTGGATGCTGCTATTTAGGTTCATTTTACTCCGTCAGAATGCAAATTCTGATTTATTACATGCCTCTATCTCCAGGATTTGAAATTTAATTTTTATTTTATTTTCGTAAATCAATAAAATCAAGTGTCAAGAGTGCTTTATTGTCAGCGAGGAAACATTTTGGAAACAGGCATTTCAGCCCCTTGAGTCCAGACTGACCATCTATCCACCCATTCACACTATGTAAGTTCAATTTCGCATCCTACACATTCAGGGCAATTTACAGAGGCCAAATCACCTACAAATCTTTGAAATGTGGGAGGAAACCGACGTATCCAGAGAAAATCCACGATGTCAAAGGAAGAACGTTCAAACTCTGTACAGAGAGCACCCATAGTTAGGATCGAACCCGGGTCTCTGGCGCTGTGAGGCAGCAGCTCTACCACTGCGCCACTATGCCGCTCTTTTAGATTCCATAGAAATGTCATTGTTTTGTCTTCGGGACATCTGACAATTAAGCACACTTGACTCGACTCAAACACTACCCTTTACCTCAGCAATTGTGATCTGGTGCGGACTTTATTTTGGTCGCACTACTGACTTTGGTTTTACACTGACATGGGCTGGTCACCTTGTATTACTAATCATTATATGCTCATTAGTCAATTATTCCACTAATTGGCCTGCAAAGCTGCAGTAATTAAGAATATCATTGCCCGGTTGTGTCTAATATGACAATTAAACACTCTTGATTTTTGTAGATGGATGATGTAGTTCTGGTTTCCCCAATACAGGAAAGATTTGGAAGCGCTGGAAAGGGTGCAGACTAGGTTTACCGAATGCTGCTTAGATTGGAAGGTATTAGCTGCAAGAGGCTGGACAAACATGGAATGTTTTCTTTACATTGTCACAGGCGAAGGGGAGACCTGGTGGAGATGTAGACAAAAGAATATAGCTTGAAGGTGAGAGGGGCAAAGCCTAAAGGAGATGTTTGCAGCCAAAACATTTATTTATTTATTTATTTTATTTATTTGTTTTTTACACACAGTGGTGGGTACCTGGAATGGCAGATATGATAATGGCATTTAAGAGGCTTTTGGATAGGCACGTGGATATGCAGGGAATGGAGGGATATGGATCACGTGCAGGCAGAGGAGATTTGTTTAACTTGGCATCATGTTCGGCATGGACATTGTTGGGTTGAAAGACCTGTTGCGGTGCTTTTCTATGACCTGACCTTATTGGGCTGAAGGGTTGTTTCCATGTTCTATAGAGCTACACTCATATTTCAGACTATATTTTACTACCATCAGGCCCTTGAGCAGCACGTTCGACAAATAAGACTGGGTTGTAATCTATGGGGGCAATACTGAAGCAAAGTAAACATTGGCACAGCTGGTAGTGCTGCTGCATCATAGTGCCAGAGGCCCGGGTTCAATCCTGACCTCGGGTGCTGTCTGTGCGGAGTTTGCACGTTCTTGCTGTGACAACATCCCAAAGATGTGCAGGACTTTAGGCTAATAGGCCCATTGTAAATTGCTCCCAATTTGTCGGGAGTGGGTGCGGAAGTGGGATAACATAGAATAGTTAGTGGGATGATCATGGTCGGCGTGGACTCAGTGGACCGAAGGGCCTGTTTCCATGCTGCATCTCCAAACGTAGCAAATTCTGCATGCTTGCCATGTATGGCAAGGAGGGAATTTCTCAGTGTTAAACAAAAGGATTTCCAGGAAGATTTTGTTTGGGAGGATTTCATCAGTTAAGACCAAGAATTCCAAGCCTATTTCATCTGTGCAATCTCTGCTGAGTAATATGATCCATCATAACAGGCATCATATTTTACGAAAGCCAAGACAGATCAAAACCATTTGATTATTCCCAGCAGTAATGACATAGTTTCTCAGACAAAATACTTTTCTAATAAAAGCAAATTTTTTTTTTGTCTTGGAATGCGTGGATAATTGTCAAGTTTGAATAAGGTCAATTAGTGATGAACAGTAGTGCAGGCTTTGCCAGTAATGCCTGCATCCCATATATAGATAATTAATGAGAATGTTGCCTTATGTAAAAAATATCCCAGCGAGCTGATTCTGAAGCCAAGTAGTACAAGCATTTGTTGAAATCATAAAATCTCCAGACATTGGAAATCTGAAAAAACAAAAAAAAGTGTTGGAAATACTCAGCAGGTCAGGCAGCATGCGTGCAAAGAGAAATAGTGAATGGTTTAGGTCTTAGATGCTTTGTTTGAATAAGAAATGATCTCTGATGTGGAACATTAAGTTTTCTCTTCCGGTAGTTGCTGCCTGACCTCTTATTGTTTCCAGCATTTTCTATTTCCCATGCAAACACTTGACATTATAATATTTTTCTTTTTTTTTTCCCTTTTCCTCTTAGATCTTTATTCACTCTTTGGCCACACTACCATGGTAGTCTAGGGGTCCTATCTTTTCGCTTTTTCCCCTCTCTTGTTCTTTCTCTCTTCTTTTCCCTCATAGAAACATAGAAAATAGGTGCAGGAGTAGGCCATTCGGCCCTTCGAGCCTGCACCGCCATTCGATATGATCATGGCTGATCATCCAACTCGGTATCCCATCCCTGCCTTCTCTCCATACCCCCTGATCCCTTTAGCCACAAGGGCCACATCTAACTCCCTCTTAAATATAGCCAATGAACTGGCCTCAACTACCTTCTGTGGCAGAGAATTCCACAGGTTCACCACTCTCTGTGTAAAAAATTATTTTCTCATCTCGGTCCTAAAAGACTTCCCTCTTATCCTTAAACTGTGACCCCTAGTTCTGGACTTCCCCAACATCGGGAACAATCTTCCTGCATCTAGCCTGTACAACCCCTTAAGAATTTTGTAAGTTTCTATAAGATACCCCCTCAATCTTCTAAATTCTAGCGTGTACAAGCCGAGTCTATCCAGTCTTTCTTCATATGAAAGTCCTGCCATCCCAGGAATCAGTCTGGTGAACCTTCTCTGTACTCCCTCTATGGCAAGAATGTCTTTCCTCAGGTTAGGAGACCAAAACTGTACGCAATACTCCAGGTGTGGTCTCACCAAGACCCTGTACAACTGCAGTAGAACCTCCCTGCTCTTATACTCAAATCCTTTTGCTATGAATGTTAACATACCATTTGCTTTCTTCACTGCCTGCTGCACCTGCATGCCTACTTTCAATGACTGGTGTACCATGACACCCAGGTCTCGTTGCATCTCCCCTTTTCCTAATCGGCCACCATTCAGATAATAGTCTACTTTCCTGTTTTTGCCACCAACGTGGATAACCTCACATTTATCCACATTAATCTGCCATGCATTTGCCCACTCACCCAAACTATCCAAGTCACCTTGCAGCCTCCTAGCATCGTCCTCACAGCTAACACTGCCCCCCAGCTTTGTGTCATCCACAAACCTGGAGATGTTGCATTCAATTCCCTCATTTTCAGGTTAAAAGGTCAAAATTGAAGCTGTACAATAATTGTATAATTTTACATGCCGAATGTTTTATTCTTGTACAATTGCTTCTAATAAAAATAATTTAAAAAATAAATGTAGTTTAGAGATACAGCACAGAAACAGGCCCTTTGGCCCACTGAATTTGCACCGACCAGTGATCCCCATACATTAACACAAACCAACACACATTAGGGACAATTTACACTTATACCATGTACATAAACCCAAGCCAATTACCTTACAAACCTGTACGTCTTTGCAGTGTGGGAGGAAACCCAAGTTCTCGGAGAATACCCACGCGGGCATGGGGAGAACGTACAAACGCAGACGGCTCCCATAGTCGGGATTGAACCCGGGTCTCCAGTGCTGCAGTTGCTGTAAGGCAGCAGCTCCTCCGCTGATCCACCCCGGTTCGATCCTGACTATGGATGCTGTCTGTAACGAGTTTGTATGCTATTTATGTAATTTTATTTACTTTGAGCCCATCTACCCTCAGCCTCCGATGTTCCAGAGAAAACAATCCAAGTTTGCCTAATTTCGCCTTATAGCTAATATCCCCCTAATCTAAGGCGCATTCTGGCAAACCTCTTCTGCACACTCTTTAAAACATCCACATCCTCCCTATGATGAAGTGACCAAAACTGCATGCAATACTCCAAATGCAGCCTAATCAAAATGTCTTATAAAAGTGCAGCACGACTTCCTGACTCTTATACTCAATGCCCTGACCGATGATGGAAAACATACCATATGCCTATGCTGCATTAATTTTTTATATTGGTGTTAAATAATAGATCTTTAAAATGAAAAAAAACTGATGTTGGAAATCTGACGTACAGTCAGAAAAACAAGCAGAATTAACGCACCAGGTTAGAAGGGTCATAAACTGAAACATTATCTCTGACGATGTCTCACCAGCTGACTTTCTGTTTTTATATTAAATAATAGATCTATTGCTCCAAATATAAATTGAAAATGATTTTCAGGACAGATTTATCCATACAAATGTGGTTTTACACGTGGGTATAATTGCTTCGTCACCATTTAATCAATAGTATTGACGCAATGTCTATAAGTGGGGAGGAGGGGGGGGGGGGGGGGGGGGGGGGGGGGTGGTGGTAATGCTGATAAATGCCGGGGAAGCTTATGTGCAAACGTGTGAATAGAGGAGGCACAGAGCCAGTGCGTCATGGGAGGAATTCTTGAATCACTGGTGATCTGTCACGTTGCTACGCCTTCTCTTGTCGATGTACTGGACCTATGGGAGTTACAGCGTGATGCCGTTGACTGAGATGCGCATGGAAAAAACAGACACAGGCATTGCAGCGAGCGGCAACGTGATCAGACTGACATTTGGCCACAGAGAGCTACCGTCATAACCCGCAGCTGATAGCACCAACAATGGCTTCACTAAAAGCCCTTTCTATAATTAACTTACTCCATTCCATGCATGTGCTTTCTTTGAATCAGCACATTGGCCATTCAAGGGCGTGCTACAGAGAAGGGAGATTTTAAACGGCACACACAAGAACCTGTTTCATACAGCAAGCAAACAGATAATGCTGGAAGGGACTGCATTAGTGTATATACTAATGAAACAAGCTGACAAATTCAGGAGGTTATGTCTAAGTGGAAAGTCACTTTGAAGTAGAACCACTTTTATGAATCCGTGCATTCTCTTGAACTCTTCCATAATCAAAGAATGACTAAATAATATGCAGCAATTCGTCACGGTTTACAAGATAGCAGGTGGTATTCAATGAAAGAGTTATGAAGACAATGAATAGCTTTCACTTCACGCCTACACCTTTTTTTGATGTAAAGTGCAATTTATACCCAAGTGGAGTGGGGAACGCATAAACCTTTATGAAAGGAATTTAATTTCAAGTAATTACACGTATTAAAAATTAAAGCCCATTTTAAAAACAGCCGTAATAAATGTAAAAAACCCTCTAACATTCAAGAGGGAAGGAAATCTGCTATCTTCACTTTCCCAAAACACAAAGCGTTTCAGCCATGCACCACTCTCTCCGTAAAAACGTACTACTACTTTGATTCATTAAAGTGACGCATTGAGTGAAGTGGCCAACACCCAACTTGTCTCCACTCCATTTCAGTTAAACTAAATGGCAGCAACAAGGGGCCATTCAGCTGCTCAAACCTTCATCTTCTATCTCAAAATTCTCTTGTCCAATGCACACATCCCTTCATTCCTGCCCAGATGTATGAAGGGAAGAAGATGCAGGAACTGCAGGTGCTGATTTACGCAAAAGTAGACTCAAAATGCTGGAGTAACTTGGTGGGTCTGGCAACACTCCCTTTAGCCTGTATCTGTACACTGTGGACGGCTCAATGTAATCATGTATAATCTTTCCACTGACTGATTAGTACGTAACAAGCCTTAAATTGTGCTCGTTGATTGAGCCTCCATATTCAAAGCACAATGCTTTGAAGGAACTTTGTGGATCAGGCAGCATCTTTTGTATATATCAGCATCTGTAGTGGAGGGAATGGACAGGCATCCATGGTTTCGAGTCATAACCCTTTAGTTTAGCTTAGAGATACAGCACGAAAACAGGCCCTTTGGCCCACTGAGTCTGTGACGACCGATGATCCCTGCACACTAGCACTTTCCTATGCTGTTTTGGGGCAATTTTACCAAAACCAATTAACCTACAAACCTCTACATCTTTGGAGTGCGGGAGGAAACTGGAGCACCCGGGGAAAACCCACGGTGAGAATGCACAAACTCCCTACAGACAGCATCCGTAGTCGGGATCGAACCCGGGTCTCTGTAAGGCAGCAATTCTATCACTGCGCCACTGTGCTATCGCTTCTTTGAACTGATGGCCAAAGGGCCTGTTCCTGTGCTGTATTATTCTATGTTCTGTGAAAACACATTGCGCTACTCACTCTCTGACGTCTTATACATTTTTATACTTCCCTTTCCAACTCTACACTTGATTGCGTCCAAGCCAAGCGTCTCTCAGCGGATTTACAATCACTCATTACAATCACTCCACTCTTTTAAGCTATCTGTATACTGGATGGCTCGATTGTAATCATGTATAATCTTTCCGTTGACGGAATAGCACGCAATAAAAAGCTTTTTACTGTACCTCTGTACACATGACAATAAACTAAACTGTAGGAGCCATTCTAGTCTTTCTGATAGAAGTGTATACAATTATGAGGCATATTATTAGTTTGTAGTTTAATTGGCTTTGGTAAAATTGTAAATTGTGCACAGGTTAGAGCTAGTGTACGGGGTGATTGCTGGTCGGCATGGGCTCGGTGAGCCTAACGCCTTGTTTAATTTAGGTTAGAGATACAGTGCGAAAGAAGCCCTTCGGCCCACCGGGCCCGTGCCGACCAGCAATCCCTGCACATTAACACTATCCTACACCCACTAGGGATCATTTTTACATTTACCAAACCAATTAACCTACAAACCTGTACGTCTTGAGTGTGGGAGCAAACCGTAGATCTTTGAGAAAACCCACCCAGGTCACGGGGAGAACGTACAAACTCCGTACAAACAGCAACTGAGGTCAGGATCGAACCCGTTTCTCTGGCACCGTGGCAACTCTACCGCTGCGCCACCATTCTGCTTGTTGCTGACAAGAGCCCACTCAGCACCAAATAGTTAACACAACGGATGATGGGTAGAGCCAGGCCAAATCCGGCCTAAAGTGCCACAATAGGCAGGGCCCTTTGTCACCGTTTCCATGACGCAACACAATACAGTGGAGTTCTTGTCGCAGTTGCAGCACTCATTCTACAATATAAAACGGCACCTGTTGCTGCTTTCCAAAGAATGTCGTACATACCCGTAATCAGCGGTGGACTGTGGGACCAACAAACTTTATTACAGTGAATAATTTAAAGTACAAAATCAAATTGGAACGGACTACCAGCTGCGAGAGATCACAAGGATCGGATGATGATCACAAAACCGTCTACGGTTTCACCCTAGCAGTTTTATAGTGTTATTTAAACCTGGAGATTATGTTGCAGCCTGTAACAAATTCCAAACCAACTGTATTTAGCAAATTACATCCCGTGCTTTCAAGAAAGTTTTCCATATGGAAAAAACAAATCATATGACCCGGAAAATTCTTCCACTACCACTATGCATCTTTTCTCATCAAAAACTTTACTATCTAAATTATTATTTTTTTCAAGTGCCAATTGTACTTAAAATTTCCAAAATGTTGGGTTTCCCTTTATTCACCACAAACTAATCAAGCTTCCTTCCTCCCCATCCACCCATACCTCTTCCTCCAGCTTTAAATTTCAATACATCTTTCCTCTCCTTATCCGACACCCTTTTGTTTCCTTTTCACGGACAACCTGTGTTACTAATGCCCCTGTCCCACTTAGGAAACCTGAACGGAAACCTCTGGAGACTTTGCGCCCCACCCAAGGTTTCTGTGCAGTTCCCGGAGGTTCTTGTCAGTCTCCCTACCTGCTTCCACTACCTGCAACCTCCAGCAACCACCTGCAACCTCCGGGAACCGCAACGAAACCTTGGGCGGGGCGCAAAGTCTCCAGAGGTTTCCGTTCAGGTTTCCTAAGTAGGACAGGGGCATTACTCCACCCATCTGCTAATCGTCCACTCACCTGTATCCATCTATCTATCACTTGCCAGGCTTTGCCCAACCCTCACCATTTTTCCAGCTTTCTTCCCACTACTCCAATCAGTATGAAGAAGGTTCACAGCTCAAAAGGTCACCCGTCCCTCCACAGATGCTTCCTGATCTGCCGAGTTCCTCCAGCACTCTGTGTGCTGCTTAAGATTCCAGCACCTGCAGTCCGTTGTATTCTCAGCATTTTCTGTTTCATTTATTCCTACGGAAATCATTTGCTGCTATAAATCATACTCTCCTTGAACTGCTCCAAATCTGGCTGTTAGCTCATCCAGTTACTTTCTGAGATGGAGAGGGATTGACCATTGAGGAGTGTAAATTTGCAACCTACATGCTAGAACTTAGAAGAATGGGAAGCAATTTCATTGAAATATAAAATTCTTCACGAGGTAGTAGGGTTAATCAATGGACAGTGAAGAAGATTTAAGATTACAACAGGTTCTAGATTAACTTGGAAAGTCAGTCAGGGAATGGCAGATCACACCAATCAACAACAAACAGAGTGGTCCTGAGCTACTATCTACCTCATTGGAGGCCCTCGGACAATCTTTAATTAAACTTTACTGGACTTTAGTTTTTAATTTGGTTTAGAGATACAGCACAGAAACAGGCCCTTTGGCCCACCAAGTCTGTGCTGACCAGTGAATCTCGCACAATAACACTGCCCAACACACACTAGGGACAATTTACAATTATGCCAAACCAATTAACCTACAAACCTGTACGGGATAATGTACAAACACCGTACAGACAAGCACCCATAGTCAGGATCAAACCCAAGTCTCCGACATTGTAAACGCTGCAAGGCAGCAACTCAAGCAGGATTTACACAATTCATGTCAGAGCTCCCTGCAACTCTGGAGAGCAGAGAGATATAGACGTACAGGTACATCGTTTCCTAAAAGTGGCAATGGAGATTGATAGACTGGTGAAGGTGACATATGGAACACTTATCTTTATTAGTCAGGGCATTGTGTAAGAGAATTGATAAATCATGGCATCATTGCGTTGGCATCATGGGGCTGTGGTCTGCGGAGCTTCTAGCTGCAGGCGCGGCGTGGACTTACCATCTGGAGTCTGGAATCCCATAGCTGGGGATCGCTGGAGAAGAGCTCCTACCGCTGGGCACTCCAAGCCGCAGAGTGTGTTTGACTGTCCTGACGTCGGAGGTTTGATCATCCTGACGAGGGGGTCTGTACATCGGGCCGTCCTTAGCGGCGACTACGAAGGGTTTATGGCCCTGACCACGGATGAACAGACTGACTGAACTTTATTGCCTTCCACCACAGTGAAGAATGCTGTGATGGATGTTTGTGTTAAATTCTATTGTGTGTTCTTTTGAAGTGTATTGCTGCTGGCAAATTCATTTCATGCACCTTCGGGTGCATGTGACAAATAAAATTGACTTTGGCTTTGAATTGGGACATCATGTTCCAACTGCAAAAGATGTTGGTGAGACCACACTTGGAGCATTGTGCGCATTTCTGGTGGTCTAGCAATAGGGAGGTTATCGTTAAACTGGAAAGGATGCAAAAAAGATTCACTGGAATCAAGATTTTGTAAGCAAAGCATATAACCATATAATCATATAACAATTACAGCAAGGAAACAGGCCATCTCGGCTCTTCTAGTCCGTGCCGAACACTTATTCTCCCCTAGTCCCATCTACCTGCACTCAGACCATAACCCTCCATTCCTTTCCCATCCATATACCTATCAAATTTATTTTTAAATTCATTATCAAGGAACATGTGGGGCAGAATGACAACTACTAAAAACACAACTCCGCTAAAAAACAGTTTGCCAAAATCTTGGGTGTAGCTACACTATGTTGGAGTTCTTTCCATGAAATTGGCCATGTTTAGTGTCAAGAGCGTTATTTGCAACTAACACTGAATGTGACCCTGTCTGTCCTCAAATGTTCTTATCAAAATTTGGATGTTTTCTGCTGACTGTCAAACGCAGCGGTGGAGGTAGATATGATAGTGGCGACTGAGCAGCTTTCAGATCGGCACATGGACATGTGGGAATATGGATCACATGCAGGCAGAGGAGATCGTTTTAACTTGACATGGACATTATGGAGAGCTGTTAGAAGTATGTAAAATTATGAGAGGCATAGATAGGGTAGACAGTCAGGACCCTTTTATCCCCCCCAGAGTGAAAATGTTATAGGCCAAATGGCACAGGTGGTTGAGGGGGGGGGGGGGAGTGTGGGAGATGTGTGGGGCAATTTTGTTATTACACAGAGTGGTGGGCATTTGAAGCATGCTGCCAGGGATGGTGATGGAGGCAGATAAGATTGTGGCATTTAAGAGGTGTTTAGATGGACACAGGGACATGCAAGGAATGGAGAAAGTTGGTTCATGTGCAGGCAGAGAAGATTAGTTTAAGTTGGCATCATGTTTGGCACAGACATTGTGGACCAGAGGGCCAACAATGATTTGTGATTAACATCTTTCAGACATGCAAGATGTTGACTACAAATAATTTCTACAAGCATGGAGTATACTTCCCATCCACTGCTTCCGATGGACTACCAAATCTCCTTGTCTACACAGTGCGGCACAGCAGTAGAGTTGCTGCCTTACAGTGCCAGAGAACCGGGTTTGATCCTGACTAAGGGTGCTGTCTGTAGCGAGTTTGTATGTTCTCTCCGTAACTGCGTGGGTGTTCACCAGGTGTTCACTCTGGTTTCCTCCCACACTCCAAAGACGTGCAGGGTTGTAGGTTTATTAGATTTGGTGAAAATTGTGAATTGTCCCTAGTGTGTAGGATAGTGCGAGTGTATGGGGCGATCGATGGTCGGTGCGGACTCGGTAGTGGGCAGGTCGAAGGGCCTGCATCCACGCAGTATCTCTAGAGTCTGAAGTCTAAAGAAGGAAGAGTTTACACAGTATATTGAGCTGTCTGTAGCAGATAAACTGGAGCAGATGAAAGTTAAGGTTCTATTGGTCACCAGGGGAAAGAATACTAACAGGCAATAAAACCTTCAAATGAGATCCAAGAGAATACATTGGATGCATTACAAGTACATTGCACCTTACCTTGAGATGAGGCAGTTTACTGTTATTGACGCTTTACATGCAATTCAGTGCAGGGAGAAGCCTATGATGCCTACTTAATGGAGCTAAGATTGCAATTGCAGTTTTGCTGACCTGAAGAACCTCTTGAGAGATTAGATTATGTACGGGATGCAGGATCCAACAGGAAGGCAAGGCTACAAAAGAAGGTGGTTGGTTCATAAAAAATGCATGCAGTCGCGCAAAGCTATCCATATTCACTTTAGAGATACAGCATGGAAACAGCCCCTTCGGTCCAGGGAGTCTGTACCGACCAGCGATCATCCTATACACTAGCACTATCCTACACACTAGAGACAATTTACAATTTTACTGATGTCAATTAACCTACAAATCTGCACATCTTTGGAATGTGGGAGGAAACCGGAGCACCCGGAGAAATCCCATGCGGTCACAGGGAGAACGTACAAATTCTGTACAGACAGCACTCTTTGTCAGGATCGAACCCGGGTCTTTGGGGCAGTAAGGCAGCAGCTCCACTGTGCTGCCCTATTATCTTTATTCTTCAGAAAGATACATTTCTTGGGATCCTGGCAGCTTTAACAGCTGCACATCATCCGATCGAAACTGGTGGCAAAAGTGAGTGCAATCCACACTGGCAATGTACATGAAAATAATGCAAAATTTAAAAAACAAATAAATCAATTAAGTTGTCGATCGCGCCCATTTCCAATATCCTTGATATGGAGATTTATGTTTGTTAAACATTAAAGAAAATCAGTGGCAAGTATAGGCGATGGGGGGGGGGGAGTGAGAAGAGAATGAGGAGGGACGTTATTGAATACATTTGTAACTGTAACTGGCGACGCTTTGCATACTTTTGTAATGCATGTGAAACAAAGAATTTTGTTATGCCAAATAGACATGACAATACAGTATCTGTCAACTGCTCTATGTTCGAAATATCTATCACCACTGCACTGGTATCAGAAACTTCCCTTGGGAACCTCAAGGCTCCAAACTAGTTGACAAGATTACTTGCTGAGCACAGAGGGCCACCAATAAGTAGCAGGTCTTCAGACAACTCACCTTGGGATTCTATCTCAAGTATTTGAGCAAAACACAAAGTGCTGGAGGAACTCAACCTGTCAGGCACCATCTGGAGATGGAATACACAGGCAATGTTTCAGGTTGAGAACTTTTTCTGCAAGATCCCAGCATAAGCATTCTCATACGTCACTCAGTCTAAAGAAGGGTCCTGACCTGAAACATCATCTGTCCATTCTCTCCACAGATGCTGTCTGACCCCGCTGAGTTACTCCAGTACTTAGCGACTTTTTTAAAAATCAAAGTACAAATGGCACAAAGTACAAATTAGCACAAATAAGTGCTAATAACAGATCTAAAATACAAATCAATTGGGCTAAATAAAAGCACAAGTCAATGTACATCCATCTGCAATTGAAGCACGTTATTTCGAGATACAGCATAGAAACAAGTGCTTCAGCCCACCAGATCCACGCCGACCATCGATCACTTGTTCACATTAGTTCCATCTTTTCCCACTTTCTCATCCTCTGCCTACACATTGTGGGCAATTTACAGAGGGCCAATTAATCTACAAACCCGCACGTCTGTGGGATGTGGGAGGA
This sequence comes from Leucoraja erinaceus, assembly GCF_028641065.1. Classification (NCBI taxonomy): domain Eukaryota; kingdom Metazoa; phylum Chordata; class Chondrichthyes; order Rajiformes; family Rajidae; genus Leucoraja; species Leucoraja erinaceus. Next base: position 17,863,581 of record NC_073400.1, on the reverse strand, counting down.
AACTGGAACACCTGGAAAAAACCCACGCGGTCACAGTGAGAATGTGCAAACTCCATGCACAGACAGCACCCGAGGTCAGGATCAAACCCGGGCCTCTGGAGCTGTCAGGCAGCAGCTCTACCAGCTGCACCATTATGTCATCAATGGAACTTAACAGAACCTCCCAAATCCATTGACAAATGTTTTGCCTCAAATTCCTAAAGCTATTTGATTATTAAAAGAGAACAATAGATTACTTGGAATTAAGGTGACACAACCTGCAGCATCCAATTCGCTTTGATTTATACTTAATCCTTGCAACCTAAAATTCTTAATGTTAATAAAATGCTAATTGATTAATGGGTCCAAATAGCATTACAAGGGAAGAAAGCAATCATGGTCGGATAGATCCATATTCCAGCACATTAATCTGGAATCAGTAATGGCACACTACACTAATTGGAGTAGCAAAAATGATTAGAAGGTTTTGGATTTATGTAGAAAGGGCAGACAGCCATCTTGAGGGGCAAAAATCACCTCACTGATGTTATTGCACTTGCTATCTGCAGCAATGAGCTCTTCAAGTGCTGACTACAGAATCATTCAGAGCTTCAATTGATTTTTCTTCATTTTATTTTTGGAAGCATCTGGAATTCACGGTCTTTGCTATTGTCAAAGACTTAAAAATAATGCAGATAATTAAATTGTGGCCACAACACTCTGATAAATATAAGGACAGGAATGTCTCCATTAAAACAGGATGCAGTTGCTAATATTCCATCCATATAATCAGAGGTACTCTTTAGATATACAGCGTGGAAACAGGCCCTTCGGCCCAGCGAGTCCGTGCCGACCAGCGATCACCCTGGACTAGCACTATCCTGCACACAGAAGGAATAATTTACAATTTTACAGAAGCCAATTAGTAAAGTAGACGTGACGGGTCAAAAGGCCTAATTCTGCTCCTAGAACTTATGAACCTACAAACCTGCACGTCTTTGGAGTGTGGGAAGAAACTGGAGCATCCAGAGAAAACCCACGCGTTCACAGGGAGAACGTATAAACTCTGTGCAGACAGCACCCTTAGTCAAGATCGAACCCGGGTCTCTGGTGATGTAAGGCAGCAACTCTACCACTCTACCCAAGAGACACCAAGTCTGAAGAATCTATCCATGTCCTCCAGGGATGCTGCATGACGTGCTGCCTCACTCCAACATTTTGTCTTTTTTTGTAACCCAGCATCTGCAGTTTCTCATTTCTACTACTTGTTTATACTCCAAGTAATGGGTTTTTTTTTCCCATAACCCATGGGTTCCATATGTCCAAAATGTGAACTACTGCTTTCAATTGTTTTTTTACACTAGAACCAGAACTGGAAAGTGGGCCACACAAAGAGACAGAAGATTGACTAAAACAGAAAAATATAACTCGAAACAAGTTGTGAGAAAGGGCCAGAGGTGCTTGTTTCTACTAACTCTGCTGAAAGAAAATAGTTACCCGAAATGTTGAGTGGAGGTGCGTGATGTGGCTGTTATTTCCATGGAAACTGCCTAATTTGGTGCTTGGCGCCAGGTACATTACTTTCATCCATCACTCTAAACTCTAGAACTGAATTGTGATTTAAGGAAAAAATGATTAAGGAAATAGTGATTGAGGAAAAAGCTAATTTAAGGAAAAAATATATAATTTAGCATACATACACAAATACACAAATACATACGTATATGCATATATTACTTCCCTTAGAACATAATATATAGAGCAGTACGTCACAGCAAAAAGACCCTTCGGCCCACAATGCCTGTGCAGAATATTATACCAAGATAATCTCTGTTGCCTGTACATGCTCCATATCCCTCCATACCCTGCATATACAAAAGCCTCTTAAGTATCGCTATCGTATCTGCCTCCACTACCACCCCTGGCAGCACGTTCCAGGCACTCACCACCCTCCACTTAAAAACTTGCCCTGCACATGCACTTTAGACTTTTCTCCTCTCACCTGCCCTCATACAATCCACTTGACATGGGTTCCACCCAGGGAAATTAATGACTGGGGTCAATATGCCCAATAGATTGAATATCTCTAATGCTATGTCATGGTTTTTTTCAACTCTTCTAATAATTTCCCACCAGGGAAAAAGGTCATTCTGACTGCACAGCAAAAAAGACCCTTCGGCCCACCCTATCTCTGCCTGTACCCTCTGCTACGAAAGCCTCTTAAGTGTCACTATTTATATCTGCCTCCACTACCCCTGGCAGCGCGTTCCAGGCACTCACCACCCACCACTTAAAAACTTGCCCTGCACATGCACTTTAGACTTTTCTCCTCTCACCTTAAAGATATGCCCTCTAATCTTTGACATTTCCACCCAGGGAAAAAGGTTCTGACTGTCTGCCCTATCTCTGTGCCTCTGCTAATTTTATATACTTCGATAAGGTTTCCCTCTCAAGCTCCAGCATTCCAGAGATTACAATCCAAGCATGGGCAACGTCTCTGGAACTATTGCCCCTCAGTTCCCTTGTATGTCAGAACAATCTTTCTATCACTTTGATTTGTGCCCTTGAGTTAGAAAGAATCAAGAAACATTGTGGTGAATTATTTCATGATAGTTGGGGCTTCCTGACTTTAAAATGTCATGTGACTAATGTAGAACAAATTCTGCCCACAAAATGACTGAAAAACACATTGAGGCGGGGCACGGTGGGGGGGCACAGTGGTAGAGTTGCTGCCTTACAGTGCCAGAGACCCATGTACGATCCCGACTACGGGTGCTGTCTATATGGAGTTTGTATCGAAGAGAGACACAAAAAGCTGGAGTAACTCAGTGGGACAGGGAATATCTCTGGAGAGAAGGAATGGGTGACATTTCAGGTCAAGACGCTTCTTCTCCTTGTCACCGCGTGGATTTTCTCCGGATGCTCCGGTTTCCACCCACACTCCAAAGACGTGCAGGTTTGTAGGCCAATTGACTTCTGTAAATTGCGCCTAGTGTATAGGATAGTGCTAGTGTACGGGCTGATCACTGGTCGACGCAGTCTCAGTGGGAGGAACGGCCTTTTTCCACACTGTATCCGAATCTTCAGGGTAATATCGTCTTTGCATGTTTTCCAGCACTTTGTGTCTTTTCTTGTAAATCAGCATCTGCATTTCCTTGTGCCACCAAAATCCTACTCCTCACATGTCACCTCTCTAAATGCGCCTGATGTAGCCTAAATGTACCTCCGAAAAGCACAAAAATCAGTTAAAAAAAAATTAATATTTAATAAATTAATGCAAATTCAGGCAGCACGGCGGCACAGCGGTAAGTTGTAGTTATAAGGAGAGATTGGATTGGGTGGCTGGGTCCAATCTCATTGGAACTGGGGAAGCTGAGGGGTGACCTCATTGAGATTTCTAAACTCAAGGGGGGAGTAGGTAGGATAGATAGTCCAGCATTTCAATCACCTCATCAATAACAGTATTGGCCAAGTACTGGAGTCATACAATGTTGAAACAGGCCCTTCGGCCCAACTTTCCCATGCTGACCAACATGGCCCTTCACGAGTCTCACCTGCTTCTAAAGCTGTCCTACCTATGTACCTGTCTAAATGATTCTTAAACATTGCAATAGTACATGCCTCAAATACCTCCACCACCAGCTCGTTCCATACACCCGCCGCCCTTGGTGTGAAAAAGTTGCCCCTCAGGTTCCTATTAAATCATTGCCCCCTCACCTTAAACCTAGATTGTCTGGTTCTCGATTCTCCTTACTCTGGGCAAAAGACCCTGTGCATTTACCCAATCTATTCCTCTCATGATTTTGTACAAAGAAAATTAACACAAAGTGCTGGAGTAACTCAGCGGGTCAGGCAGCATCTCTGGAGAACATGGATAGGCGACGTTTCGGGTCGGGACCCTTCTACAGATTCAATATGTTTTTAGATAAGTCGTTCTTAAACTCCGTTGAATTTTGCTGTGACAGCATTTGGTTTGTAATAATTCTGGACCTAATTTTACCTGCCATTCCTAAACTTAATATTAAAAGATTGCCATTTGCAGCTGCCCATGCCTTCCCGACTTGAAATAGATAGTTTATGGCAATTAATCAATGCTACTTTCCTGGCCATTATATTGAACTCTAAAAAGCAATAATGCAAGCTAATGTTCAATTCTGCAACTTCGGGGAATGTTGTACTCATTAAAGATAGAACATTGCAAATGGAGATTAAAGAACAACGTTACAGGGCACTCAAAGGATCAATTCAATGGGAAATGTTAATGAAAGCAGATTTTAATCTGAACCTGTCTATAATTTACTTCAACCATCTTCACTCCGAATGTCACAAGACAGGATTTCAGAAGTCCCACCACAGGCATAATGGTGAGGGACAACATATACACAGATGAGGTTTGAAAATCACATCAGTGTGCAATGAAGGTTCATGCAACTGCACATTAAGGTCCATCAATTAATTTTTCATAGTAGGTGCTAATAAAGATCGGTATTCTGATCTGAAGAAAAGCCACATTCTGATTTTTGAAAGCGGGCTCCCCCAGACTCAGGAACAGCTTCTTCCCGTCTGTTTACTTTAGTTTAGAGATACAACATGGAAACAGGCTCTTTGGCCCATCGAGTCCATTCCGTCCAAAGATCACCTGTACACTCGTTCTGTCCTACACACTAGGAGCAATTTACAGAAGCCAATTAACCTATCAAACGTGCACGTCTTTGGAGCGTGGGAAGAAACTGGAGCACCCAGAGGAAACCCATTTTTAAAATTGATCTGAAATCAACCTTCCTCAATCTATTCATATTACCAGGACTGTGGCGGCACAGTGGCGCAGCGGTAGTTACTGCCTTACAGCGCCCGAGACCTGGATTATATTGCTGCTGCCCTCATCCTGGAATCGTGAATAGATTGAGGAAGAATCGCAAACTATTAGAATGTTCTTCACAGAGTCGATGGAGTTTTAAAAATGTGTTTCCATCTTCAAAGTCATTTCTCCTCATGCTGATATCGGAATATTGGGGATCAAACTAATTCTCTAGCACAAAAACTTTAGATACGTTTTTTAAATTGAGTTTATATTTAGGGTTATTATTGTCACGTGTAACAAGGTACAACAAAAAGTGTTATTTTGCACAATATCCAAACAACTCAGTCAATACTACACCTCGATTCAATCAACCCAAACTCAAGTACAATACGTGGACCAAATGGAAAGATATATAGTGCAGGATATATTTCTCAGCACTGCAGCTCATCAGATCCAGAGCCAAAAAGTCCAATGTCTGCAGTGGGGTAGAAGTGAATCAGAGAGTGGCATAGCTTATGGAAGGCCGTTCAGAAGCCATTCATAAGGCACAGAGAGGCAGCTGCCTTACAGCGCCAGAGACCCGGGTTCGACCCCGACTGCAGGTGTTGTCTATACGGAGTTTGCACACTCTTCCTGTGATCACGTGGGTTTTCTTCCCTCCTCCCTCCCCCACTTTGACATTTGTGGTGTTGAACGGATCAATTAAGCCTTTCAATATTAATTTGTTGGATCAGCAATGCTTCATTTAAGGTGTCTACTTCCATTACGCCAGCAGATACTCCTCACCGTAAGATTACATTTAGTACTGCTATATTTTCCCATTTTCTCAGAATGCTTCAGGGCAGAAGGAAGACCTGTGACCTCTCGTGTCAAACGCAGCTCTTTGAAGAATCTATCTACTCGGTTCCAAACCACCACTCCTTCTCCACAGCTGTGTATTTTTTTCTTATTAACTTTGCACCTAAACTTCCCATTAAAATCAGTTTCCACCTCATTTCAGGCAATGCAATTTTACTTTTGTATTTACATGTAAGTGAGAGGTGGATTCAGGTGAGGAGGGTTTGATTGGCAAATAGGTGAACAAAGATTGGAGGTGAAAAGTAGATAAAAGGATAGGGAGAGAAGAGGAGTGAAATATAAAGCCAGAGGGAGGGATACAGGTGGAAGGGAAGATTGTGGCAGGGTTGGGATAGTGGGAGAAATGGGAATGCATGGGAGGGCAAAGAGAGAGGTGCAAAGGAGGTGTTACTTAAAATTATAAAGTTCAAAGTTCTTACCATTGAATTGTAAGCTTTGCTTTAGACTTCAAAGGTACAGTGCGGAAATAAGCCCTTCGACCCACTGAGTCCGCGCTGATCAGTGATCACCTCATACACTAATACCACCCTGCACACTAGGGGCAATTTACAATTTTTATTGAGTCCAATTAACGTACAAACCTGCATGTCTTTGGAGTGTGGAAATAAAACTGAACACCCAGAGAAAACCCATGTGGTCACAGGGAGAACATACATACACTGTACAGACAGCAGCTGTTGGCAGGACCAAACCCAGGTCTATGCCACTGTAAGGCAGCAACTCTACCGCTGCGCCACTCTGCTACCTGACTGCTAAACCTCCTGTGTAGCCTGTGATACCTTGACAAACAGAAGGACAGTTAAATTCTAAAAAGTATTGGACCTGGTAATATTTACAAAAAAAGTTACCACTCGCAAATCATATTCAGTCACTGGCTGTATTAATTAATTAATCAATCGATCGATCAATTAATTAATTAATTAAATAATTGGTTACCAAATAGCTGCCTTCATGTGCCACTGTAACAGTATAACATCTTGTCAAATTCTGTCCATATTCCACTTGTGCAGTTTAGGAGCATGCAGTGGCACAGTGGTAGAGTTGCTGCCTTACAGCGCCAGAGACCTAGGTTCAATCCTGACTATGGGTGCTGTCTGTATGGAGTTTGTATGTTCTCCCTGTGGCAGTGTGGATTTCCTCCAAGTGCTCCTGTTTACGATTTGGCCCACATTCCTTTAAACCTTTCCTATCCACATACTCGTCCAAGTATCTTTTAAATGCTATTATACCCGTCTCAACTACCTCCTTTGATAAAGCTTGGTTTGTTAGTTTAGTTTAGAGATACAGCATGGAAATAGACCCTTCGAACCATCTATGCCATGCCGACCATCGATCACCCAGTCTCACTAGTTCTGTGTTTTTCCACTTTTCTCATCTACTCCCTACATGCTCGGAGGAATTTTACAGAGCCCAATTAAACTTCATATTCAGAGACAATTTCTTCCCAGCTGTTACTAGGCAACAGAACCATCCTACCTGCAACTAGAGAGCAGTCCTGAGCTACTATCTACCTCATTAAAGACTCTCAAACTATCTTTAACCAAACTTAACCTTGTACTAAACATTATTCCCACTATCATGTATCTGTACACTGTGGATGGCTCGATTGTAACCATGATTGATTAGCATGCAACAAAATGTTTTTCACTGTGCCTTGGTACACTTGTCAATAACTTAACCAAAGCTAAACTAACCTAAAAACCTGCAGTCTTTGGGATGTGGGACAAAGCCAGAGCACCAGGAGGAAAACACGTGGTCACAGGGAGAATGTGCAAACTCCACACAGACAGCACTCGAGGTCAGGATCGAACCCGGGTCTCGGGCTCTGTGAGGCAGCAGTTCTACCCACTGTGCCATTCTGTCATTCATGCAGGCTCCGAGTTTCTTCACCTGGTTGAAGAATCAATGATAAGAAAATAGTTGATGTTAAAGCTAAAGGTAGTTCTGAGAACAATTTGGGAAATGCCAACATCAATCCAGCTACCATAGCTTCCTGTATTGCCATACATCAAAGCCCCTAATGTCACTCACGAAAATGTCATACAAAAAGTAGAATTAGCTGGCAGAATTGCAAAACATTAAATGATAAGCATCGTCCACAAATTTGGTTCAGTTGTTGTAAATCTTGATAGGGCAGAGGTACCTTGATAGGTACCACTATCTAGTCAACAGAATCTGGATTTTCAATGTAACTCGTAAGCGCTCCTTGCTGTTTGGTTGCGTGAACAGATTTGAACTCAGCACAAATCTGCTGGGTAATTCCACTCCAGACTGGAATGAGGGTTAACTGCAAAGCCTTTCACCATGTGTGATCAATGAAGCCAACACATGGAGCTCCCCTGCCCAATGTAAATGTTGTACAGAGCCAAGATTCACTTCAGTCATTTTCTTTTCTAACCCAAAGTCAAAAAATGACAACCATAATTAGTCTTGAGGTGTTCAAAGACATAAAAACGAGCTATCATTAATCAAGCTTTAAATTGGCAAGGATTTGAAATCAGCTCATACAAAGTGCTTAGAAAGGAACTGCAGATGCTGCTACACACTAAAGATAGACACAAAGTGCTGGAGTAACTCAGCAGGTCAGGTGGCATCTGTGGAGAATCTTTCGCTACAATTCCTACTTGACCCGCTCACTTTGCGTCTAGCTATTAACAAAATGCAGGTCCAGTTGTCAGTGAGAGTATTGAAATAAAAAATATGTCACAAGAAAACTCAGAAGAAACTGAGGCCGAAGAAGGGTCCTGACCTGAAACGTCATCTGTACATTCTCTCCACAGATGCTGCGTCACACTCCGAGTTCCTCCAGTACTTTGTTTTACGCTCAAATTTCCAGCATCTGCAGTTACTTGTTTATACAAGAAATCGATGCATCATTTGACACATGAATTGCATTCTTCCCACATGTGTGTTGACTCTTTTCAACCCAATCTCCATCAAAGCTGCAGGCCAGAGGAGAAGGCACAGACTATTGATTGATTGATTGATTGATTGATTGATTGATTGATTGATTGATTGATTGATCGATTGATGATTGGTCGATTGATACAGCAGGGAACCAGGTCATTTGGCCCATTGAACCCATGCCGACCAAGAGAAGAGCAACATTTAAAAGGCATTTAGACGGGTAAGTAAACAAGCAGGGTATGGAGAGATACAAACCCTTGGCAGGCTGATGTAAATTAGCGTCATATTCAGCACAGGAAATGTGGGATGAAGGACTTGTGCAGGTGCTGTACTATGTTCAATTTTTTTATCATAATATTTTCTTCAACATATTTATTTAAAACATTCAATTATCCTGAAAGGAATTGGCACAATGCCAGTTGAAGCTGGATGTGGGCTATTGGCTTCAGAAAAAATAAGATCTGGACTGCCGACTCAGTGTCCTACCCGCACCAACGTCTACAGATGCGCCGCAGGAAGCATTTTATCGGGATGCATCATTGCATGGTTTGGGAAAAGCACCATCCCTGACCGCAAGAAATTGCAGACAGTTGTGAACATAGACCAGATCATCTCACAAACCAACCTCCCTTCCATTGACTCCATCCACATTTCACGTTGCCTCGGCAAGGCCACCAGCATAATCAAGGACCAAGCTCTCCCACTTCTCCCTTCTCCCTTCTCCCATCAGGCAAGAAGAACAGGTTTGAAAATGCATAACTCCAGATTCAGGGATAGCTTCTTCCCAGCTGGTACCAGGTAACTGAACTGTCCTCTCATCAACTAGAGAGCGGTCTGATCTCCCATCTACCTCATTGGAGACCTCCTTCTTCTTCTTGCGTATGGCGTGCACAGCCTAAAGTTGTAGGACACTTGTTCTATTTGATCTTATATGATTGTGCACATCAGGTTGACTGCATTCGTCGAAACAGGGTGGACCACATGAAGGTTGCAATCTCCCACCCCATTGGAGACCTTCAAACTGTTTTTAATCAGTCATTACTAGAATTTATCTTGCATTAAATATTATTCCCTTTATTCTGCATTGGTACACTGTGGGTGGCTTGATTGTGCATCTGCCAACATCATAGAATAGACAATAGACAATGGGTGCAGGTGTACCTTCGAGCCAGCACCACCATTTAATGTGATAATGGCTGATCATCCCCAATCAGCACCCCTTTCCTGCCTTCTCCTAATATCCCCTGACTCCGCTATCTTTGAGAGCCCTATCTAGCTCTCTTGAAAGTATCCAGAGAACCAACCTCCACTGCCCTCCGAGGCAGGGAATTCCACAGACTCCCAACTCTCTGTGTGAAAAAGTGTTGCCTCATCTCCGTTCTAAATGGCTTACCCCTTATTCTTAAACTGTGGCCCCTGGTTCTGGACTCCCTTGTCTGGCTTTTGACTGCCTTGTTTGGTCTTCTCATAAGTTCATAAGCCATGGGGGCAGAATTAGGCTATTTGGCCAATCGAGTCTATTCCCCCCCTTCAATCATGACTGATTTATCTTTCCCTCTCAATCCCATTACCCTGTTTTCTCCCATACACTCTGACACTGTTATTAATCAAGAATCTGTCAATCTCCCCCTTAAAAATACCCATTAGCCTCCACAGCCATCTATGCCAATGAAATCCACAGATTTACCACCCTCTGACTGAAGAAAATTCCTTCTCATCTCCTTTTAAAAGGTACGTCCTTTTATTCTGAGGCTGTGCCCTCTGGTCCTAGGCTCTCCCACTCTCATCAGTTCTCCTAGTGGCCTGATCAGTTCCATCCTGATCAATCCCCACCACACGGGTCTGCGAATTGCTTAAGGTTTACAGTCTGAAATCGTTCTGGCAATCTGCCTATTCATATTATAACATGTGCTCTGGACTACATGATCTAAATGTAATCCCAGTGCCCAGTCTATGCTTGTATTGGCCTGATTTCTCATAGGGCCACATAACTAATAATCAGCAGATGGTAGACATTAAAATCTTGGCAGAAGGACTTCCTGCCCTGAAAAAAAGACAACTCCAACCCTTTGGGTGAAAGTATTTTGCAAGTACATGATACTAACTATCAAAGACGAACTATCCGTGTTTGGATTATCCAGAAACTCTGGGATAACTGTGTCTCTGAATGAGGGAATCATATAGTCATGCAACATGGAACAGGCCCGTCAGCCCACCTTGTCATAGAAACATAGAAACATAGAAAATAGGTGCAGGAGTAGGCCATTCAGCCCTTCGAGCCTGCACCGCCATTCAATATGATCATGGCTGATCATCCAACTCAGTATCCCATCCCTGCCTTCTCTCCATAGCCCCTGCTCCCTTTAGCACCAATGGGCCACATCTAACTCCCTCTTAAATATAGCCAATGAACTGGCCTCAACTACCTTCTGTGGCAGAGAATTCCACAGATTCACCACTCGCTGTGTAAAAAATGTTTTTCTCATCTCAGTCCTAAAAGACTTCCCTCTTATCCTTAAACTGTGACCCCTTGTTCTGGACTTCCCCAACATCGGGAATAATCTTCCTGCATCTAGCCTGTCCAACCCCTTAAGAATTTTGTAAGTTTCTATAAGATCCCCCCTCAATCTTCTTTGTCCATGCTGAGCTCGTTGGTATACTGGGCTAATCCCATTTAGCTGCATTTGACCCATATCCCTCCAACCCCTTCCTATGCATATATCTGTCCAAAAGTCGTAATTGTATCCACTTCTATAGCTTAGTCCAGCAGCTCACTCCAGATACCACCAGGAGCCCATGGACTACTCTGTCTGAAAAGGTGGCCCCTATGATCTCTCTTAAATCTCTCCCCTCTCACCTTAAGCCTGTGGCCTCCAGTTTTATAATCATCCATCCTAGGAAAAAAACTGTGGCCGTTCACTTTTGTACAACTCAGTAAGATCACTCCTCAGCCTCCTATGCGCCAAAGAAAAAAGTCCAAGCCTATCCAGCTTCCCCCTGTAACACACGCTGAGGTAACATCATGGTGAATTTATTTTGCACCTTTACAGTTAAATGACACCCTCCCTGTAGCTGGATGACCAGAACTCCAAGTGTGGTTTCACCAATAATTTGTACAGCTGCATTATGATGTCCCAACTTTTGTACTGAAGATAGACACAAAGTGCTGGAGTAACTCAATGGGTCAGGCAGCATCTCTGGAGAAAAAGAATGGGTGATGTTTCAGGTCAGGACCCTTCTTCAGACAAAGATACTGTAAGGAACAAACTGCCAGAGGAGGTAATTGAGGAGGTAATTAAGAAGGAGTTAGATAGGTACATGGACTGGATAGGTTTGGAGGGATATGGACCAAATGCTGGCAGGTGGGACTAGTGTAGCTAGGACACATTGGCCAGTGTGGGAAAGTTGGGCTGAACTTGTATCACTCTATGACTCAATACCCTTTCTAATGAAGGCAAGTGTGCCAAACGCCTTATTCACCACCCTGACTACTTAGCTTGACACTTTTGTGGAAAGAAATAAAGAAGGGATGTTTGTCTTGTTCACACTGGTTAAATGTGATTTAGCTGCTAACCACTAAACTCCAAAAAGTGTTGTTTCAATAGACGTCTTGATTGCTGCCAGCGGCTATCTGTCTGAACATCAACTGAAAGAAAGATAGTTTCCTATGTGCATTTTAGAAACAATAGACAAATTATCAAAAACTCACAAGGAACTGCAGATAATGGTTTACACAAACAGACACAAAGGGCTGGAGTAACATCAGATCAGGCAACATCTAGGACAACATGGGCAGGTGACGTTTGGACCAAGATCCTTGTCCAGACTGGGATGCTGCCTGATGCATTCAACTATTTTGTGTCTTTTTATTTTGGTGTAAACCATAATCTGCAGTTCCTTTGTTTCCACAATTTTAACATGCTGGTGAATGTGTTTTCCACCCCTTTCAATTTAGGATAACATTTTGAAAGAAGATATAAACAGTGCATTGACTACGGTGAAAATGCCACAGTCCTCTGACAGGTTTGAGATCGGATCTCAATTTAATATTAAAATGAGCTGCTGTTGCTCTGTGGAAATTTGCCACACCCAGGGCGGCATGGTGGCACAGCGGTAGAGTTGCGCCAGAGACCCGGGTTCGATCCTGACTACGGGTGCTGTCTGTACAGAGTTTGTACATTCTCCCTGTGACCGTGCGGCTTTTCTCCGGTTGCTCCGATTGCTCCCACACTCCAATCACATATAGGTTTGTAGGTTACTTGGCCTCAGTAAAAATAGTAATTTGTCGCTAGTGTGTAGGGTAGCGTTAGTGTTTGGGGTAGACAAAAATGCTGGAGAAACTCAGCGGGTGAGACAGCATCTATGGAGCGAAGGAAATAGGCAACATTTCGGGTCGAAACCCTTCTTCAGACTGATGTGGGGGTGGGGGAGGTGGGAAGAAGAAAGGAAGAGGCGGAGACAGTGGGCTGTGGGAGAACTTGGAAGGGATGGGGTAAGAAGGAGAAAGCAGGGACTACCTGAATTTGGAAAAGTCAATGTTCATACCGCTGGGGTGTAAACTACCCAAGTGAAATACGAGGTGCTGCTCCTCCAATTTACGGTGGGCCTCACTCTGGCCATGGAGGAGGCCCAGGACAGAAAGGTCGGATTCGGAATGGGAGGGAGAGCTGAAGTCCTAAGCCACCGGGAGATCAGGTTCTTTATTGCAAACCGAGCGGAGGTGTTGGGCGAAGCGATCGCCAAGCCTACGCTTGGTCTCACCGATGTAGAGCAGCTGACACCTAGAGCAGTGAATGCAATAGATGAGGTTGGGGGAGGTGCAGGTGAATCTCTCCGCACCTGGAAAGACTGCTAGGGTCCTTGGATGGAGTCAAGAGGTAGACAAAAATGCCTGGAGAAACTGATGGGTGAGGCAGTATCTATGGAGTGAAGGAAATAGGCGACGTTTCGCAGTGAGTGTTCGTGGTGATCGCTGGTCGGCGCGGACTCGCTGGTCGAAGGGCCTGTTTCCGTACTGTATCTCTAAACTAAACTGAACTAAACAAAGTGAACATCATGGAAAGGAGTTGCAAGCAACCCTGCCGGAAAGCAAGGAGCCCTGCTTTTACACCCTCGTCTCCCACAACCACCATGTTCAGTATGGGATCTTGGATCCCACTTGTGTCAACAGAACAAGACCCATCAATAAAAAACACAAAGTGCTGGAGTAACTAGTGGGAGAGTCTAGGACCAGAGGACGCAACTTCAGAATAAAAGGACATACTTCTACAAAGGAGATGAGGAGGAATTTCTTTAGTCAGAGGGTAGTGAATCTGTGGAATTTATGGCCACAGACGAACTGTGAAGGCCAAGTCAATGGATATTTTTAAGGCGGATATTAACAGAATCTTGATTAGTACAGTGTCAGGGGTTATGGAGAGAAGGCAGGAGAATGGGGTTGAGAAGGAAAGAGAGACCAGCCATGGTTGAATAGCAGAGTAGACATGATGGGCCTAATGGCCTAATTTGGCTCCTAGAAATTATGAACTAAATAGGTCAGTCAGCATCTTGGGGAGAACACGGATAGGTGACGTTTCGGGTCTGAAGAAGGGTTCCGACTTGAGACGTCACCTATCCATGTTCTCCAGAGAGGATGTCTGACCGGCTGAGTTACTCCAGCACTCTGTGTCTTTTTGTGTCAACCAGCATCTGCAGTTCCTTTGTTTAGTACATTATCAAAATTCAGCATTGCATCCAAAGTCAAATTGAAAAAAGCATTAAGCTGAAGATTGCTCAGTGAGTTCATAAGCAGGACCTGTAAGATGAAGAATGTAATATAAAAGCGCCGTCACTCTGCGTGCAAATGCATCTGGACCCGATGCCTCGGTTAAACGTTCAGCCGTTACAGCTGCAATAATACACAGTCCAGCAGGCTTCAATAGTCAGCTCACAAAGCAGACAGGATTTCCTCTTCTCGGAGATATCTCCATCAAAACACAGTCAGAATGCCTCGCATTACTCACCAATAAAAAACAGGCATTAAGCACCATCAGAAGGGCAGCTGCACAAGGCCATGACCTCGTGACAGAGGCTATGAACAGTTGTTTGTAAAAACAAGAAACCTCTCGGCCCACCAAGATCTATGAATCTTCTGGTTGCAAGCCATTCCAATTCCCCTTCCCATTCCCACACTGACCTTTCTGTCCGGGCCTCCTCCATTGCCAGAGTGAGACCACGTGCAAACTGGATATAAACTAGCATCTATGGAGCGAAGGAAATAGGCAAACCTAAAGGGTTTCGGCCCGAAACGTTGCCTATTTCCTTCGCTCCATAGATGCTGCTGTACCCGCTGAGTTTCTCCAGCATTTTTGTGTACCTTCGATTTTCCAGCATCTGCAGTTCCTTCTTAAACACATTCCCACACACCAACACTGTCTTACACTCACTGGGGACAATTTACAATTTTTACCAAAGCCAATGGACCTACAAACTTGTACGTCTTTGGAGTGTGGGAGGAAACCAGTGCACATAGAGAAAACCCACGCCGGTTACGGGGAGAAGCCACAAACGCCGTACCGACAGCACCTGTAGTCAGGATCAAACCCAGGTCTCTGGCGTTGTGATGTAGTAACTCTACCACTGCACCATCGTGTCGTATCTTAGAAATATTTGATATCAGAACATCTGAGCTAAACATAATTTTGGAACGAGAATTCTTCAGAAAACACCAAATTGATATGTTCCACCTGTAAGGGCTCATAAGTATCATGCTTTATCCCTGCCCATGCTTTTGAAAACATTTTTCATCCGCACTAAGCTGGATGGACAGATGGATTATTTCTTCTCTCCTATCTTCTTTGTGGGAGATAATTCTTTTCAATCCCCTTTTACAGTCTGATTGAGTCAGTGTTTCATGGCCTCAAGAAAATCCTTGAATTGATGGCTTTATAAAACAGATTAAGGCTTTGCCTCATTTTTCTATTACTCCTCACGTCGAATTTGCTTACATAAGCCAACTGTAAGGACTATCTTACTTCAGCTAGTCACTAAGGGGCCGTGAGGCAGCGGTCTCCGGTAAGAAGGTGCCGACTCAGGAGCTCCACGCCGCAGAGTGTTCCGATCCATTCCCGACTCCGGAGTTTCGATCATCCCGATGAGTGGGCTTGAACAATGGACTATCGGCAATGGCAAGTGCGGAGGGTTCAGCCCATGACAACGGGTGAACAAAGGTGGAGGATGTCTGAACTCTATTGTCTTCCATCACAGTGAGGAATGTGGTTTCCACTGTGGTGGATGTTTATGTTAAATTTTATTTTATGAGGCTGTGTGTATTGTTGTTTTTCTCACTGAGGTAACTCAAATTTCACTGTACCTTAATTGGTGCATGTGACATTGGTAAATTGAATCTTGAATCTTGAAGAATCTTGAAGAAGGGTGCTGGTTTACATAAAAAAAACAGAGTAACTCAGCGGGTCTGGCACCATGTGTGGAGGTGGAAACAAGGAACTGCAGATGCTGGTTTACACAAAAGGATACAAAGTGCTCGAGTGCCGAGTCAGGCAGCATCTCTGGAGAACATGGACAGGTGACATTTGGGTCTGGGCCCTTGCAGAGTCATAGAGCCATACAGCATGGAAACAGGCCCTTCTGCCCAACTTACCCACACCGACCAACATGTCCCATCTACATTAGTCCCACCTGCCTGTGTTTGGCCCATATCCCTCTAAACCTGTCCTATCCATGCACCTGTCTAAATGTTTCTTAAACATTGTGATGGTACTTGCCACAACTACCTCCTCCAGCAGCTCATTCCATTCACCCATCACCCTCTGTGTGAAAAAGTTACCCTTCCGATTCCTATATAATCTCCCCCCTCCCCCCAATCAATGTCCTCTGATTCTCGATTCCCCTTCTTCAGACACACATAGGTCATGGAAATCTATATTCTGTATCTTCCCCTTTGCTCTACCTATTGTTCTTGAGGTTTATTGATGTATAGTGTTCTCTAATCTGATTGGGCAGCGTGACAAGCAATATTTCTCTGTACCTCAGTACACGTGACAATAATAAACCTAAACCTGAGATTAAGATCAAGAAACTCATGGACTTCAAGTCTGAAGAAGGGTCCTGACCTGAAATGTCACGTATTCTTGTCCTTCAGAGATAGTCATAAAGCGAAAGAGGCCCTTTGGCCCGACTTGCCCATGTGGACCAAGACTTGCCCACGTGGACAAGATCGACACCTCGTGACAGCCGCTCACTGCAGATGCTGCCTGACCAGTTCAGCTGCCCCAGCACTTTGTGGGTTTTTTTTAAACTTTACTTAGAATGGATATTCAGACTGGGAAGTTCATAAGGGCAAGTCTTCATACAGTACCAAGATGGCAGACACATCTCCATTGTGGACGATGAGATTATATGACTGAAATATGCCAAGAAGAAAAGAACCTAAAACCATGTTTAATATTCATAGATAATTTAAGAAAGTGCCTTTAAATGAGTTTCAGTGGCAAGGTGATTTATTAACATGCTAATGTTTTGGAAGAATGTTTACATAGATTGCTAAACTTTAAAATAATAACTATGTATTTTAATCTGTGTGACTCTTGATTATGATGATATTTCAATGAAATGTTAATTTTTAAATAATCGTTTAAAATCAACAAAACTGGAAGGTACAGATGTAATCCAGTGTTTGGGAGACAACCTTTTAATACCAGATTGTCCATTTACAGAGAAGGGAGGGAGGGGGGAGAGAGAGGGGGGGAGAGAGGGGGGAGAGAGAGAGGGGGAGAGAGAGGGGGGGAGAGAGAGGGGAGGGAGAGAGAGAGGGAGGGGGAGGGAGAGAGAGGGGGGGGGAGAGAGAGGGGGGGGGAGAGAGAGAGGGGGGGAGAGAGGAGAGGGGGGGGGGGGAGGAGGGGGGGGGGGGGAGGGGGGGGGAGGGGGGGGGGGGGAGAGAGAGGGGGGGAGAGAGAGGGGGGGGAGAGAGGGGGGAGAGAGAGAGGGGGGGGAGAGAGAGGGGGGGGAGAGAGGGTGATAGTCAGAGAGAGACAGGGAGAGTGACGGGGAGGGAGAGATATAGAGAGTGAGAGAAAGACAGGGAGAGAGAGCGTCAGAGAGAGAGAGAGAGAGAGAGAGAGATTGAGAAAGAGAGTGACAGGATGTACTGACAAGGGGGCCTCTTGGCTGAGCTTCCTCCTAGTCTTCCAGGAATCAGAAACCGCTACATCCGACTGCAAACCACTGTCTCGGGCTCACTGCATCCTGTCCTCATCAGTCAGGGTTTAGAGCAAAGATCATATAATCTTTGGTTTTCAGTACAGTTGGAAGGTCAGGTTACAATTGTATTAGACATTGGAGAGACACTAGGCCTTCTGTCCACAATGTCTATGTCGAACATGATGACACAATAAACTAAGACACGGACACAAAATGCTGGAGTAACTCAACAGGTCAGGCAGCATCTCTGGAGAAAAAGGATGGGTGACGTTTCGGTTTGAGACCCTCGGTTTGAGATGAAGGGTCTTGCCCCGCTGAGTTACTCCAGTATTTTGTGCCTATCTTTGGTGTAAACCAGTATCTGCAGTTCCTTCTTAGACAAGATAAACGAATCTCATCTACCTGCATGTCCCTCTATTCCCCGCATATCCATATAAAAAAACCTTTTGAATGCCACTATTGTATCTGCCTCCATCACCACCCCTGGCAGCGTGTTCCAGGCACCCACCACCCTCTGTGTAAAAATAATTTGCCCCGCACATGTCCTGTAAACCTTTGCTCCTCTCACCTTATAGCTATTCCCTCTAGTATTTCATATTTCCACTCTGAGATAAAGGCTCTGACTGTCTGCCCTTTCCATGCCTTTCATAATTTTATATACTTCAATCAGGTCTCCCCTCAACTCTATTCAGTTCTGGATTACGCCTGGTCCTTCGAGTAAATGAATGTTCAGCAATTTTAAAGTTTGAAAATAATCCATTAAAGAATCCTCACAATAAATTGGGTAATCATTTGATCTGAGTATTGTACAGGATGCATGGCTTTGGAATCAAATGACGGAAAACAAAATGGTTAAAAAATGCACAGTTTAAAATAGCCGGATATTCCATCATAACAGAGGAAACATTTAGATTATGTTTAGCATTTGGAATAAACGCCCAGAAGGATTCATGCTGCCAGCAGGGTCGTTGCAAGGCCCTGCCGACATCTGATCAATTAATTAATATAGTTCCTCGGGTCAATTTGGGTCCAGCTAAATGACACACGCAGGGAATGAGATGTTATGAGCAGCCTGCATTTGTATGATTGTTGGCTGGTACCTCGGGAAACAACGTGATTTACTTTGAATGGCAGTATTTCTTGGAGGTATTTAAATTAGTTATGACTTGGGGAAACCATTTGGAATGATGGAAAACAATTCCTTTCAGCTGGAAAGGGTGCAGAGGGGATGTCACCAGGACTCGAGGACCTGAGCTACAGGGAGCGGTTGAGCAGGCGGTGTACAAAACCATGAGAGGAATAGATCAGGTAGACGTATAGAGTTTCTTGCCCAGAGGCGAGGAATCTAGAACCAGAGGGCTGGAATAACTCAGAGGGTCAGGCAGCATCTCTGGAGAACATGGATGGGTGATGTTTTGGGTCGGGACCCTTCTTCAACCTGATTGTCGGGGTGGGGGAAGGGGGGAGAGAGTGGAGATCAGCAACTATGATGTGTAGGAAAGAACTGCAGATGCTGGTTTAAATCGAATGTAGACACAAAATTCTGGAGTGACTCAGCGGGACAGGCAGCATCTCTGGCGAGAAGAAATGGGTGACGTTTCGGATCGAGACCCTTCTTCAGACTATGTCAGACTATATCAGCAACTATGATCTTCCATAGACTGTATCTCTGGTAGAAGTACAGACCTCGATTTTGCACAATTATGGCTGCCTAGTATTACGGCTATTAGCTTATTGTATTATTAATTATCATATATTTATTTGCATCTTTTTGCATTAATAAGCCTCTTAGCAAGTATGTCTGAAGCATCAGTCTGAAGAAGGGTCCTAACCCAAGACATCACTCATCCTTTTTCTCCAGAGATGCTGCCTGACCCGCTGAGTTACTCCAGCACTTTGTGTCTATCTTCAGTATAATCCAGCATCTGCAGTTCCTTTCTACACAAATAAGAATTTATTTGTTCTGTTGCCGGGGCATCTGACAATTAAACACTCTTCACACATAATTCCCCTTTTTCTCTGCTAGTTTGAGAATTTAATTCCTTCCAATGGCTACCAATGAATCAAATCACAAAGTTTAGAAATCAATATTAGTTTGCATTCCCCAGTAATGGTTTTACACTCTGTAATTCATTCACTGCAAAAAATTAATATAGTCTAACTGGTCAGCCTGTTAAGCTAAAAATACTGGAAAAATTATTGGCCTGTCAGCCAGGAATTTAATGGAAGTCGCTGTTATTTAAAATATATTTATTCATTGGCCTGATCATGGAAATGAATGCAAAAAAAATTCCTGCATCGCGCCTGTCTACGGGAAAGATTTAAGGTCACCAAACAGATTAGATTTATGCTTCAATTGATTCCAGTTGGAGGAAAGACGTTTAATGTTATCAGTGTTTGCGTATGATAATATAAATGAACAGCTGGAGGCCGGCACAGTACACAGCTGGATGAGCCGCTGCCTCACAGGTCCAGGGACCTGGGTTCAATCCTGACCTCTGCTGCTGTCTGTGTGGAGTTTGCACCTTCTCCTCCACATGCTCTGGTTTCCTCCCACATCCCAAAGGCAAGCGTTGCTTCTCATTCTTACAAAATAAACCAAGTAGAGGCACTCCCCGACTTGCGTAAAGGTTAGGTTCCGTGAAACCCTTACGCAAGTCAGATTTTACTTGTCGGACTCACCACCCCCATCCCCCAATAACCCACTGACTCTGAAGAAGGGTCCCGTCCCGAAATGTCATCTACCCATGTGCTCCAGAGATGCTGCCTGGCCCACTGAGCTACTCCAGTACTTTGTGTCTGTCACGGAGAGTATGAACTGTCTCAGCGGCGTCCAGGGCACTTTCTGCAGTGCACGGTCTTTTGGGTAAGCAATGCCGCCATTGGCGGCTTGTTTCCAATGTAAACCTGAGTGGTCGTACTTGTGTGTCGGTGTCGTGGTAATTATTATTGGCCCGGACTACACTAGGGACTGAGTTCAGAATAGTTTACGAAAGTGCGAGTTTACTTATTCGCCTATTGCGCAAGTCAGGGAGTGTCTGGAAATTGGCTTGCCAAGTCATCCCAAAGATTAGGTAGTGTGAATGCACAGAGTAGGGGCATCACGAAGCAAATGACATAGATCTACGGTGAGAGGGGAAAGATAGCAACCTGAGAGGCAACTTTTTCACTCAGATGGTGGTGGGTAAATGGAACAAGCTGACTCTAGTGTATATAATGGGTACCAAATGGTGTGGGTTGTGTCGTGATATATTCATTATCTTATCAGTCTTGTGAACAATGTTGAGAACTATATTCCCTTCGCTCTATCTATTGTGCTGGAATTTGACTTGGTTGTCAGGGGTTATGGGGAGAAGGGAGGAGAATGGGCTTGATAGGGAAAGTTTGATCATCCAGGGCTGAATGGCCTCATTCTGCTCCCGTAACATGAACTTTTCACTTTTCGCAAACAAACCTTTTCATTGTACCTCGTGATACGTGACAATAATAAACGTAAACCTAAACCTAACCTCCACCCAGATCCCACCCCACACACAAACGGTAATTTACGGTGACTCTACCATCTAGTATGTCTTTGAGATGTGGGAGAAATCTGGACACCTGGAGGAAACCCATGGAGATACAGAGAGAACATATAATCTCCAGACATACGGATAACATTAAGTATCCATCCAGACTAATCCCATTTCCCCACACATAATAAAAAAAAGTCAGTCTTAATGAAGAACTATTTCTTCGATTATTTTGACAGCTACTTTGTGAATGCTCCAAGCTGAATCCAAGATTAGAATTGAAGATAGACACAAAATGTTGGAGTAACCCAGCGGGACAGGCAGCATCTCTGGGGAGAAGGAATGGGTGACGTTACAGGTCGAGACCCTTCTTCAGACTTGACCCGAAATGTCATCCATTCCTTCCCTCCATAGATGATGCCGGTCCCACTGAGTTACTCCAGCATTTTGTGTCTATCTTCGGTTTAAACCAGCTTTGGTTTAAAACTACCTTCGGTTTAAACTAGCATCTGCAGTTCCTTCCTACCCAAGTTTCGAATTGTTGCTTTTTCTTAAGGATACCAAAAAAATCATTGATAGACAATAGACAATAGGTGGAGGCGTAGGCCATTCGGCCCTTCGAGTCAGCACCGCCATTCAATGTTATTGCGGAATAACCAACCTGACCTCCCGATGGCTCAGCACTTCAACTCCCCCTCCCATTCCCAATCCGACCTCTCTGTCCTGGGTCTCCTCCATTGCCAGAGTGAGCAACAGCGGAAATTGGAGGAACAGCACCTCATATTCCGCCTGGGTACCTTGCGTCCGGATGGCATTAACATTGAATTCTCCCAATTCTGCTAGCCCTTGCTGTCTCCTCCCCTTCCTTAACCCTCTAGCTGTCTCCTCCCACCCTCCCATCCGCCCACCCTCGGGCTCCTCCTCCTCCTCCCCTTTTCCTTCCTTCTCCCCCCCCCCTGCATATCCATCAAGGTAAGAGATTAGAAAATGTTTCCCCCAACCTCCCACATAAAACAAGCTAAAGCACACTAAAAACATACATTTAACAGGTACTATTAAAACACAAAGGAAGGGACAGACAGACTGTTGGCGAGGCAGCCATTGCTGGCGCCACCCGGTGGTAATCACAAGGAGAACGTGCAAACTCCACACAGACTGCACGCGAGGTCAGGATTGAACCTGGGTCTTTGGCGCAGTGAGGCAGCGGCTCAAACAGCTGCGCCACTGTGTGTAATATCAAGTTAAAACTTAAACAATTTATCCTTAATTTATTATCATTAATACTAATGAATAAGCGAGCAAAGATCTAAATAAAAGACAGAATATCTTCTTCTAGCAGCCCTCTTCCCAAAGTGAATATAATCCTTTGATTTTAATACCAACACAGTATATTTGTCTAAAACATGTTGTGAAAAATAAAATTATACTTTCTTTTGCAAAGATGATCTGGTTTTGAAATAGCCAAATACTCTAAATCATGTTTCTGTTAAAATTAAGAAAGGGTAGCCAAAACTCATCACATGAATCTATCAATTATTTATAAATAATCTATAAAACTCTTGCATGTTTTTCAGGAATAGCTAAGAATAGGCAGATTAATCTAAATTCTTAATGGCACTATAAATTTGCTTGAAACGTGCATATGTCAATTTTTACTACATTGCATCATTAAAAATACCCTCTTATTTTGAGATGGCACAAATTGAAAATCGCCTACTCGATTAGGTTTAGGGTTATTGTTGTCACAGGTATCGAGGAATGGTGAAAAGCTTTATTTTGCATGATAACCAATCAAAATCAGATAATACTCTTCATAACTACAATCAAGCCAAACTCAAGTACAACAGGTTGAGCAAAGGGAAAGATACAGAGTTCTAAGTATAGTTCTCAGCATTGTAATGCACCAGTTTCTTTGACAAAGTCCAATGTCCTCAATGGGGTAGAGGTGAATTGGACGGTACCCTAACTTATGGAAGGACTGTTCAGAAGCCTCACAACAGAAGGGATGAAGCTGTTCCTTAGTCTGGTGGTGAGCACTTTCAAGCTTTTGTATCTTCTGCTGGGCGGGAATAGGGGGAAGAAGGAATTACCATGGCGGGACAAGTCTTTGATTATGTTGGTGATGTTGCTATTAATGTGGACGGTGTTTACATGCCAATTATGCTTCTGCAAGTAAGAATTTCATTATTGCATTGTCGTTACATATGAGAATTCTATGATATCCCTCTTCCCATTTTCTCATCCACCCCCTGCACACTTGCGGCAATTTCCAGAAACCAATTAACCTACAAACACGCATGTCTTTGGGATGTGGGAGGAAACCGGAGCACCCGGAGAAAACCCATGCAGTCATTGTAAGAATGTACAAACTCCGCACGCAGACAGTATCTGAGTTCAGAATCAAACCTGGGTCTCTGGCGCTGTGAGGTAGCAGATCTGCCCACTGTGCCACCTTTATTAAATACTCTTATCTGGACTCTTGATTTAAAATCTACTTGCGTGGATCAGAACTGCAGACTTTAATGTTACATGTTTTACAGAAGGTTTAGTCATGGTGACACTTTGGCGCAACGGTAGAGTTGTTGCCTTACAGCACCAGAAACATGGCTTTGACCCTGACTACGGGTTCTGTCTGTACAAAGTTAACGTATGGGTTTTCTCCACGTGCTCCAGTTTCCTCCCACACTCCAAAGACGTACAGGTTTGTATGTTAATTGGCTTCGGTAAAAATTGTGCCTAGTACGTAGGATAGTGTTAGTGTTGGGGGTGATCATTGGACAACGTGGACTCAGTGGGCTGAAGGGCCTGTTTCCACGCCATATCTCCAAAGTCAAAAGTAAAGATTCAATTGCACAGCCGAACACTGGTAGTTGAGGGGCAAGAATCCACATCTCAAGAGCAAACACAGTGCGTCACGGTCTATTTTGATGTGTTTTCATTTAACTCTGCAGTCGGTGAGAGGGGAAGACTGGATGGAATAAACATCCAGAAAACATCTGTCCGGATGAAGGAAGAATGACCCTGTCAACAGGAAGTGTTAGTGGCTTCTGTCAGGATTTAACTGCAGGTGGGAGATGGCAGAACGTAGAGTCTAGCAAAAAGAGGAAAATCTGTACTAAATAAACAAGACTGCAGCCACTGATACACCCACTCCGCTCTGCACTGTTGTGTCTGGTATGGGATTGCTAGGCTTGCCTGAGTGCAATTTTATTTTTCCTGAACAAGAACTTTAGTTTAGTTTAGAGATACAACATGGAACCAGGCCCTTCAACCCACCGAGTCTGCCCCCACTAGCGATCACCCGCACACTAACACTATCCTACACACCAGGGATAATTTTCAGAAGCCAATTAACCTACAAGCCGGTGGGTGGTCTTTGGAGTCTAGTGGAGAGATAAAGTGCAAATTTTTTACCTAAGATAATTAAAATACAAACCTGCGCGTCTTTGGAGTGTGGGAAGAAACCGGAGCACCCGGAGAAAATCCACACAGTCACGGGGAGAACGTACACACTCTGTACAGACAAGCACCTGTAGTCAGGGTCGAACCCGGGTCTCTGGCGCCGTAACTCTACCTCTGCGCCGACTTTCCGGCTCCACTTGTGGAAACCTTTAACGAAAATTGGGCACTAAAGAGAGCATGGTATGAGGACAGGGAACTGAAGGGCCCCAACCCGAAACGTCGCCTGTCCATGTTCTCCAGAGATACTGCCTGACCTGCTGAGTTATTCCAGCACTTTTGGATCTTATTTTGTAAACCAGCATCTCCAGTTCCTCATGTCTACATTGGACATGCAATTCTTGATTATGCAGCAGCTCTGATATCATTAGGAACAGCACTCACAATCAAACCTGGTCCCCAATTCAGTTGGACATTGACTGCGTGGCATCGTACAGTGGTGAGACGCCTTCCCTAAGGTTTTCTGCTATACCTGGCACCAGCAGCCAGACCGGCAGAAGCTTATCAGCAGCACCTGGCTGCCGGGGAAACACCAACACTGGGAAACAAGCTCAGGCCACTGCAAAACCATTCGCAGCTGGGGCCAATTAGT
The DNA here is from genome assembly GCF_028641065.1 of Leucoraja erinaceus. NCBI lineage: Eukaryota > Metazoa > Chordata > Chondrichthyes > Rajiformes > Rajidae > Leucoraja > Leucoraja erinaceus. The sequence continues at coordinate 17,838,275 of NC_073400.1, read as the reverse complement.
GATCGTTAGATCAACTCACCTGCACCTTGTTAGCTCTGTGCCTTATTAGAAGGAGGTAATTATACTTCTAGGTCCCTACCTGGTCGGTGAGGCAGCTTTTTCTCTGGGCTGCCCCGTCGACCCGTCCTCGTGGCCTACCAGCAGGCGTGGAGCGCCGTATCCTGGAGGGGACCACCCAGAACCTCGGCCTCGGTGGCGGCGCAGCGCTGGGGCGCTATCGTGGAGTGGGCGATGCCTTGCCTGGATCGACGCGCTGGAGCTCTGGTGAGCTGTGACCGCCGAGATCAACACCTCTGGGCTGCGGGTCTGCGGAGCGGTGCGGGCGGTGCCGACTTTAACATCGGGAGCCTGGGAACTCCAAACCGGCGCCGCCTTGTCGGCTTCGGAAGCTGCGGTCCCCAGTCGGGAAGCGGCCGTTCCAGGTGGCCCAGCAGCTGAAAGGACTCTCCCAACGCTGGGGCAACACCACCCGGTGAGAACAGCCAGGAACATTGGGCCTCCGTAGAGGCAATAGCGGTGGCCTCAATAGGCCTGGGTGAACTGGGGATGGGGACTGGACATTGTGCTTTCCCCCACAGTGGTAACCATTGTGGGGGGATGATTTTTTTTGTGTGTAAGTAAACATGTTAGTCTGTGTCCAAGATGGCTGTCGGAAGGGAGAGTGTACGCTGGCGCGCATTAGCTGCCGCTGCTCTCTCTTCACAGTGTGTTTTTGTCTTTGGATTGAACTCTGTTTTTAATTTGTGTTTTGGTGATGTCTTTATTATTTATTTTATTCCGATTATATGTTTTATTATTCTTGTTAATCTCTGTAAGGTGTCCTTGAGATTTTTGGAAAGCGCTCCCAAATAAAATTTATTATTATTATTAACCCAGGAGTTCCTGCCTAAGGGGGAGGGAGGAGGGGAGGGAGGGGGGTCTTAGTTGGTGCATGTGACAATAAAAGCGAGCTTGAACTTGAAAGGAAGGTTGGAGGGGGAAGGAAATGGGAGGGAGAAGGTAAGGGGGAGGGCAAGGGAAGGAGGGAGGATGCAGAAGGAAAAGGGATGGGAAGGATGAGAGACAGAAAGGGACGGGATGGAAGGAAGGATGAGGGGAAGGAAGGAGATTGTGAAGAAAGTAGAACAGGGAGAAAGACCCCATACTAGTTGTTCCTCTGCAGTGATGGCGAATGACTAAGCTCCAGTGCTGACCTGGACCTCCTTGTCGCTGTAGTGGTGGAGTACCTCAGCGGGTCAGGCTGCATCTCTAGAGAAAAGGAACAGGTGACCTTTCAGGTTGAGACCCTTCTTCAGACTGCTGCCTGTCCCGCTGAGTTACTCCAGCATTTTGTGTCTATCTTCGGTGTAAACCAGCATCTGCAGTTCCTTCCTACACATATCTCCTTGTCACGGTTGATCGACATTGGGAATGAAGCCTATCAGGTGAGTTCACCTTACTACGAGTGCCAGTGTAGCCTCCCCTGATGCCGCAAGACAGAAACAGGCCCTTCGGCCCTACTCTTCCATGCTGACCGAGATGCTCCATCTAAGCTCGTCCCATTTCCCGCCATTTGGTCCATATCCCTCTAAACCCATGCAGTCACAAGGCGAACACATAAACTCTACACAGACAGCACCCGAGGTCAGGATTGAACTTGGGACCATGGCGCTATGAGGCAGCAGCTCTACCACTGCCCTAATGTTAAGGCTCTAAATTAGATATGATCTTTTATTTTCAATACAGCACAAAAAGTTCAAATTGCTTTTCTTTGTATTACATTCACATTAAAGGTATCTTTTTAAACAGAATTATTTTAATCAAACAAAATAGGATGCTTGAAATATCAGGCAAGTCAGTCAGCATCTATAGAGCGGATTTGTTTTTATCGCCGAATGTCTGAGGAAGGGTTTCAACCCAAAACTACTTTTCTTCCGAGATGGAGCCTGGCCTGCTTAGTTACGTCAGCAATTTGGGACATTTCTTGATTAATAAGGGAGTTTCTTGATTAGTAAGGGTGTCAGAGGTCAGAGGTTATGGGGAGCAGACAGGAAAATGGGGTTGAGAGGGAAAGATAGATGATTTAATGGCAGAGTAGATTTGATGGATGGAATGGCTTAATTCTGCTGAACTTATGAAAATGACCTATTTCAGTGCTCACCCACGAGACATTGATAGATTTAATTGAAGTTGTGGTTGTATAGATAATAGAAATACATTGGCCAGTCCTATTGAGCATATGACTATTGAATTTACCCAAACATTATACTATGACTCTACAAGCTGGAAATACTGCCTCTATAGCAGAGACTATTTTCTTTTGATGGATGTTTTATTTCATCGCAGTTGTGTGTGAATTCAATTATTGATTACTGGTAAAAATGGTTGGTCCATCTTTAAGAGATTTTACATTTTTCGTTATAATTAAATGGACCTGTTAAATGTAAATTGAGCTTGCAAAGATGCCACATCTTTTACTGTCATTACCAGTCTGTTCTTACCAGCTGGGATACGCATGAAATCTCAGACAGTGCTCTGTTCTAAATGCTTCGAGTCTGACCGAGAGGTACTCAGTGTAAATTGAGAATGCCAGACTGATTTAATTCGTCTTGAACTGTAAATCTTGTGTCCCTTGCCTGCATTAACGGGTCAGGGGGAGGTTACGGTCTGATTCCTGCCATAAGCTTCTGATGCAAAGGTTCTAAATATAACAAGGGTTCAATAAGCAAATATCAGAAAATTAAGTGGACCCTATCGCAGCAGTTTACACATTATCGCATCTCCAAACTCAAATGCCTCGACGTAGCTGGGACGCAACAGGCAGGAGACAGCCAAAACAGACAATGGGACGCACCTTGAGTGGTACACTAAGTGCTGGAGGAAGTCAACAGGTCAGGCAGCATCTATAGAGGGGAATGGACAGACAACCCTTCTTCAGATGGGTGCAACCTTCTCGAAAGGCATACCAGGAGAGGAATGTCTTCTTAGAGTCGTAGAATCATAGCATAGCACAGGAACAGGCCCTTCAGCCCATCTTGTCCATGCCGATCAAGATGTCAAATTGGGTTAGTCCCATTTGCCTGCATAGCCCTCTGAACTCATCCTACCCATATGGTCCTGTGACTAGTGATGCGTGCCTGAGATTTTGATGCCGGGCCCATTGCTGTTTGTCATCTATATTTATGATTTAGATGAAAGCGTATATGCTGTTTGCAGATGGCACAAAAACGGGTGGTATTGTAGATAGTGAAGATGGTTGATGAAGCTTACAGCAGGATCTTGATTGGTTGGGCAGGTGGGCTGAGGAATAGCTACTGGAATTTTATGCAGCGTAATGTTAGGTGTTAAAGGTTGGGAGGTCTAACATGGGCAGGACATACACAGTGAATGGTAAGGCTGGAGAGTGTTGCAGAGCAGAGAGATCTAGGAGTGCTCCTTGAAAGAGGCGTCACATGTGGATATGGTGGTCAAGAAGGCTTTTGGCACATTGGCCATCATCAGTCAGAGTATTGAGTGTAGAGGTTGGGATGGTCATGGTGCAGTTCTATGAGACGTTGGTGAGCACTGGAGGATGAGGGGTGATCTTATAGAGGTGTATAAAAGCATGCAAATAGTTCGAGTCAACGCACAGTTTCTTGGCCAGACTAGGGGATTGGGAACCAGAGGACGTAAGTTTAAGTAGAGGAGGAACCAGAACTGGTTGAAAATGTTTTTTGTTGCATGTAATCGAGTCAGCGGAAAGACTATACATAATTACAATCGAGCCATCCACAGTGTACAGATACATGATATGTGGCAAAGTGCTTTGTGCCATTTATTTTGTAAAACACCATTTGCAGTTCCTTGTTTCTATAACTGGACAAGTGTGTTTTTTTGGACATTAGTTAACAGAGATTAATACTGGCGGCACAGAGGTGTTGCGGCAGAGTTGCTGCCTCACCGCGCCAGAGACCCAGGTTTGCTCCTGACTACGGCTTTCATCTGAACGGAAGCTATACATAGTCCCCGTGACCATGTGGGTTTTCTCCGGATGCTCCAGTTTCCTCCCACGCTCCAAAGATGTACAGGTTTGTAGGTTAATAGGCTTTGGTAAAAATTGTAAATTGCCCCTAGTGTGTAGAATAGTGCTAGTGCACGGGGTGATCGCTGGACAGCATGGACTCGATGGGCCGAAGGGCATGTTTCCACAATGTATCTCCAAACTGAACTAAACTAAACTGGCCTTGATTATAAAATAAAGTACTCTTAAGAGTGATGTTTCCATTGCTGGGAGACACAGCACACACTACCGACATGCTTTTAGCCCCAATTTGTTGGTTCGCAGTGGGGGGTTGAATATTCCTGGTAAAATATATTAACCTGAACCGATCGAAAATTAATTATGCATGTTGCAGGGACTAATGAAAATCACGTGACCTCCCATCTGTCAGAATGCATGGACTCAGCCAGATCATTATTTCTGAAGTCCTGCTTTCCACAGAGAGATTCGCACTTAATTCGCCCCGAGACGAGCACAAACCCGGAGGCAAAATATGGATCTCCTGCCGATGCGTCGGAGAGAATCTCAGTCACTCGCCTCCATCTGAGGAAGAGTCCCTTGTTCAGTTCACCGCTCAACGGCTGGAGGTCAGAGTAAGTGAGGTTAAAATGTGTGTGTGAAGAATCCTCCGGATCGCCTCATTTACATACATGAAAAACCTTTCCTTCCCTGCCCCCTGTTCAAAATCCCATGCTAACGACATGTTTAATCCTTTGCTACATTTCACGTAATCTAATAGGACAATTTGACATCCATTGATTCTGAAGGAGGCAAGAAGTGACGGTGCATATATTAAATAAAAATTGTTCTTGTATAAATTCCAATTATCTCTGATATCCTCTCTGCAGGCCTAGAGTCATAAAGCATGGAAACGGGCCCATCGGCCCAACTTGCCCATGCTGACCTACACTAGTCCCACCTGCCTGTGTTTGGTCCACATCCCTTTCAACCTATCTTATGCATGTACCTGTCAAAATGTTTCTTAAACGTTGTGGTAGTACCTGTCACCTCCTCTGGCAGCTCATTCCATATACCTACCACCCTTTGTGTAAAAATGTTAGTCCTCAGTTTCTTATTCAATCTTTCTCCCCTCACCTTAAACCTATATCTTCTGTTTCTTGATTCCCCTACTCTGGGTAAGAGACTGTGCGGTTACCCGATCAAGTCCCCTCATGATCTTATGCACCTCTGTAAGATCACACTGCAGCCTCCAGTGATTGATATCAGTCCAACACTTGTGAGTGAGTGGTCAGCTAATTTCAGGACAAGGAGGCTTGAGGTTCAAAACTCTCGGAGGCAGGACGTAGATACAGAGTGGAAACAGGCTATCTGCCCACACCGACCAACATGCCCCATCTACACTTGTCCCACCTGCCAGCATTTGTCCCATATTCCTCTCCACCTATACTATCCATGTCCTTTTCTAAATGTTTCTTGTGAACGCACCTGGTTTAACTACCTCCTCTGGCAGCACATTCCATACACCCATCACCCTTTGTGTAAAAAATTTGCCCCTCAGGTTCCCATTAAATCTTTTTCCCTCTTCACCTTAATGTCCCAACTTTAGCATAACTTGCCAAATCCCCACTGATCAATAGCATCCCCATTACACTGCAGTATAATAGCATCCCCATTTTGAAAGTTTAGTTTGGTTTAGAGATGCAGCATGGAAACAGGCCCTTCAGACATAGAGTCCATGCCGACCATCGATCACCCATGTAACACCGACAGATACAGCTGCCTTGAAGTACATACTTTCCCAAATATTTTTAGACATGTTGCTATCAATATATTCTATAAACGCTACTTTCGTATCTGCCTCCACCACCACCCCTGGCAGCACATTACAGGCTTCTCTGGAGAGAAGGAATGGGTGACGTTTTGGGTAGAGGCCCGGTCTGAAGAAGGGTCTCGACCCTAAACGTCACCCATTCCTTCTCTCTATAGATGCTGCCTGTCCTGCTGAGTTACTTCAGCACTTTGTGTCTGGAGTAACTGTCCACGCGACCATCGATCACCTGTACACTACACTATGTTATCCCAGTTTTGCCTCCTGCACACTGGGGAAAATTTACAGAGGGCCAATTAACCTACAAACCTGCACGTCTTTGGGATGTGGGAGGAAACCTGAGTACCTGGAAAAAACCCCTGTTGTCACGGGGAGAATGTATAAACTCCATGTAGAGAGTACCAAGATCAGGATCAAACATTGGTCTCTTGCGCAGTGAGGAAGCAACTCTGCTGCTGCGCCACTTCTCTGCTCGGCAAGTTTTGACTTCAAACACTAAACTAGAAAACAGAATATTTCTGCTTAGTGAGACCCTGCGGGCAGCCGCGGAGAATGAAGGGGGACCCAGCAAGGGGCACCCAGAACAAGGAGGGACTGGTAGGTCACCTCCCTCCCGCCATGTGCAGCGGCAGGCCTGGTTCACTGCTGAAGGAAGGTAAGACTGTACTAAGGACTTATGAAAGTTTGGAGGCGCCAGTCATGTGACAAATCTTTGCGTACTGCTTATTGGCACTTACAAATTGGCAATTTTTGGGCTAAATTGGTTTGTCCCGTACGGGACCGCCCTTGTCCCGTATTTGACTGCTACTACTCGGGTCCAGGGGACTGTCGGGTTGGAGCGCCGCATCCACCCTTCCCGACATAGTGCAGCCCATGGAGTGCAGCAGCAGCAGCAGCGCCTCGCCCGTGGCCCCATCGGTCGGCAGCCCAGCCAGCTGTCCGACCTTCGGACCTTCGCTTACCACCGACACCACAACCCCTCCTCCTCATGGCCGATCATCAGTTCATGAATTGGATGGGGTGCCGGACTTTGCGCGTGGCCAAAACTCCTCAGCTGGCTGTGTGCAGTCCAGCACCCAGGCCAACTCCTCATTCACCCAGCCACAGCCGAGTCGGTCACCGAATTGCTGTCGGGAATTTGTCCTGTATTTTGACCTTTTGTCCCTTATTTGGGAGTGAGAAAGTTGGCAACCCGAACTGCCTAGGTGAAGTTTGCTGTGTGATTTACCAGATTGTGAAATCAAAGAATTATGCAAAAACAAAGAATTTCACTGCACCAAGGTACACGTGACAAAAAAGTATCATTGAATAGCAGCTCGTGCATAAAATAATCTATTTGATATATCGAACTGAAGAACCAAAAAAGCAACAAGGCTATGACCATCAATAATTCGCACATATTAGACAAGTACAGCTGGCCGGTAACCAAAGTATGCTACTCAGATCCCATTAATGCAATGTTTACAACAATCTATTTCTCAGATTTTTCACGGCATTTGCCTCATTATTTGTTTCTGACTCCAGGCAAGCCACATGCACGCTGTGGGGTGCCGCGCTTATAATGCCAACCATGCACCATGCTCAGTCAACAGGGGGCTCACATGCTGCAGGCAAGCTGGACTCTCTTAGTTAATTACAACACAGAACATAGAACGGTACAGCGCCGGAACAGGCCCTTCAGCCCACAATGTCCAAGCAAAACTATAGTATGAGTTGAGTTTTGAGTTTGAGCTTGTGTTTAGTTTATTGTCATGTGTACCAAAGTACAGTGAAAAGCTTGTGTTGCGTTTTAACTAGTCATCAGAAAGACAATACATGATTTCAATCGAGCCATCCACAGTGGTAGCGATATATTATAAAAGTGATAAGGTGAATAACATTTAGTGCAAGATAGTCCAGTGAAGTCCGATCAAAGATAGCCCGAGGGTCTCCAATGAGGTAGATAGTAGCTCGGGACTGCTCTCTAGTTGTTTGTAGGACGGTTCAGCTGGGAAGAAACTTTAGACTTTAGAGTTGCAGCGTGGAAACAGTTCCTTTGGCCCACAATAATCATGCCAAACTTCAGACTTTAGATTACAGCGGTACAGCATGGAAACAGGTCCTTCAGCCTACCGAGTCCGCGCAGACCTGCAATCACCCCATACACTAGCACCATCCTGCATACTAGGGACAATTTACAATTTACAGGAGCCAATTAACCTACAATTAACCACATGTCTTTGGTGTGGGAGGAAATTAAAATATCTGGAAAAAACGCATGTGATCACAGGGGGAACGTACAAACTCCATATTGACAGCACCCGCGATTAGGATCAAACCCAGGTGTTTGGCTCTGTAAGGTGGCAACTCTATTGCTGCACCCCTGTGCCACCCCGAACATGACCTTGCCAGCCTCCATATCCCTGCATGTACCTATCTAAAAGCCTCTTAAATGCCACTGCCGTGTTTGCCTCCACCACCAACCCTGGCAGCACATTCCTGACTCCAACACTGTCTCTGTAAAAAAGCTTACCCCGCACATCTTCTTTAAGCATTAAGCTATGGCCTCTAGGCTGATATTTTCACCCTGGGGAATGAAGGAGCTGATTATTTAGGAGACAAAGTGCTGGAGTAATTCAGTGTGTCTGGCAGTATCTCTGAAGAACATGGGTCGAAACCCTTCTCTGACTGTCTACACTATCTATTCTTCACATAATTTTAAAATACTGTATACATAGTAATACCATCTACTGTATTCACAGTTGGCAGCAAATGGGGAGGATTTTTATTAGTTTTCCAGGAGAAGATTCTCAGAAATCTGACAAACTGATGGAAAAGATTATAGAATATTCACTGTAAATCATGTCTCCATAGCTTATCACATTGGTTTAACAAACATTATTCGAGCCAATGGAAAACTTCTCAGTTTGAATTAATCACTATAGCTAGTTGTCTTTTATTCTATCCCTTTGTTGGATTTCCAGGAAATTCCAAAATAATTTCAGGCACACAATGAATAATGTGTAGGATGGCACAGTGGCACAGCGACAGAGCAGCTGCCCCACGGCGCCAGAGACACGGGTTCGGTCTTGACCTCGGGCGTGTCTGTGTGTGGAGTTTGCATGTTGATGAAAGAATGGATCGACTGGGCTTATATTCACTGCAATTTAGAAGGATGAGAGGGTCACATAGAAACATCTAAAATTCTTAAGGAATTGGACAGGCTAGATGCAGGAAAGATGTTCCCGATGTTGGGGGAGTCGAGAACCAGGGGTCACAGTTTAAGAATAATGGGTAGGACATTTAGGACTGAGGTGAGGAAAAAAAAATTCACCCAGAGAGTTGTGAATGTGGAATTCTTTGCCACAGAAGGCAGTGGAGGCCAATTCACTGGATGTATTCAAGAGAGAGTTTGACACAGCTCTTAGGGACAATCAAGGGAATGGAATCAAGGGATATGGGGAAAAAGCAGGAATGGGTTATAGATTTTGGATGATCATATTGAATGGCGGTGCTGGCTCGAAGGGTAGGATGGCCTACTCCTGCACCTATTTTCTATGTTTCTATGTTTCTTCCTGTGATAGAGTGGGTTTCCTCCAGATGCTCCGGTTTCCTCCCACGTCCCAAACTTGCGGGTTTGTAGGATAGTTGGCATCTGTGGGGGAAAAAATTGTCCCTTAGTGTGTAGGAGTATGGAGTGGATGAGAGAGTGGGATAACACAGAACTGGCGTGAACTGGTAATCGTCGGTTGGCATGGACACGATGAGCTGAAGGGGCCTTTTGAATTGTCTGTCAATTCAATTAATAAACAAAGTCTGCAGCATGATCATAATTGGTTTGAAGAGGAGATAGAGTTGCAGACTTGGCCCTATCACGGCCATCGCTTTTCCTCTGAGAAAAGATCACTGCAGATGAATAACCCTGGGCCACATTACTAATGGAATGAAAGTTTAATCGCAATAAAGTCAGCATGTGCTGAGATACTTGTGGCAGTCATAGAAGAGCGCTTATTTTTCTTCTGACTTCCCAGTGATCAATGATATGAATTTTAGCTAAAGGCATTTTGTAAAAATGACTAAAATAATTCCTCAGCTTTCCAAGCATTGGCAAGTGTTTCTGCTCATAAAGATTCACCTCACGCTTACTGATTGATTAAAAGTTACACCGTGGAAACAGGCCCTTCAGCCCACCGAGTCCACGCCGACCATCGATCACCCGTTCTCACTAGTTCTATGTTATTCCACTTTCTCGACCTCTCGCTGCACACTAGGGGCAAGTTGACAGAGGACCAATTAACCTAAAAACCTGCATGTCTTTGGGATGTGGGAGGAAACTGGAGCACCCGGAGGAAACCCACACAGTCACAGGGAGAACGTGCAAACTCCACACACTGGCAGCACTTGCACGAAACGTTATTCCCTTACACTGTAAATGGATTGATTGTAAATGTGTATCGTCTTTCTGCTGACTGGTTAGCATGCAACAAAAAAAGCTTTTCACTGTACCTCGGTACACTTGGCAATAAACTAAACTGAACTATGCAACTGTAACAAGTTTATAAAAAAAACAGGTTAAAAATAGAAGCAGATAATTCAATTAGTTAGTTTTAAATGCTCACATACATTTCACGTTGAAGCATATCTATTTGATTTCAGTCAATAGAGCTTCCCTTTGTGCTAAATATAGATAAGTGGATAGTTTGGGAGAACCGAGTCCATATAGAACTGATGGATACAAATTATATCACAATTCTTACATTCAAACTTTAATTAGATTTGGTAATGGCCTTTAAATAATCAAATGGGGTTGTTCTCTCAACCCAGAGACTGGGTCAGCAGCTTGACTGTTCCTGTCGCTGCGGTCCCATCACAGTGGTGGTGTTGGCAGAGACGGCCACAGGAAGTCCTAGCGAGCGGGCGAGCGAGGGGATCGAGCGCAGCCTGCGGCAGCAGCACGGAGCGGCGGTGGAGGAGCTGACGGCATTGCGCTGGGCCAGGCCCACCCCGACTTCACCTATCCTGTGCCGCCTGGACACCGGGCCTTAATGTGAGGAAATACGAAACTGCACATCTCCTTGGGCCACGATCGGACTTTCCAGACACTAGGAAGTTGTGAGATGACATCGGAACATGGTGACTCTCTGCATGCTGTTCCAGAAGAGGATCCATTGTGATCATGGATAGTATGATTTGGATGCAATACAGCACTGGAACAGGCCCTTTGGTCCATAATGTCAGTGGTGAACACATTCCCAAGATAAACTAATCTTCCCTCCCTGCATATAGAGTCATACAGCATAGAAACAGGCCCTTTGGCCCATCTTGCCCATGCCAACATGCCCCATCTACACTAGTCCCACCTGCCTACGTTTGGGCCATATTCCTTTGAACCAATCTTTTCCATATATTTGTCTAAATGTTTCTTAAACATTGCGACAATATCTGCCTCGATTAACTCCTTCAGCAGCTCGTTCCATACACTCACTGCCCTTTGTATAAAAAAGTTACTCCTCAGGTTCCTATTAAATTTTTCCCTCCTCACCTTAAACCTATGTGCTCTTGTTCTCGATTCCCCAACTCTGGGCGAAAGACTCTCTGCATTTACCCAATCTATTCTTCTCATAATTTTATAATATACCTTTATAAGATCATCCCTCATCTTCCTGCGCTCAAAGGAATAAAGTCCTAGCCTGCCCAAACTCTCCCTATAGCTCAGACCCTCGGGACCTGGGAACATCCTTGTAAATCTTCTCTTTGCTCTTTGCAACTTGACAACATCTTTCCCATAACATGGTGGCCAAAACTGAACACAATACTCTAAATGTGGTCTCACCAATTTAATTTATTACTGTAACATGACCTCCTAATACCTATGCTTAATACTATACCAAATCCAATGTGATCCATATCACTGTATTCTTTGTGTCTATGTAACTATCTAAAAGCCGTGTACATCATTATCACATCTGCTTCTAGCACCACCCCTGCTTCAGGCGCACATCACTTTCAAAACTAACAACGGCCTGTGTGCGATTGTGTTTATCAAGAGTCAAGAGTGTTTAATTGTTATATGTATTAGCCACAGAACAATTAGATTCTTACAAGAATTTCATTGTTCTGTTGTTGGTACATGGGACAATTGGAATCATGGTATCATGGTCATCGAATCACACAGCACGGAAACAGATGCTTCGGCCCAACTTGTCCATGCCAACTTGGGGTGGCACAGTGATGCAGTGGTAGAGTTCTTCTTCTTACTTCTTAAGCCCTTTGCTCCTCTAGCGAGCATAAGCCACTGAGCATAGGGAGCCAGGGAGCATAGAGGAGTCTGAAGAAGGGTTTTGGCCCGAAACGTCGCCTATTTCCTTCGCTCCATAGATGCTGCTGCACCCGCTGAGTTTCTCCAGCATTTTTGTGTACTTAGGCCATTGACAAATGTCCTCCACCTCACTCGGTTGTTGGCAGTTCTTTCGAGATCTCCCCAGTTGAGGCCACTCTCAAACATTTCTGTCTGGACACCTCTTCTCCAGCTGTTCCTGGGGCGACCTCTTTTCCTTTTTCCTTGGGGGGTTCCATTTCAGGGCTTGCCGGGTGATGTTTGTGGAAGGTTTTCTGAGGGTGTGTCCAATCCAACTCCATTTTCTCCTTCGAATTTGTAAGTCAATGGGCTCCTGGCTTGTTCTTTTCCACCGGTCTACGTTGCTGCCTTACATTTTCAGAAACCAGGTTTGATCCTGACTGTGCAGAGTTTGTACGTTCTCCCTGTGACCAAATGAGTTTTCTCCAGGTGCTCCGGTTTCCTCCCACACTCTAAAGATGTACAGGTTTGTAAGTTACTTAGCTTTGGTCAAATTGTAAATTATCCCTAGTTTGTAGGAAAGTGCTAGTGTATGGGATGATCGCTGATTGGCACGTACTCAGTGGGCCAAAGGGCCTGTTTCCGTGCTGCATCACAAATGTCTAAAGAGTGGTGAGTGCCTGGAATACACTGCCAAGGTGGTGGGGGCAGATACAATCATGACATTTAAGAATCGTTTAGATGGGCACGTGGATATGGAGGGATATGGATCGTGCAGGCAGAGGAGATTACCTTAACTTGGCATTATGATCAGCACTGACATTGTGGGCTGAAGGGCCTGTTCCTGGGCTGTTTTCCAAAACCCGTTTCCTTACATTGGCATATGGGAGTAACAACTTGTAGCAGGTTAGGCTAGCAAGCGAGGCAGGCTTAGTATTAGCTACAGAAACTGGCCAGAAGCAGATGACACTTTTATATTGCAGAGTTAATTTCCTTTCCAGAGGCAAACCAAAATTCATACAGACACTTCCTTCTAGCTTACTTCAACGTTCTCGAAGAGCTGCCATTATCCCCTGTTTAAATTTTTATTATTCAAAAACCCTGCAGTAATGGGTTTTACAGAAGAGGCCACTTATTACATCAGTGACACTGCACAGATGTCATCCACTGATTGAGTTTGAATATTTGGCACGTAACTGGAAATGACAACTAGGTCACAGGAAATATGATACTGAATGTTCACCTCGAAGACTAATCCAATTTTTGCTTGGAAAGTGGAATCTGTGATTTGAGTTGGAATATCACACTGTTTACCTCACGCTGCCTCAGCAAGGCCACCAGCATAATCAAGGGTGAGTCTCAGGTCGGTCACTCCCTCTCTCCCTCTCCCATCAGGCATGAGATACACAAGTGTGTAAACACACATGTCCAGATTCAGGGACAGTTTCTTCCCAGCTATTATCAGGCAACTGAACCATCCTACCACCAAGTGGTCAAAACCTACCATCTACCTTACTGGAGACCCACGGACTATCTACACTCGGACTTTATCTTGCACTAATCGTGATTCACTTCATCATGTATCTATACACTGTGGACGACTTAATTGTAATCATGTATAGTCTTTTCACTGACCGGTTAGCACGCAACAAAAGCTTTTCAGTGTTCCTATGACACGTGACAATAAACTAAACTAAAAGTTTATTGAACAAGGATTTGAAAATTCGTGGTATATATTGACAGAGTCCACAACATTTTCTGTGACGGTACATTTATGAATTGTATTTAGCGAACGGATAACATAAGTGAATGATTTAGAACATTTATTTGTTCAGACTCAGAGCCGAGTTATTATATTACAAGTTAACGCGTACCCAACATTGGGTACGTTAATGGAAAAATTATTTTGAGAAATGTTGCTTCATTTTTAACGGACATGCGCACCAGCATCATTTTGTCCACAAACATAGCACTGCTGATGTCACACTAGCTTTGGAAAGTATTTAAGTTTAGTTTAGTTTAAAAATACAGTATGGAAACAGGCCTTTCTGCCCTCTTAGTCTGTGCTGACCAGCGATCACCCGTACACTAGTTCTATCCGACACACGAGGAACAATTTAAAGAAGCCAATGAACCTACAAACCTGCACGTCTTTGGAGTGTGGGAGGAAATCCATGCGGTCACAGAGAGAACGTGCAAACTCCACACAGAGAGCACCTGAGGTCAGGATCGAACCCGAGTCTCTGGCACTGTAAGGCAGCAACTCTACCACTGAGCCACCATGCCGCTTAACTTAAGAAAGTTACATTTAAGAAAACTTAAGTTGATTTAAACTAAGTTAATGACTATTGCAATGTGTTTTTTTCCATGTTGCCATCAAAGCGAGGATTATTAAATAGGGCAATTTCTTTGTGCCACTGTGTCTGTAAGAAGATTTACACTTGCTTCAGCTTGTGGAATTGTGAGACTTCAAAACTAAGTGAGGAGCAGCACCAAGGTCTTCGGACTATATCGTAGGAGATACTGAATGCATCATTAGAGACCAGTGTCAGTCCAAATTGAAGAAATCAGTCCCTAGGATAATTATTGTGGACAGGTCTGTAACTTTCTGAGATTCTTATTATAGACGTGGACTACTTTCTCTGGAGAATCGGAGGTTGAGGGGAGACCCGATAGAAGAGGACAAAATTATGACAGGCACAGATAGGGTCTTTTCCCTGTGGTGAAAAAACTAGAGACTAGAGACTCTCAAAGACTAGTGAACGTGGACTTTAGACTTTAAACTTTAGACATTGTGGGCTCCTCCTTTCCTTGATCATCGTTGCCTTTTTTGCATATCTTTCATTCTATTATTCTATATCTCTCTATATCACCATCTATATCTCTCATTAGCCTTTCCCGTGACTCTCAGACTGAAGAAGAGCCTCGACCCGAAACATCACTTGTTGCTTCTCTCCAAAGATGCTGCCTGACCCGTTGAGTTACCCCAGCTTTTTGTGTCTATCTTCAGTTAAACATATAACTGGCCATCATTACTACTTCCAACTAATTGATATCAGTGGGCGTGGTAGTATTTAATATTGTTGACACCAGCTTATATTGAGTAATCAGCTCAGTTAATTGTTAATTGAAGTATTTAAATATTTACCCCAGTACTTTCTTATCTCTGGGATATGAGAATTTTTAACCCAAGTTAAAAAAGGATCCAAGTTCATGCGAACATTGACCATTACTTGACAGCTATCAAAGATAGACACACAAGAGACAGCAGATGCTGGAATCTTGAGTAAAACAAAAGATTCTCAATGAGTCAGGTAGTATTCTGGGTAGTCCGCAGATGGCTTCCGACCCGAAGCGTCACCCATTCCTTTTCTCCAGAGATGCTGCCTGACCCGCTGCGTTACTTCAGCTCTTTGTGTCTGTCTTCGATGTAAACCAGCACCGGCAGATCCTTCCTACGTCTCGGGTCAGGACCCTTCTTCAGACTGACGGAGGAGTGGAGAGAAAGCTGGAAAGGAGAGATGGGGAGGACCAAGCCTGGCAAGTGATGAGGAAGGGAGAGGTTTGATTGGCAGATTGGTGGAGCAAGTGACAAAGACTGAAGGTGAAAAGAAGACTATTGTGTGTCGCCTGGACAAGTCAGAGAACCATATAATTGAAGCCTTAGTCAGCCCTCTGAAAAGCTGCTATAGGTTCACTTCTAGGCTAAGATGGCATTGGTGCAATAGCTTATATATATTTTAGGCTAATATGCAATTTCTTAATGTATCTTTGTAATTCTTTGTACTGTTTGATGTGTATATGGACCTGTGTCTGAAATAAAGCTTTAATAATAAAAAAATAATAATATTGTGTGTCAGATATGGAGAGAAGAAGAGCAGTCAATTGTTAAGTTCATAAGTATGTAAGTTCTAGGAGTAGAATGGCCATCAAGTCTACTCCACCATTTAATCGTAGCTGATCTACCTTTCACTCTCAACCCCATTTTCCTGCCTTCTCCCCATAATCCCTGACACCCTTACTAATCAATAATTTGTCAATCCCTGTCTTAAAATATCCATTAACGGCTGCCACAGTGGTCAATGAAATTCATTCATGGCAAAGAATTTCACAGATTCACCATCCTCTGACTAAAGAAATTCATCCCTATCTCCACTCTAAAGGTACATCCTTTTATTCCAAGGCTGTGGCCTCTGGTCTGACTCTCCTACTAAAGCCGGAGGATGAAAGGGGCGGTAAGGGGGCGGGGGAGGGGGTGGCTGGAGGTCTCTAGATAGTTAACAATGACTGTGAAGGAAGTGGAATCATCTTCATGTGCAAATTGAAGTTAAACCATTGTTTTGCAAAATCAGCAGCATTTTACTCATTGAAGGTCTAATCTTTGGAGAGAACATGATACTCCGGCCTGTCACCAGCATGAGTTTGCCCCTCATGTGCAACATATTGTTTAGACCACTTATTGCTCCACAATGCATCAGTCACTGACCTTTGGGCAGCACGGTGGCGCTGCAGTAGAGTTGCTGCCCTACAGCGCCGGGGACCCGTGTTCGATCCCGACCACGGGTGCTTGTCTGTACGCAGTTTGTACGTTCTACCCATGACCGCGTGGGTTTTCTCCGAGATCTTCTCCCACACTCTAAAGACGTACAGGTTTGTAGGTTAATTGGCTTGGTATAAATGTAAATTGTCCCTAGTGTGTGTGCGGGGATCGCTGGTCGGTGCGGACTCGGTGGGCCCAAGGGGCTGTTTCCACACTGTATCTCAAAACTAAACTAAACTAAACCTTTGTGCAAGTGGTATGTGAAATCAAAACACTTCTCCCACCCCTGGTTCAAATAGAATTAGTCATCAGTCCTTGTTTTTAATCTACATTCAACAAAAACGAGGCATTATGGAGGATGACTGAGGGTGGAGTGAGTTTAATTTTCACCACACCTTTTCCTATCTCACATAAAATCAATATTGTTGTTATTCACATTGGAAACATTTTTATACCCTTGTTTTCAGTTCATTGCCAAATCAATTTACAGTTGTTATTAAAATCTTAAATTAAGTGAATTAAAAGGCAAAAGATAAAAAACAAATACAGAGAATATGCGCAGGGAAAGGGAAGATGGAAATTCATCCAAGCAAGTGTGAGGTGTTGCATTTTCATTGGTAAGTTGAACGAAAGGAGAAAGTATACAGTTAATGGTGGGACCCTAGATAACATTGGTGTGCAGAGACATCTTGGGGTCCATGTCTAAAGCTCCCTGACAATGGCAACACTAGAGATTAGATTTTATACTTTGCAGATATAGTGTGGAAACAGGCCCTTCGGCCCACCGAGTCCATGTCGACCAGCGATCCCCTGTACACTAGTTCTGTCCTACGCACTAGTGCCAATTTACAACCAATTAACCTACATACCTGCATGTTTTGGAATGTGGGAGAAAACCGGAGCACCCAGAGAAAACCCACGTGGTCACGAGAGAGAGAGAGAGAGAGTCAATTTAATTGTCATTTGGACCCCTGGAGGTCCAAACGAAATGCCGTTTCTGCAGCCATACATTACACACAAATAGACCCCAGACACAACATAATTACATTTAACATAAACATCCATCACATAGCTGTGATGGAAGGCCAAATAAACTTATCTCTCCACAAGGAGAATGTGCAAACTTTGTGACCCGCTGAGTTGCTCCAGCACTTTGTGTCTATTTTTTCTTCTCTACAAATTAAACACTGCTTTATGAGGAATAATCTGTACCTTGAAAGCACATACCACCAGATTCAGGAACGGCGTCTTCCCTGCTGTAATCACTTGAGAAGACTGCTCATAAACTAAGGATCCAATCCCGATCCTTAATAACTTGGTGTTCCCTCAATGTCAGCAAAACAAAGGCGATGGCCAATTTCTAGTGGGATGCAAAGCAACTTCTTAATCTATTAAAATTGCTGACTAATAGATAACAACATCGGGATTTGGCTCAAACCTTACCAGGCATTCAACCACATTTTACAGAGCATTATTAAAGTGATTGTGAAGATTAGTTTTATATTTTAGTTTGTGTCCTCCTATTCCATTAGAGCTGGAACAGTAAACAAATATATCGTGACTTCTTGGCATTTAAGACCTACTTCAATATAAACGCTTGGGCTAAGGCCACGCTGTCATGTATATCTGCACTATCATCATCACCATACTGGGCAGCGTGGCAGTAGAATTGCTGCCTTACAGTGCCAGAGATCCAGGTTCGATCCTGACCATGGGTGCTGCCTGTACAAATTTGTACGTTCCCACCGTGGCCACGTGGGTTTTCCCCGGGTGCTCTGGTTTCCTCCCACACTCCAAAGATCTACAGGTTTGTAGGTTAATTGGCTTTGGTAAAAATTGTAAATCATCCCTAGTGTGTTCAGGAGGGTGCGGGGATCGCTGGTCGACACAGACTCTGTGGGCTGAATGGCCTGTTTCCGCTCTCTATTTCTAAACTAAACTAGACTAAACATAACTTTTTATGGTTGACTTCTAGAATAAATAAACTGAGTTGCTTGGTTCCACAAGAAAAGTGTTTAAGTTTTCATTTCTGAATCAGTAAATCTATTAATCATAAGAATCTGAAAGATCAGTAGGAAAAAAAAAATCAATAATAACAAATTAAGGAATAATGGTTTACTTTTGCCTTGTAGATCAATGTGCACAACAATTCATTTTCAACAAAATTTTTTTGACAATGTCAGATAAATGGATACATTTTACCGTGGAAATTCCATCCACGTCCAGTACAAAATCATCAAAGCATATGCTTCAATTGGTTTAATTGTAATCTCTTCAATGTATTGAAACATTTCGGTTTAGAACTAGTTTAGTTTAGTTTAGAGATACAGCATGGAAACAGGCCCTTTGGCCCACCGACTCCACGCCGACCAACAATCACCCATTCACTAGTTCTATCCTGCACACCAAGGACAATTTACAGAGGCCAATTAACCCACAAGCATGCACATTTTTTGAATGTGGGAGGAAACCAAAGCACCCTGAGAAAACCCATGCAGTCACAGGGAGAACATGCAAACTCCACGCAGACAGCACCCAAGGTCAGGATTGAACTCGGTTCTCCGGCGCAGTAAGGCAGCAACTCTAAAGACTGAGCCTGAAGAAGGGTCCCGACCCGAAACGTTACTCATCCTTTTTCTCCAGAGATGCTGCCTGACCCGCTGAGTTACTCCAGCACTTTGTGTCTATCTTCAGTGTAAACCAGCATCTGCAGTTCCTTTCTACCCATATTTGAACTAGTTGAAAAATGACAAAATATAATTGTGCCTATGAATATTTATGATATTACTGGATAGATTTGTACCCAAAACATGAACCGTGTATCATAGGTGGAGGAAACACGCTGGGACAGGCAGTAAAGAGTGCAGCCTCACTCCTGAAGCAGCGTAGTGTTGATAATTTCGAGTGCATTTGGCGCTCTTGACTGCAATACATCCCTTGCCAGTAGAAACAAAACATTGGACCAACTTCATCTTACTACTTTCCAATGAAATGCGTGTGTAGAAGCCAATGACATTTCCATACATACCCTGTGGTCACAAAAAAAACCTAAAGCCAACAAGTTGGTCGTTATCATATTTCCAGGTTTCTAAGAATTTAACAGAAGCACTGTTTTATTTTAACAAAACGGGTTAATATTTGCATTAAAGCAGCACACCAGGGAATTTTTCACGACTGGGTTCAGTATTAATTAGGCGTTATATTTTCTTGTATACTAAGATCTCTTCTGATAAAGGCCAACATAACATTTCCCTTCCAAAGCGCTTGCTGAGTCAGTCTTGTTGGCTTTCAAAGTTGTTAACAAGGACGGCACAGCGGTTGAATTGCTGCCCGACAGCGGCAGAGACCCGGGTTCGATCCTGACTACGGCTGCTGTCTGTATGAAGTTTGCACTTTCTCCTGTGACCATGTGGGTTTCCTCCGGGTGCCCTGGGTTCCTCCCACATTCCAAACACGTACAGATTTGCAGGTTAATTGGCATCGGTAAAATTGTAAATCACCTCTAATCACCGCCTGGCAAGTGATAGGTGGAAATGTGTAGAAACAAGGAACTGCAGATGCTGGTTATACCAAAGATAGACGCAAAGTGCTTGAGTAATTCAGAGGGTCAGGCAGCTTCCGGAGAAAACCCATGGGATTACAGGGAGAAAGTCCAAACTCAGTACAGACAGCACCCGTAGTCAGGATTGAACCTGGGTCTCTGGCATTGTAGTTTAGAAATACAGCGTGGAAACAGGCCCTTCAGCCCAGCGTGTCCGTGCCGACCACGATCGCCCCATACACTATTTTTATCTTACACACTTGGGACAATTTACAGAAGCCAATTAACCTAGCAAGCTGCACGTCTTTGGGATGTGGGAGGAAACCAGAGCACTCTTTAGGCAGCAACTCTACCACTGCTCCCTTGTGCCGCCCCCTCTGTTTGGGATGGGATAACGGTTGCATGACTCCAGGATGTGTGTGTGTGCCTTGCAGCTGCACTGCCGCGGAGACAGGAAGTTTTGCACGCATTGCTCATGCTTTCTCATCGTTTTATTTCCGCTGCCTGTCAGCACACTCCCAGATCAAGAGAACAGCAACAAATAAAATTGGAAAAACATAGCAATTCATTAATCTGTTTTTTTAAGCTGGCTGTTTTTTTTTATCGACTTCTGTGGAGCTTCCAGACAGGGAGTGTAATAAACACTGTGATAATAGCCTTGCAGGGAAGTACAGTAGATTCATCTTGTTCTGCTTCAAACAGCCACTGAATCCCAGCAGATAACTTTCCATATCATCTCTCATAGGCCCTTGATTATTACTCGAAAACCATTGCTTCAATTCGATATCACGATTCGAAGACCACTGAGTAACCCGCTGAGTTACTCCAGCATTTTGTGTCTATCTTCAGTGTAAACCAGAATCTGCAATTTCTTCCTACATATTACTACTAAATGGAACCATGATAAAATTAAGTTTAGCTTTTAAGGCTTTAAACTGATATGTCAAATACATTCTGATTCAACTGGAAAAATAAATTTATAATTGGTTTAGCTATAGCATAGAAACAGGCTATTCGGCCCACCAAGCCTGCGCAGACCAACGATCACCCCATACACTAGTTCTATCCTACACACAAGGGACAATTTACAGAAGCCAATTAACCAACAAACCTGTTTGGAGAGTGGGAGCACATGGAGAAAACCCACGCGGTCACGGGGAGAACGTGTATGGGGAGAACAAACTCCATGCAGATAGCACCTGTAATCAGGATTGAATGTGGGTCTCTGGCGCTGCAAGGCAGCAACTCTACCGCTGTGCCACCATGCCGCCCAGAGATAAAAATTCAAATGATAAATCCTGAATGAGAAATCATAGATACGATGCCTTCTGTAGACACACGTAGTTAGTTTTTTGTGTGCATGGTATCCATTTATACTACACAAGATAAAAGTATTTTTAGTTATTTCACTAGAAAAAATTATTTCCAAAATATGTCTGCCATCTTCAAAAATGAATTTTTGGAAACGGTGAGTTACTGGAAAGCTACTGTGGTATTTGCAGTTAACAGAAGCTACTGTGTGGTCTTGTTCCTTGACTTAATGCTGAACTTTGCAATGATTAATTGATAGTTTCAATTCAGATTGAGGGCCAAAGTACTGATGTGGAATTTGTGTTGATTGCTGGGCGCTGGCTTTTGACTGAGTAGATGTGTAGCATTAGCAAATTGTCTCTCTGGAAACTTTGTGATTTATTATCCTGTTTCTGTAAGACTCGTGCATGAGTTAATAGAAAAAAATAGGGTGTTTGAATGAAACATAGTACAAGTGCGCTGTCGTGATTTTATCCCAATTAAAGGAGGCGCCGGTCCACCAGTTACTGGAAAATCAGTTGAGGACCTGTATTAATAAAATCTCTATCTACCCTCTTTAATTCCACAATTTGCAGCATCCACGTTGAGAATACTTGACACCCAACAATAGTCAATTGAATTATTAGTTGTACAGTGTTCTGTTTTCATCCTGTTAAGACATTGATAAAGGGAGCATCTCTTTATTAGTTGGTTAATTTTGCCGGAATCATTTTGCATCTGTCCTTGCGTTTAGAAGATTACTATTGAATATCAACAACCTTTGCAATCTGATTCTCTGCAGAAAGCAGCTGACATTTACAGAGCCGGTCTCCCCAGGCACACGCACTGTGTCTGGAACACAGAATGTAAGAAAATGGGCTGACAAGGCTGCTGGCTCTTTTACAAGGCTGAGAGACTTGAAGGCCTCCTGCCCAAAGCCGTAGTGGACTCGGCGTAGTCTTCAAAGTGATTGCAGTTCCAAGGTGGAGCGCCAAACCAATGTCACTAAGATGGAAGATTTTCACCTCTTGCACGTGGAGAAGACATAAATCGCAGCCACTCACTGATCTACACTGAGGGGACTGTCCTTTGGTGCTAACTGTTTATGATTTCACGAATGATACTCTACGGGTGGCACGGTGGCACAGCGGTCGAGCTGCTGCCTTGCAGCGCCCGAGACCCGGGGTCGATCCTGACTAACGGTGATGTCTGTACCGAGATTGGACGTGACCTGCGTGGGTTTTCTCCGAGATTTTTGGTTTCCTCCCACTCTCCAAAGTAGTACAGGTTTGTACGTTAATTGGCTTGGTATAAATGTAAATTGTCCTTGGTTTGTGTAGGATGGCAGTAATGTGCGGGGATCACTGGTCACTGGGAACTCGGTGGGTCTAAGGGCTGTTTCCACTTTGTATCTCTAAACTAAAAAAACCCCCAAAAAACTCAAATTTTTCCAAATGCATAAACAATTTGGGCAGGGACAAAAAACATAGAATATTAGAGTGTGGGACAGGAAAAATCCCTTTGACCCACAATGTCAGTGCTAAAAGAAATTGCAGAGAATTGTAGATGCAGTCCAGACCATTACATCTCCCTTCCATTGACTCCACATTACACTCCACCCAGCCTTGGCAAGGCCACTAGCATAATCAAGGACCAGTCTCATCCCTGTCACTCCCTCTCCTCCCCTCTCACATCAGGCAAGAAGTACAGAAGTTTGAAAACGCACACTTCCAGATTGAGGAACAGTTTCTTCCCAGCTGTTATCAGGCAACGGAACCATCCTACCACCAAGAGCTACTATCTACTTAATTGTAAGGATTGTCACATGTCACATTATTCGTACACGTGACAATAAACTGAATTTGAAACCTTGAGACCTTGAATCCTCAGATTATCTTTAATTGGACTTCACTGGACTTTATCTTGCACTAAATGTTATTCCCTTCTTCACTTATCTGTGTGCTGTGGATGGCTCGATTGTAATCATGTATAGTATTTCCGCTGACTGATTAGCACGCAAAAAATGCTTTTCACTGTACCTCAGAACACGGCAATAAACTAAACTAAAATAAACTAATCATGATGCCAAGATAAATTAATCTGCAATCCATATCTCCCATTCCCTGAATATACATATCCACACTCTGAAACATCACTATTGTATCTGCCCCCATCACTGCCCCTGGCAGTGCGTTCCAAGCTCCCTCCACTCTCTGTGTAAGAAACTTGCCCCTCCCATTTCCTTTACATTTTGCCCGTCGCACTGTACAGCTGTACCCCACCCTCTTTGACATTTCCACCCTGGGAAGAAGAATCTGACCGTCAACTTTAACCGTTAGAGAGTCGAGACTAACAACAAAATTTGGCAACACTGTGCTTTCTGAGAGGAAAAATGCAAAATTGATGCCTGGAAGCAGATAGATGTTGAATGCAACTCAATGCGCATGGATGTGAAATATTATATTGGGGAGCATTGCCCGAGCAAGGAAATATGCCATAACAGTAACATTTTCATTGGCATGGGTTAATGGAAACATAATGGCAAAAATATCAACCCACTAATCCTAAGAAACAGAATTATTTGGAATTATTGTGTCCAATTAGCATGATTCTAAATCAGAAAAAGTCTGTTCATTAGAAGTTTCACAGAATATTTAATATCTTTCTAAGCAACCTAACCAAGGATCGGTTTAATATGGAGACACAAGGAACTGTAAATGCTGGGATCTTGAGCAAAACACAAAGTGCTGGAGCAACTCAATAGGTCAGGCAGCATCTGTAGAGAGAAAGGACAGATGATGTTTCTGGTCAGGATTTTTCTTCAGACTCAAGAAGGATTGCAACCCAAAATGTCTTCTGTCCATTCCATCCACAGGTGCTGTCTGACCTGCTGAGTTCCTCAAGCACTTGACTTTAGATTCCACATATACAGCATGGAAACAGGCTCTTCAGCCCACCGTGATCAGCGATAACCCTGTACATTAGCACCATCCTACATACTAGGGACAAGTTACAATTTACAGAAGCCAATTAACCTACAAACCGGCACGTCTTTGGAGTGTGACAGGAAACTGGAGCACCCGGAGGAAATCCACGCGGTCACAGGGAGAACGTACAAACTCCGTACAGACAGCACATGTAGTCAGGATTGAACCCGGGTTTCTGGCGCTGTGAGGCAGCAACTTTACTGCTGGGCTCTGGGCTGCCCGAGCACTTGGTGTTTTGCTCAGAATTCCCACATCTGCAGTTCCTTGTGTCTCCCAGTCTGTTTATCACTCGTGCTTCAGTCACAGATAACTGGAAGTGAATTAATTAAAACATTTACTTGTTTAGTCTCAGAGTTCAGTTATTACGAGTTTAGTCTCGAACATTGGTTGTATTATTGATAAATTAAGCTTAATTTCTTAATTTCTAATTGGTATAGCGGCACGTTTTGTCTACAAATATCGGATGTCAATACAATTTCACTGCAGTCTACACCTTCACAAGTCTTTGTAATTCTATTCTATTCTGTACCTTAAATTTTATAGCTGTGTCTGCTATCCCTTCATCACTGAGAGCATCAATTCATAGTCATGGAGTCATACAGCGTGGAAACAGGCCCTTCGGCCCATCTTGCCCATGCCGACCAACATGCTCCATCTACACTAGTCCCACCTGTCTGCATTTGGCCCATAATCCCTCTGAACCTATCCTATTCATGTACTTGTCCAAATGTATGTTGCGACAGTCACTGCCTCAACTACCTCCACTGGCAGCTTGTTCCAAACACCCACCACCCTTTGTGTAAAAATGTTACCCCTCAGGTTCCAACTAAATCTTTGCTCTTCACGCTGAAATAATTCCCCCCTCACCTTAAATTTAATTAAAATTCGCAAACATTGCAATATCTTCACATTCATGAGAAGCCATTATGAAATAAAAACAGGAAATGTTGGAAATACCCAAAGAACAGACAACATCTCTGGAGTCCGAATCAGAAGTAAGATCAGTTTCAGTGACTTTTCATTATTACTCATTGGTATATTGCACTCAGATATTTTTACACGCATGATTTTTTAATGATTTATTTGAAATATATTCCTTTGTGGGGCATAGTGGCGCACCAGAAGAGTTGTTTCCTTACAGTGCCTGAGACCCTGGGTCGACCCTGACTACGGTGTCTATACGGAGTTTGCACGTTCTCCCTGTGACTGCGTGGGTTTACTCTGGGTGCTCTGGTTTCCTCTCACAGGATAGAACTAGTGTGCAGGTGATCGCTGGTCAGAAGGGGCTGTTCCCACGCAGTATTTCTAAAGTCTATTGTCTAAAGTTAGTGTTGTATAGTGTTGAAGAGCCTGATGGTTGTTGGAAGAAGCTCTTCTTAAACCTGGAGGTCACAGTTTTCAGATTCATGTACTTTCTTCCCGATGGCAGGAGTGAAATGAGAGAGCAGCCAGGGTAGCGTGGGGTCTTTGATGATATTGGCTACCTTTTTGAGGCAATGCTTCCTATGGATCCATTCAGGACGTCAGTACCCATGATAGACCAGGCAGTGTCCACCACTTTAATGTAGTCTCCTTCATTCCTGGGTGTTTGAATTACCGAACTAGGTTGCAATACATTTTGCAGAAGTAACTCAACTCCTTTAACTTGAGTTGCAGAATAGTTATCAACTTTACTGCTTGTAATCTCAATGTAAAACACTGCAATTGTGAACACTTAAAATAATATGCAGCAAATTACATGTACTTAGAGGCTTTGCTCAAGACTTTTAATTCCAGTCATATTCTTTTGTTTTTGGTTTAGGTTTATTATTTTAACGTGTACCGAGGTACAGTGAAAAGCTTTGTCATTTAATTAAGTCTTTAGGGTGGCACAGTGGAGCAGTGGTGGAGTTGCTGCCTTACAGCGGCAGAGACCCGGGTTCCACCCTGACTACAGGTGATGTATGTGCGGAGTCTGTATGTTCTTCCTGAGACCGCATGGGTTTTTTTCTGGTTTCCTCCTGCACTCCAAAGACGTACAGGTTTGTAGGTTAATTGGCTTCTGTGAAATTGTAAATTGTCCCTAGTGTGTGTAGGGTGGTGCGAGTGTGCTGGTCATCACGGAGAGATGATGAGGAGGAATTTCTTTAGCCAGAGGGTGGTGAATCTGTGGAATTCATTGCAACAGACGGCAGTGGAGGCCAAGTCATTATCTTTACAGCAGAGATTGACGGGTTCTTGATTAGTGAGGGCATCAAAGGTTACAGGGAGAAGGCAGAAGAATGGGGTTGAGGGGGAAGATAGATCGACTATGATCAAATGACAGAGCAAACTCCATGGGCCGAATGTCCTAATTCTGCTCCTATGACATGAACTTATCGATTGTTGGCAAAATTGACTCCATTATTTCTAAATAGCAAGCAACACTGTGATTTATCCCTATATCCTTTAAACATAATAATGTTCATTGAGTGTTTTATTCTTCTGAAAAGAAAGGGCACTCGAATTCCTGTAAATCCCCAGTGATTTAAATGAAATTTCTGATAGATTTCCTCTTGTCTGAGCTCATTTGTTATTAGAGTACTTTCCAACTTTCCACATTCTGCTCATTAATATGTTGTTTCTTCCTCACATTCTGAGGTATTTCATTTCAGGTACTGATTAGTTAGGTTTAGAGATGCAGCATGGAAACTGGTCCTTTGGCCCACTGAGTCCTCTCCGGCAATCGATCACCCGTTCACACGAGTTCTTTGTTATCCCACTTTCTCATCCACTCCCTACTTGCCAGGGGCAATTTACAGGGGCCAATTAACCTCCAAACCCGCACGTCTTTGGAATGGGGGAGGAAACCGGTTCACCTGGTGGAAACGCACACGGTCACAGGGAGAATGTACAAACTCCGCACAGTCAGCACCCGAGGTCAGGATCGAACCCGAGTATCTGTTGCTCTGAGGCAGCAGCACTACCAGCTGCACCACTGTGCCACCAGTTCTTATTATCTCTTCTTCTTGTCGTCTCCATCTCGTTACAAATGTTGACCTCGCTGTCATCGTTCGTCCTGAAAAGGACGCAAGCATCCGGCGACAATCAGTGGAAGCCATCACTGGTCACAATAGATGATGGTGGTAGCAGAATTAGCTCAGGATACTTCCAGTAGCCCTGCGACATGGACGCTTCTGCTTTGGGGCTACTTAAGATCTTTGACTATACCACACATCATCTCAGCCAAAGCTGTTTCAAGGTGAATCTAATCCTTGAGTTTGGCCTCTACATAAGCAAGGCCCGAAACGTTGCCTATTTCCTTCGCTCCATAGATGCTGCTGCACCCGCTGAGTTTCTCCAGCTTTTTTGTGTACCTTCCATTCCCCTGCATTGGTATTTGACCAGAACAGTACCGTATGTTATTACTATTGGGTAAAGCCGGGTGACAGGGGACTGCTGTGGAGCATGTGTGATCACTTGGGTTGAAAGCATTGTGAACAGTTTCTAACATTAAGTTTAGGTTTGTTATTGCGAAAAGCTTTGTTTTGCATGCAATCCAAACACATCAGTTATACGAAACGATGATGCAATTAAGTCAAACTCAAGTATCCATAAGTAGAACAAAAGGGAAGATACAGAGTGCAGAATATAATTCTCAGCATTGTAGCGCTTTTAAGGCCAGCGCAGTTGCTACCTTACTGAGACCCGGATTCAATCCTGACTACAGATGCTGTATACATGGAATTTGTACGTTCTCCCCGTGATCGCATGGGTTTTCTCCGGGTGCTCCGGTTTCCTCCTACACTCCAAAGATGTACAGGGTTGTATGTTAATTGGCTTCAGTATAAATTGAAAATTGTCCCTAGTGTGTAGGATTGTACTGGTGTTCATGGATTGCCGGTCGGCACAGACGCGGTGAACCAAATGACCTGCTTCCACCATATATCTCTAAACTAAATAAACAAAAGCATTAGCTCCATAGACAAAGTCCAATGTGGTAAGGTGAATCGGGCAGTAGCCTGGCTTATGGAAGGATGGTTCAGAAGCCTGATAACAGAGGGCGAGAAGCAGTTCCTGAGTCTGGTGGTACGCACACTCAAGCCTCCGTATCTTCTGCCCAGCGTCAAGAGCCAAGAGTATTTGTAGGCTACTGTACATAGTACTGGAGAAACTTAATGGGTCAGGCAGCATCTGTGGAGGGAAATAAACAGGCTGCGTTCCAAAATCAACCTGAAGAATGGTCCTGACCCGAAACATTGCCTATCCATTCCTTCCACAGATGCAGTCTGACTCGCTGAGTTATTCCAGCACTTTGCGCAGTAATCTCACACACCTAAGTAAGTTCACTGGGCAACAGTAATGTAAAAAACAACTTTAAAATACTTTCAGTGGAAATATTGAAGAGAAGGGTTACTTTCTGGGTTAGAAGGAAGGAAGACAAGAACGCCCACATATATTATAACCGGGGATAGGCATTAAATGCTGGAGTAACTCAACGGGTCAGGCAGCATCTCTGGAGAAAAAGGAATAGGTGACTTTTTGTATCAAGACTCTGCTTCAGACTCTTCTGAACAAGAGTTCCAACCCGAAACGGCACCTATTCCTTCTCTTCAGAGATGCTGCCTGATCCGCCGAATTACTCCAGTATTTAATGTCTATCTTCGGTGTGAATCATCATCTGCATTTCCTTCCTACATATATTGTAGCTAGATGGTTTGTTAATAGCAACATGAGAGTGTGAAACTGAAAATTGTAACTTTCCACAATTCCAGGTGAGTGGGAAGTCAGCGTTATCTGAAACACAAAATGTTCCGAATTTCAGTCTGCTTTATGGGCTTTTTTTTGCCTTCATTTGTATCTCCAGTTTCTTCTAAGAGTTGTTTTGCATTCTTTTTTTTTGCACATTATTCCAATTCAGCTAATGTAAAGTTTACCCAGCATTAAGTGAATAATAACTAGACCAGACCACAGCTCACAGTCTCCAAGTAAGGAGTTAGTCATTCAACAGGTCAAGTCAGAGAAAGAGATCAAATGTGTTTAATTGTCATATGTACCGACAACGGAACAATGAAATCCTTACGTGCACGTCTGCAGACACGATACTCACAGCTAATATATAATAAACAAAAAGAAAAATCAATAAATGAATAACCCAAATTCTATGGCAAAAAAAACCCCCGAAGTCCTTAGTGCCGCCAATGCAGTACATAGTTCATAGTTTGGTTTGTGTTTTGTAATGTCAAACAACATCTCTGGATAGCATCGATAAGTGACGTTTCAGGTCGGGACCCTTCTTCAGTATGAAGGGAGTCGTGACCTGAAACGATAATGATATGATACAATACAACGTGATAGAACTTTATTTATCCCAGGAGGGAAATTGATCTGACAACACTCATGAAAACACAAAAACACAAAATACATGAAAAATTAACTTAAAGTGACAAGTGGAAAGTAGTGGTGATGCGCAAAGATTGGGGGGGGGGGGTGAGGGGAGAGTCAGTCTCAGTCTCAGTCTACCCCATGACAGAGGGGGGAGGAGTTGTACAGTTCGATAGCCACAGGGAAAGAGGATCTCCAAAACATCGAATCTCGATGTCCTCGCTGCCAGACCTGTTGAGTTACTCCAGCACTCCGTGTCTCCTTTTGTAAACCAGCACCTGCACTTCCTTGTGCCTTTTAGATCAGAACGGGAAACGAAGAAAGATATGATAATCAAATAAAAATAGACTGAAGGATCTGGAAGTCTGAAATACAAGCAAAAAATGCTGGAAATTCAGTAGGTCAGACAGCATCAGAGTAAAGGGAAACAGAGTTTAGTTTAGTTTGGTTTAGTTTAGAGATACAGCGCAGGAACAGGTCCTTCGGCCACCGGGTTTGCGCCGACCAGTGATCCCTGCACTTTAACACTATCCCACACACACTAGGGAAAATATTTACATTTACCAAGCTGATTAACCTACAAACCTGCATGTCTATGGAGTGTGGGAGGAAACTGAACATCTCGGAGAAAACCCACGCAGATCACGGGGAGAACGTACAAACTCGGTACAGACTGCACCAGTAGTTGGGATTGAACCCGGGTCTCTTGCGCTGCAGTCGTTGTAAGGCAGCAACTCTACCGCTGCGCCACTGTGACAGCCCTTAACAATACAGAATGCAAGAAAGTTGATGAAATATTGTTGGCAAACAAACTGTGACCATATTCCCCAAACATTTACACTTTGCATTTGAATTCAAGAAATTGGAAAGTTAACACCTCGGAGTTATAGTCTGCCAACTTCGTTCTTTTATAAAGAGAATAAAAATAAGACATATTGGCTGCTTTGAAAGACGGCTTTCTTCTCCTGCATACTTTTATTGTATCCCCTTTTGTTACTTAATTAAGAAAAAAAATATTCCATCAGTTTATCTAAGCACCTGGGTTTGGTTAATTTAATTGCAGTGAATATGATCTGAGATAGTACTAATTGGTGAATAACCTTTTTATCCTCTCTGCCTTTAAGCGTAGAATTGTTCTAAAACACTTCTGCTTTATTAAAAATCAAGAGTAGATTTTGTTACATGTTTATCTTTTGTGCATTGTTTGTACCACAGAAGAAAAAAATGTCTGTGAAAATAGACTATTCATTGCAGTTCTTAATGGTTTGGAAACACTTCTGAAATAGCGACTTGAACATTTTGAAATGGTGATTTTCGAGCAGCAACAGTTGTGTATGTTGAGCACGAAACAACCCAGGGAATGGAGGGGTATGGATGGCACAGCGATAGACTTGCTGCCAGAGACCTGGGTTCGATCCTGACTATGGGTGCTGTCTGTACGAAGTTTGTACGTTCTCCCCATCACCGCGAGTGTTTTCTCCGGTTGCTCCGATTACATCCCATTTTCCAAAGACATGCAGGTTAATTGGCTTTGGTAAAAAAATTGTAAGGTGTCCCTTGTGTGTATGATAGTGCTAGTGTATGGGAATCGCTGGTCGGCATGGTCTCGGTGGGCCGAAGGGCCTGTTTCCGTGCTGTATTTCTAAACTAAAGACAGTTTAGTTTAGTTTAGTATCGTTTGTTATTGTCATGTGTACCGAGGTACAGTGAAAATCTTTTTGTTGCATGCTATCCAGTCAACAAAAAGATTATACATGACTACAATCAAGCTATCCACAATATGCAGATACAGGATAAAGGGAATAACATTTAGTGCGAGATAAGGTCCAAGAAAGTCTGATTAAAAAAAGTTTGAAAGTCTCCAATGAGGTAGCTGGGAGATCATTACCGCTCTCTAGCTGGTGAGAGGATGGTTCAGTTGTCTGATAACAGCTGGGAAGAAACTGCCCCTGATTCTGGACATATGCATTTTCAAACTTCTGTACCTCTTGCCTGATGGGAGAGGGGAGAAGAGGGCGTAACCAGGGTGAGACTGGTCCTTGAACAAGCTGGTGGCCTTGCAGAGGCAGCGTGATGTGGTGTGGTATGATACTTTATTTGTCACATGTACCGTGGTACAGAGAAATTCCTTTTTGTACACAGTTCTTTACGAGTATCACTATACATAACCACTTAGATCCGTCTTAGATAAGCATCTCAGATACAGTACAAGTGTATAGCAGTAGTACACTGAGACAGTATACACAGTCACCAGTTTGGCACCATTTTCAAGTGGCGGTTGTTGTAAGTGCAGGGTTCTTGGTCAGACCGAGGAGGCCCGTTGTCCTGGCAACATTGCAGAATCAGCCTGGGTAAGTGTAGCCATGGTGTCCTTCGCCGCTGATCAACCGCTGTAGGCCACGTGCGGTCCAGGCACTCAGCCTCTTTGAGTGGTGCCCGGTCCAGCCGAGCCCCAGGCTGTTGCAGGACCTCCAGCGGCCCACTCCACGGAAGGGGAGGCTGCTTTGGACAAATGCTAGTTCAACAAGGCCAGAGATGAAAAGACAAAAAGTGTGAGATAAGAATAGCAGAGGTGTGAATTGTAAAGCCAGGGCGGCATGGTGGTGCAGCGGTAGAGTTGCTGCCTTCCAGCATTCACCGCGCCAGAGACTCAGGTTCGATCCCGACTATGGGTGCTTGTCTGTACGGAGTTTGTACGATCCTGGTTTTCTCACTTGGGTTTTCTCTTCCGTTTCCTCCCACACTCCAAAGACGTACAGATCTGTAGGTTAATTGGCTTGGTATAAATGTAAATTGTCCCTAGTGTGTGTTGGATAGTGTTAATGTGCGGGGTTGGTGCGGACACGGTGGGCTGAAGGGCCTGTTTCCGCGCTGTATCTCTAAACTAAACTAAAGGAAGGAATTGGATATTATTGGTATTTTGCAAATTGTTTAAGAGGAATCTTGAAATTTTAATATTCCCTTGAATGGAAGCAGAGATGACCTCTGTATAACCTCAATATGAAAGGCAGCTGCCTCAGTTATACTGCAAAAACCTCCTCAGTGCTATGTTGCACTGTCAACTACATTGCACAAGGGAGTGGCAAATTAATTCACAATCATATAAAAATACGTTCAATAGTTACTTAGACTGCAGTGACACTGGAGAGGTGGGTAGGATTCAATCAATTTATGAATGAATAGGAGCTCAATGGTTATTTATGTTCTGATGGCTGGCATCAATACTTTGTTAATGTTAATTTTAGATTTTATTTTAAAAAAGGGCGGCATGTTGGCACAGCCTTACATCGCCGGAGACCCAGGTTCGATCCTGACTAGGGGTGCAGTACGTATGGAGTTTGCACGTTCTCCCTGTGACCGTGTGAGTTTTCTCCGGGGACTCTGTTTTTTTCCCACATCCCAAAGACGTGCAGGTTTATAGGTTAATTGACTTCTGTAAAT
Source organism: Leucoraja erinaceus (assembly GCF_028641065.1). Taxonomy (NCBI): domain Eukaryota; kingdom Metazoa; phylum Chordata; class Chondrichthyes; order Rajiformes; family Rajidae; genus Leucoraja; species Leucoraja erinaceus. Next base: position 17,805,049 of record NC_073400.1, on the reverse strand, counting down.
TGTCCCTAGTGTGTAGGAGAGAACTAATTTACAGGTGATCGCTGGTCGGCACGTACTTGGTGGGCATCTCCAAAACTAAACTAAACTAAAATCCAACTGTGACTGTTTTTTTAGTTGAAGGAATCCCGAGAAGAATGTGCTGCAATTATCTGAAGCTAAACCCCTCCCCCTCCCCCTCCCCCCCCCCCCCCCCCCCCCCCCATACCCCCCACCACCCTTTAACCATATAACCATATAACCATATAACAATTACAGCACGGAAACAGGCTATCTCGACCCTTCTAGTCCGTGCCGAACACATATTCTCCCCTAGTCCCATATACCTGCGCTCAGACCATAACCCTCCATTCCCTTCCCGTCCATATAACTATCCAATTTACACTTTGTTGAATTAGAAGACAGATTGAGATGCCAACAAATGTGTTTTACCATGTAACCAGTATGTACTTGACAGGCCAAATGGCCTCTTTCCATGATGGGACACTCCTGATTCTGTGATACTGTGGGTGCTAATTATTGATAGCAGCCGCCATTGACAGTTCATCAGTGGGAAGCAGTTCAAATCCAGCTGAGAATAATGGGATTAAGTTCCCCCTCAGTAGTATAAAGGCTCTATTGAGATGATTTTAATCCTGTTCCTGCTTCACATTGTTCTTAACAGTTCCTAATTCTAGCCTAATTAGTAACGTTGCTTACAAGAGGCCGAGTTACTGTGATAGGAAGTGGAAAAATAAAAACAATTAGGCACAAGGAACTGCAGATGTTAGTTTAGTTTAGTTTAGTTTAGTTTAGTTTAGTTTAGAGATACAGTATGGAAGGTATGTCCTTTTATTGTGAGGCTATGCCCTCTGGTCCTAGACTCTCCCACTACTGATAACATTATCTCCACATCCACTCTATCCTGATCTTTCATTATCCCTTTCGATGAGATCCCATCCCCCCCCCACCCTCATCCTTCTAAACTCCACCAAGTATCGGACTTGAGCCGTCAAACGCTCACAATACACTGCCACATCCATCGTTCAGGTAATCAGTGAAAATACCAGAAATAACAATGAACAGCCATACATACATACATACATACATACATACATACATACATACATACATACATACATACATACATACAGCCAAAGATCTTAGTCGAGCAGCATTACAGATAAACATTCTCCTAATCTGAGGAAAGACATTCTTGCCATAGAGGGAGTACAGAGAAGGTTCACCAGACTGATTCCTGGGATGGCAGGACTTTCATATGAAGAAAGATTGGATAGACTCGGCTTGTACACGCTAGAATTCAGAAGATTGAGGGGGGAACTTATAGAAACTTACAACATTCTTAAGGGGTTGGACAGGCTAGATGTAGGTAGATTATTCCCGATGTTGGGGAAGTCCAGAACAGTTTAAGGATAAGAGGGAAGTCTTTTAGGACCGAGATGAGAAAATCATTTTTTACACAGAGAGTGGTGAATCTGTGGAATTCTCTGCCATAGAAGGTAGTTGAGGCCAGTTCATTGGCTATATTTAAGAGGGAGTTAGATGTGGCCCTTGTGGCTAAAGGGATCAGGGGGTATGGAGAGAAGGCAGGGATGGGATACTGAGTTGGATGATCAGCCATGATCATATCGAATGGTGGTGCAGGCTCGAAGGGCCGAATGGCCTACTCCTGCACCTATTTTCTATGTTTCTCTGTTTCTATGTTTCTATGCCATTAGTTCATCTGAGATACCAGGTTACTGCACTTACTAGGTCGGAGAGCCAGTCATGGGTGCCAGAGGTCGGCCGAGGACATATCACCAAGAGAACAAAGCAGCAGCACCCCTATGCCAGGCTGCCGAGAACAAAGAGTTTCATTTAGTTTATATATACAGCGAGGAAACAGGCCTTTGCGGCCCACCTTGTCCGCAACGACCAGCGATTCTCACTCATTAACACTATCCTACACAAACTAGGGTCAATTTACACTTAAACTAAGCCAATTTACCCACATACCTGTATGTCTTTGGAGTGTAGGAGGAAACCGAAGATCTCGGAGAAAATCCACGTGTTCACGGGAAGAATGTATAAACTTTGTACAGGCAGCACCCGTATGTCAAGAAGGACCCGACATAGGGGGTCACCGCGAATAAAGAGGGGCCATTGAGACTACATTAAATAGTACATTATCACATGTGATTCACATGTTAGCTAGATTTAGCTCATAGGGCGAAGGGAATCAAGGGATATGGGGAAAAAGCAAGAACGGTGCATTGATTTTAGATTTTATGACTCCCATGGCTTTCTGGACTGCACTTCTTCCCACCCTGCTTCCTGTAAGGACTCAGATTCAGATTCAGATTCAGATTCAATTTTAATTGTCATTGTCAGTGTACAGTACAGAGACAACGAAATGCATTTAGCATCTCCTTTGAAGAGCGACATAGCAAACGATTTTGAATAAAAAAAAAAAAAAAATAAGTGTCCGGGGGGGGGGGGGTGATTGGCATTCACCGAGGTACGTTGTTTAGTAGAGTGACAGCGGCCGGAAAGAAGCTGTTCCTCGACCTGCTGGTTCGGCAACGGAGAGACCTGTAGCGCCTCCCGGATGGTAGGAGGGTAAACAGTCCATGGTTGGGGTGAGAGCAGTCCTTGGCGATGCTGAGCGCCCTCCGCAGACAGCGCTTGCTTTGGACAGACTCAATGGAGGGGAGCGTGGAACCGGTGATGCGTTGGGCAATTTTCACCACCCTCTGCAATGCCTTCCGGTCGGAGACAGAGCAGTTGCCATACCATACTGTGATGCAGTTGGTAAGGATGCTCTCGATGGTGCAGCGGTAGAAGTTCACCAGGATCTGAGGAGACAGATGGACCTTCTTCAGTCTTCTCAAGAAGAAGAGACGCTGATGAGCCTTCTTGATCAGAGTAGAGGTATTGTGGGTCCAAGAGAGGTCATCGGAGATGTTGACTCCCAGGAACCTGAAGCTAGAAACACATTCCACCTCCGTCCCGTTAATGTGGATGGGGGTGTGCGTGCCGCCTCTGGACTTCCTGAAGTCTACAATGAGCTCCTTGGTCTTCTTGGAGTTAAGGGCCAGGTTGTTGTCAGCGCACCATGCTGCTAAGTGCTGGACCTCCTCCCTGTAGGCCAGCTCATCGTTGTTGCTGATGAGGCCAATCACCGTTGTATCATCTGCATACTTGATGATGGTGTTAGTACCATGTACAGGTGTGCAGTCATAGGTGAAGAGGGAGTAGAGGAGGGGGCTCAGCACACAGCCCTGAGGAACGCCGGTGTTCAGGGTGAGGGTTGAAGAGGTGTGCTTGTCTAACCTCACAGACTGGGGTCTGTTGGTTAGAAAGTCCAGTATCCAGTTGCAGAGGGAGGGGTCGATGCCCAGGTTACCGAGTTTGGTGATCAGTTTTGATGGAATAATGGTGTTGAATGCTGAGCTGTAATCGATGAACAGCATTCTTACATAAGTGTCTCTGTTGTCAAGGTGGGAGAGGGCGGAGTGAAGTGCCGTTGAGATGGCATCCTCCGTACTCCTGTTCTTGCGATAGGCAAACTGATAGGGATCCAGTGTGGGGGGTAGGCAGCTTTTGAGATGTGCCAGGACCAGCCTCTCGAAGCACTTGGTGATGATGGGGGTAAGTGCAACTGGGCGGAAGTCGTTGAGGCTTACCGCAGTGGAGTGTTTTGGCACTGGCACGATGGAGGTGGCTTTAAGGCAAGTGGGGACAACTGCTTGGGCAAGTGACAGGTTGAAGATGTCAGTCCAGACGTCTGTCAGCTGCGCAGCACAGGCACTGAGCACGCGCCCGGGGATGCCGTCAGGGCCAGCAGCCTTACGTGCATTAGTCCTACTCAGTGCCACGTACACGTCGTAGGGGGTGAGTGTGAGGGGTTGGTGATCGGCAGGTAGCACAGCCTTGATGGCTGTCTCTAGATTGTCCCTGTCGAAGCGGCCATAGAAGTGATTCAGCTCCTCAAGGAAGGAGGCGTCGCTGGATGTGGGGGTGATGTTGGAGGGTCTGTAGTCCGTGATGGCCTGGATGCCTTGCCACATGCGTCGGGGGTTGGAGTTGTTGTTGAAGTGCTCCTCAATCCTGAGCTTATGGCAGTGCTTGGCCTTCCTGATGCCCCTCTTCAGGTTAGCCCTGGATGAACTGTAGGCTCGAGCATCGCCTGACCTGAAAGCGGTGTCCCGTGCTTTCAGCAGTAGCCTGACCTCGCTGTTCATCCATGGCTTCTGATTCGGGTATATGGTCACCTGTTTGAGGGAGGTGACACTATTGATGGTGGAGTTTATAAAGTCCAGAACAGAGGATGTATAGGAATCAATGTCCGTGTGAGAGTCAAGGGTGGCCTGGGCTGCAAACGCCTTCCAGTCAGTGTTTCCAAAACACTGCTGAAGTGTGAAGTCCGCTTCCTCTGACCAGACTTTAACTGTCCTTACAGTTGGTTTAACCCGTCTGATGAGTGGGGAGTACTTAGGGAGCAGGAACAATGAGACGTGATCAGACTGACCAAGGTGGGGGGAGGGGGATGGCTTTGTAAGCTTCAGCCATATTGGTGTAGACTTTGTCCAGTGTCTTGTCTACTCTAGTGGGGAAGGATACATGTTGGTGGAATTTGGGGAGTACAGTCTTCAGGTTGGAGTGATTGAAGTCACCCGCAACAATGAAGGCTGCCTCGGGGTTGTGCGTCTGTTGTTTGCTAATGGCAGTATGCAGCTCTTTCATTGCAAGCTTGGCATTAGCATCAGGAGGGATATAGGCTGCAGTCACAACAGTGGAGGTGAACTCTCTGGGCAGATAGAACGGTCTGCATCTAACCAAGAGGAATTCAAGGTTAGCTGAGCAGTGACTCTCGATGATGGTGGAGTCCGTGCACCATGCTTTGTTTACATAAATGCACAGACCCCCCCCTCTGGTCTTACCAGAGTCTGATGTCCTGTCCGCTCGGAGTAAATGACGCCCCGATAGCTGGATGGCACTGTCAGGAACGTCAGTGTTGAGCCAAGTTTCAGTGAAGATCAAGACTCTATCCCCTACTCCCAATTCCTCTGTCTACGTCGCATTTGCACCCAGGATGAGGTGTTCCAAACTAGGGCATCGATGTCCTCATTCTTTAGGGAATGGGGGTTCCCCTCTTTGACTATAGATGTGGTTCACACCAGGGTCTCCTCTATGTCCCCTACCTCTGCTCTCACTCCCCATCTCCCCACTCGTAACAAGGACCGAGTCCCCCTCGTCCACACAATCCACCCCACCAGCCGTCGCATACAACAGATTATCCTCCGACATTTTTGCCACTTCTAACGGGATCCCACCACTTGCCACATCTTCCCACCTCCTCCCTTTTCGGCTTTCCACAGAGACCGCTTCCTCCGCACTTTTCCTTGCAACCACAGGAAATGCTACACTTGTCGCTTTACCTCCCCCCTTGACTCCATCCAAGGACCGAAGCAGTCTTTCCAGGTGGCAGAGATTCACCTGCACCTCCTCCAATCTCATCTATTGCATTCACTGCTCTAGGTGTCAGCTACTCTACATCGGTGAGACCATGCGTAGGCTTGGTGATCGCTTCGCCCAACACCTCCGCTCGGTTCGCAATAACCAACCTGATCTCCCGGCGGCTCAGCGCTTCAACTCCCCCTCCCATTCCGAACCCGACCTTTCTGCCCTGAGCCTCCTCCCTGGCCAGAGTGAGGACCACCACAAATTGGAGGAGCAGCACTTCATATTTCGCTTGGGCAGTTTACACCCCAGTGGTATGAACATTGACTTCTCCAATTTCAGGTAGTCCTTGCTTTCTCCCTCCTTCCCCTTCCCAGCTCTCCCACAGCCTCCTGTCTCCGCCTCTTTCTTCTTCCCGCCTCTCCTCTACATCAGTCTGAAGAAGGGTCTCGACTCGAAACGTCACCTATCCCTTCGCTCCATAGATGCTGCCTCACTCATTGAGTTTCTCCAGCATTTTTGTCTACCTTCGATATTTCCAACATCTGCAGTTCTTTCTTAAACTACTTTAGATGATCAGCCATGATCATATTGAATGGTGGTGCTGGCTCGAAGGGCTGAAGGGCCGAATGGCCTACTCCTGCACCCATTTGTCTATGTTTCTCTGTTTCTATGTGATAATAAAGTATCATTCATCTTTGGAAACGTTTGATAGGACTCATTGACTCTCCACAATTATCATAAGTGCTTCTCATTAAGACATTCCTTCTTTGGCCCATCATGTTTGATATGGTCTTTACTTGAATTCGAAATTCTTTGTATATGAATCAAGTCCAAATCAATGGGAAACTTCGGGTAGAGTAATTTTCAAATTCTTAAAGTTTCGAAAGACATGTTGCTAATTTATTCTAAGGTAATGACCTTTATTTTAGTTTAGAGTTTAGAGATATAGTGTGGAAACAGGCCCTTCAGCCCACCGAGTCTGCACCGACCAGCGATCCCCGCACACGAGCACTATGCTACCCACACTAGGGGCAATTTACAATTTCTACCAAGACAATTGGCCTGCAAACCTGTACGTCTTTGGCGTGCGTGAAAACTGGAGCACCGAGAGAAAATTCACGCGATCGCCGGGAGAACGTACAAACTCTGGACAGATAGCACCCTAGTCAGGAATGAACCCTGGTCTCTGGTGCTATGAGGCAGCAACTCTACTGCTGCACCACCATGCTGCCCTTATTTATGCTCAATCCTCAATTTATGCTGGATTGTTTTGAAGTTTAGCAAGGCATGGAAATTAATGAGAGCCAAGCCAAATTCTCTGAATATTTCACCAAACGATTATGACAGATATTCTGTCTGATTGTGAGCTTACTGTTAAGTAGTTTAAAAAACATCAATAAAATATTGATTGTATAGCCCCCGAGGATGTTTAACTTCTGAAGAATATTTTTTCTTTTTTTTGTTCCAAAGAAAAGTAATCTTTTGAGGTTGACATTTCACAGTTTGACCTCAGTCACTTTGACCTCTTATGAATTCTTGAGGTTGAATCATGGCGAAATATGATTATATTTCCAGTGCAATAGAACACAAAACATTTACAGTATCTCTGGTTATAAAATGCATTTGAACCTCATAGAACATCGAAGGTACAACAGGACAGAACAGGAACAGGACCTTCGACCCACAATGTCTGTGCCGAACATGATGTTGTTCTCCTCCGCCATCCGGATCAGAGTCTCCGCATTCCGTTTGGTGACATTGGCGACATTTCCGACTCTGGGCCGGGCCGGGCTGGGCCGCTTCCGGTCCCTCCGAAAATTGTGTCTGGTTGAACGAAACTTAGTGCATTCACAGCACAGGAGAACGGTGAGTGAGCTGGCAAAAAATTGTAGCGCTATCGCATACCGTGTTTGAGCAAATAGAAAGAACGCGCAAAGCGGAAGATAACAAGATCTGAGTTTTAGTTATGTATAGATAGACAGATTCCTGATTAATAATGGTCTCAGGGGTTACGGAGAGAAGGCAGGAGAATGGGGATGAGCCATGATTGAATGGTGAAGTAGACATGATGGCTGAATGGCCTAATTCTGCTCCTATGATTTATGAACATGAACTTTCTTAAACATTGTGATAATACCTACCTCAACTGGCTCCTCCAGCAGCTGGTCCCATACACCTACCACCCTTTGTGTAAATAGATTGCTCCTCACATTCCTATTAAATCTTTCCCCCCCTCACCCCACTCCCGCCTCACTGTAAACATATGTCCACTGGTTCACAATTCCTCGACTCTGGGTAAAAGACTCCCAGTCCCAGAAATATGTTAGAAAATTATGTGGGTAGTGTGGTATCATGGAACCGTAGTTAAGCACAGGTTTTCAGTCTCTTATCTGAGAATTTGAGGTGTTACATTGCCAATAAGCAGACAATCCTGGACTTTATTATGTGTTTCAGATGCATGAACAAATGACCTCCCACCAAAGCAACAATAGCTTGCATTCTATAATGTAGTACAAAGTCCCAAGGCACTCAATTAAAGTCTTACAGCCAAACAGAAGGCCAGTCACAATTTCTAGTAGTTTCACATTCTAGCTTTCATTTAGTCTACCAAATTAAGTGTATATATTAAAGGGACGTTTCGAGTCAGAACTCTTCCTCAGACCTGAAAAAGGGTTCTATCACCTATTCCTTTTCTCCAGCGATGCTGCCTGACCCGAAGAGTTACTCCAGCATTTTGCATCCATCCTCGGTATAAACCAGCAGCTGCGGTTCCTTCCTACACAGTATGTTGTTAAATCTGTCCCAATGAATCCTTCCAAAGAGTTGTTCTGCTCTGCGGACTTATGCATCAAGATTATACATCTGGGTGGCAAAGTGGTAGAGTTGCTGCCTTGTAGCGCCAGAGACCCGGATATGATCCTGACCACAGGTGCTGTCAATATGTACGTTCTCCCTGTAACTGCGTGGGTTTTCTCTGGATGCTCCGGTTTCCTCCCACACTCCAAAGACGTGCAGGTTTACACGTTGATTGGCTTTGGTAAAATTGTAAAAAAGTGTGCAGGATTGTGCTAGTGTACGGGGTGATCGCTGGTCGGCGCGGACTCAGTGGGCCAAAGGGCCTGTTTCTGCGCTGCATCTCAACTAAACTAAACTCAAACTAAACTAATTATCTGTACGGAGGAACTGCAGATGTTGGTTTAAATCAAAGACTGACACAAAAACCTAGAGTAACCTGGCGCGCCAGGCAGCATCTCTGGAGAAAAGGGATAGGTGACGTTTTGGGTCGAGACCCTTCTTCAGACGCCTTCTTCAAGCTCATTATCTACCTTGGGTTTTCCGAAGATTGAAATGCGAGTGCTTTTACCGGCTGGTTTTAGGAATTATTATTTGGTTTCCCTTTGTAACTTTGAGCAGTCACTTCCTCGACACTCTTCCTGATCTGGGGCCGGGAAGTCTAGCTGAAAGCCAACTTTGCAGATGACTTCACTGTGTTTATTGATTGCCTGCCAGCGAGCATGCGGGAACACTATCGTCCCTGTACAAGTCCCCCCCCCCTCCGTTGCATTTCCACATGACCTAACTAAAGCTGTGATCCCCTGGGGAAAGCCCAAACGTAAATGTTAGCTGGAACTCCGACCGCACAACAAACAACAATGGTCTTGACCAACGAGTATAAAAGCGTCTCTCAGCTATTTCCTATTTTGTAATTCTGAGTTGCATTTGTAGCCAACAAACAAAGCAGTTATTGTACCGTAGAAAGTCGAAAACACTTGAATTATAATCTGTGCTGACAGTGTTACAACTTCAAATTTGTAGAGCAACAATGAAAACAAGTATGAAAGATATACAGTATGTAATTGTTGTTAGTTTTTTTAGACATACAGCATGGAAACAGACCCTTCGGCCCACCGAGTCCACACCGGCACATCGATCACCTGTACACACCAGTTCTCTGTTATCCTACTTTCTCATCGACTCCTTACACACTAACGGAAGTTTATGGAGGTCAATTAACCTACAAACCCACATTTCCCTGTTCAGTTGAGTTTATTATTGTCACGTGTGCCGAGCAACAGCAAAAAGCTTTTATGTCACGTGCTTTCCCTGTCAGCGCACAGATTATACATGATTACAATCAAGCCCAGTGTACAAAAAAGTGTGGAGTGATTGTAATAAATGATTGCAGATCCACTTCTGGGTCCTGCAGGCGGAGGAGAGTCGCCTGGATTTGAGGCCAAACGGGAGCACCCGGAGGAAACCCACGTGGTCACAAGGGAGAATGTGCAAACTCCACATAGACAGCAACTGAGGTCAGACCAAACCCGGGTCTCTGGTGCTGTGAGGCAGCAGCTCTGCCACATTCTTAAAATGATTACATTTAGGGCCTTTGTGATTTTACCAAGCAAAGTAGTTGTGCACTAATCCATGGGCGAAGCCACGTTCAGTACTTCTTGTATTCCCAGTTGAGGGAACTTTTGTTCAAAGGGAATTCGAGAATATCAGAATGGAGTTAGTTATGGAATTAGTTATCAACAATGATTCTTTATTTCTTTTGGACCACACTAAATGGTGGAAAATGTTCACACCAAACCCTACAGTTACATTCAAGTCAGTAACAGTGGTTGTGAAAAAAAACTTCCAAAGATGTATTGCCTCCATCAGATGTATTTAATCCAAGGCGTAATTGCTCTGATTGTGTCTGAAGATACTGAGAGGTTTAGATTTAGGTTGAGGTTTCTCTCTGGCATTGTGAGGCAGCTGCTCCACCCGCTGTGCTCCACTATGCCTCTGGTTGTGTGTCATTTCTGTTGTATGTCAAAATGGGAAAAACACCACTAAATTATTGGAGGCAAAGAGTGGAAATCAACTGTGTAAGGAGATCAAAGCTGCGTTTATTTGTAATGCCACCCAAGGCAACACTAATGGTTTATGAGCCATGGATTTGATGCTGCCAGCTACAACCCAAAGGTTTGCCCTGTCCAATTTGCTAGAGCCAGTTGCCAGGGAGGGTTTAGTAAATAAACAATCTTCTCAGCTGATATGTTTGCACTTGGAGGAGCGGTTAGCTGGCAATGGCCCATGGATTCTGGCACCAGGTATGGGCAGGGGAAGAGACACCGTGATTTTGAAATGATTAGAGGCACACCGCAGAAACAAGCCCTTCGGCCCACTGAGTCCGTGCCGACCAGTGATTACCCCATACACTAGCACTATCCTACACACTAGGGACAATTTCACCAAAGCTAATTAACCTACAAACTTGAGTAGAAAGGAACACACTGTTCGCATTCTTGTATCCTTTCGTTATCACCTTTTCCCCAACCAACAATGGTCCATTGTGGGCTCCACCCTTCCTCGGTCGTCTGTTAGCGGCCCTGATTTGTTCTGGCCTTTACTTACCTCTAGTTCCTTCCCCACTACTTTCAGTCTGAAGAAGAGACCCAACCCGAAAAGTCACCCATCATTTTTCTCCAGAGATGCTGCCCGTCTCGTTGAGTTACTCCATCACTTTGTGTCCATCTTACCTACGAACCTGTGCGTCTTTGGAGTGTGTGATGAAACCAGAACACCCGGAGGAAACCCACGTGGTCACAGGGAGAACGTACAAACGCTGTACAGACAGTATCCGTAGTCAGGATCAAACCCAGGTCTCTGGTGCAGTAAGGCAGCAACTCTACTGCTGCACCATTATGCCACCCCTAAGCAGAGCACTGCTGATATGTTTGCACTGCTGTTTATGATCTGCTTTTAACGTAGAATGCCCTCTCTTTTGCCCATGTGAAAGATAATCACCCCATGCTCTGAAAGTAATTCAGTACATGCAGAAATTTCACAAGTTGCAAGATGTGATTTGAGGTCTGTAAATTGAAATATTGATTGTCATGGACTTATTTGCTACTTTCACAGTTCTGTTCCACACGCCCTATGACTCCCAACACCTTTATGAACTGGTGTGAACAGGTGATCGATGGTCGGCGTGGACTCAGCGGACAGAAGGGCCTGTTTCCACGCTGTGCCTGTAATGCAAGGATTCCCAGGGGGTAAATTTTGCCTACCCAGGGGGTAAATTTGTTGATTCTGGATTTGGACATATATTTTCTCATTGACTGACTGTGTTTGGTTCTGGTATACCGGTATCTGTTCATCGTTAGTTGTTCATTAATAAGTGAAATGACACTGTTATATGCGATTAAAGTTGCCAGGGGTAAAAGGGATGAAAATGTTTGGGAACCCCTGCTGTAATGGAAGAATTCAAGTATGGAAGGGCAGGAGAGGAGAGAGGTAAGCAGCTGAACGGAGGCAGAACACCAACTCCTTTCTTACTGATTCTGGCGTTTAGCTGTGAAGCTGAGCATTCCTCACGTGTGCAGCAGGTGCAGGAACCACTCTCCTCTTTGCAAACTGCACCAGGAGCTAGATTTGTTACAGCTGCAACTACCCAATTAAGCTGTCAGGAGACAGGCTGGCAGGGAACAGCGGGTAGCATTAGAGAGACCTCAAGCAACCAGGTAGGCAGCACAAGTGGAGGGTTTTTCACCAATATTCCCACTGATATTATCGAGGTGCTGGGACCCTTGCTCGTTCCATGACGTTATAACAGCTGGCTTTAGGGATCTTGGAGACAGACGACAGGAAAACCTTTAAACGAGGAACATAGAGATTTCCTTATGCCGCTGCACTCCACTATGCTCTGCGTCTGAAAGCAGCTGTAGCTGAAATGAAAATCAGATTCCCAGCCGAGCCAAGTCAAGAGTGTTTTATTGTCAAGTCCTGCACAGAACGATGACATTCTCACCTGCAGCAGCACGACAGATTAATTAAACGTAGTACTCTGTAAATAATATAATAAACAAAAACAATCATATATATGCTATATACACACACTAAACTTAAATAAACACTTTTAATGGGCGGCACAGTTGTGTAGCGGTAGAGCTACTGCCTCACAGCGCCAGAGGCCCGGGTTCGATCCTGACTACGGGTGCTGTCTACTGAGTATTTGTATGCTCTCCCAGTGACCTGTGTGGGATTTCTCCACGATCTTCCGTTTCCTCCCACACGCCAAAGACGTACAGGTTTGTAGGTTAATTGGCTTTGGTAAAAATTGCAAAATTCTCCCCAGTGTGTGTAGGATAGTGATAATATGCGGGGATCGCTGGATGGTGCGCACTCGGTAGGTCTAAGGGCCTGTTTCCGTGCTTTATCTCAAAACTAAACTAAATTAAACTAAACTCTATTAGATATATATATATAAAATATGAAATAAAGTTTTATAAAAAGCTCAGTATGTAAATATTTATATCTTTATTTATTTAATGGTATACACTCTATGACTCCATTAACTAGTGTGATTGGGTGATCGATGGTCGGCATGCTCTTGGTTGGCCAAAGGGCCTATTTATATATAACACGCAAACACATTAAAATAAACAAATAAAGAGCAACAGTGCAAAAAGACACAACCAATGCCCCTAAGTCTATGTAGCTCAGAGCATATTTGGAGGTTGTAGTGTTTATTAGCCTGGTGGCTGTGGGGAAGAAGCTGCTCGTGAACCTGCATGTTACAGCTTACAGGCCCATACTGTATACCCTCTTCCCAATGGCACGGGTGAAATGAGTGCGTGGACAGGGTGGTGTAGGTCTCTGATGATGCTGGCTGCTTTTTCAAGGCAGGGTCTACTATAAATCGTATTATGAGAACCACATAAAGAGTCAGATGGATTTCAAATTGCCAAATAGTTGCTGCATCCACAATTCTCTTGTGGTCTTGGATGGAACTGTTCCTAAACGATGCTGTGATGCTCCCCGATAAAACGCTTTGTATAGTGCATGTGTAGTTGGTGAGAGTTGTTGCAGGACATGTCCCAGCCCTTCTAAGGAACTAGAGCTGTTGATCATTGCTTCGATTATGGGATTGCTCCAGGAATCAAAGCCCCTACCACCAGCACGACAAGTTTAACAAGCCAACACCAGGAACTACTGATGCTAGAATCCTGTGTGAAACACAAAGTGAAGAAAGGTCCCAACCCGAAACGTCACCTATCCATGTTCTCCAGAGATGCTGCCTGACCCGTTGAGTTACTCCAGCACTTTGTGGCCTAGAGGGTCAAAGGGCATCTGTTTCACAATAGCCTGATACCTAACTCCCTGCAGAAGGGGTGGCACAGTGGCGCAGCGATAAAGTTGCTGCCTCACAGCACCAGAGACCCAGGTTCGATCCTGACTCCAGGCGCTATCTGTATGGAGTTTGTACGTTCTTTCTGTAACCATGCGAGCTTTCTCCGGGTGCTTCAGTTTCCTCCCACACTCCAAAGACGTACGGGTTTGTAGGTTAATTGGCTTCAGTAAAATTGTAAAATTGTCCCTGTCGTGTAGGATAGTGGTAGATCACTGGTTGGCACAGACTCACTAGGCCGAAGGGCCTGTTTCCGCATCGTATCTCTAAAGACTAAAATTCCGAATACTAACGTGTAAAGCGTAATAAGATACTAGTGCATTGCAAACGGATCTGCAGACATCATTGGATGATGTGGAAGGTCAAATGCCATTGAATATCTGAAAGGAACTTGGGGCTTACCATTGTCACATTTCTTGGAAGGTAATCAGAAGACCACATCCTCTTTATGCAGAATTAAGTTCCGTGATAAATCAATTGTACTGAGGTAGATTTTTTTTGTTGACGATCTGTATCTCATGCAGCTACAACTACCATTAGATAGGTTGTGCTATGCCACCATGATATGGTAATACTTATAGCTTGCCCGCCTATCATCTCTTCCACAGCCAACAATGGACCATTGTGGGCTCCACTTTTCCTTGATCATCGGTGCTGGTTCTAATTTGTTCTGAACCTTTTCATACGTCTGGTTTCCCTCTCTCCTGACTGTCAGTCTGAAGAAGGGTCTTGATCCAAAACATAACCTATTCCTTGTTTCCAGAGATGCTACCTGACCCGTTGCTATATTTAAGAGGGAGTTAGATGTGGCCCTTGTGGCTAAAGGTATCGGGGGGTATGGAGAGAAGGCAGGTACAGGATACTGAGTTGGATGATCAGCCATGATCATATTGAATGGCAGTGCAGGCTCGAAGGGCCGAATGGCCTACCCCTGCACCTATTTTCTATGTTTCTATGTTTTGAGTTACTCTTGCTTTTTGTGTCTATAATCATGTACTTATTGTTTGTTGGTGAATTATGCTGCTTGCCAAACCACTTGAGATGAGATGTGTCCTAACCGAGGTTCTTCTTGCCTAACCAATGTGATCTGTCTAATTTAGTTTCATGCATATATTTAGGTTTATTATTGTCACATGTACTGAGCTACAGTGAAAAGCTTTGTTTTGCAAGCTATATCCAACAAAATCAGGTATACTATGCATAAATACAATCAAGTCAAGCTCAATTACAATAGATCGAGCAAAGGGGATGATACAGAATGCAGAATATAGTTCTTAGTATTGTAGCGCATCAGTGCTAAAGACAAAGTCCAATGTCCACAATGAGGTAAAGGTGAACCGGACAGTACCCTAGCTTATGGGAGGGCCATTCAGAAACCTGATTGCAGAGGGGAAGAAGCTGTTCCTGAGTCTGGTGGTGTACGATTTCAAGCTTATGTATCGTCTGGCTGATGGGAGAGGGGAGAGGAAGATAATGACCGAGGTGGGTGAAGTCTTTGGCTGTGTTGGCTGCTTTCCCCACCCATCATGAAGTACAGATGGAGCCAATGGTGTGAAGTCTTGTTTTTGTGATGGACTGGGTTACATCCACGACTCTCTCCAACTTCTATCTATATGCCATCTTTTCATTTTCATATGAGATACAACTCACTTGAAGCACATCAACTGTGTAATGGGGTGGGAGATTGCAACCTTCACGTGGTCCGCCCTGTTTCGACGAATGCAATCAACCTGGCGTGCACAATCAAATAAGATCAAATAGAACAAGTTGTCCTACAACTTTAGGCTGTGCACGCCATATGCAAGAAGAATAATAAAGGACTTTGTGGAATGCCTAGCTGTCTTTTGAAATCAAGGAATGTGCAAAAGAAATTCCATAAATATCACTGTTAAACCTGAGCAATTTCAGATATGCAGTAATAATTTAAATATATATTGTTTCATTGAATGGAAACAACTATGATTAGCTTGGGTGGCAGTGTAGTGCAGCAGTAGAGCTGTTGCATTACTGCTCCAGAGACCCGGGTTCAATCCTGACTACGGGTGTTGTTTGGAGTTTGGAGTTCTCTCCATGGTTGCGTAGTTTTTCTTTGGGTGCTCCAGTTTTCTCCCACACTCCACAGGCATGCAGATTTGTAGGTTAATGGGCTTCGATAAAAATTAAAAATTGTCCCTAGTGTGTATGGGGTTCACTGGTCGGTGCGGACTTGGTGGGTCGAAGGGCTTGTTTCCACGCTGCATCTTTAAACTAAACTAAACTATGTTACGTAACATAACTCTTGAGTAAAGAATCAAGTACAATCTCTCTGTTCTGTTGTTCTTTGTCACACTGCATGTATTGTAGGTGTCATTTTCTCAGGGTAAAAAAGCTCTGATTTATCACTAAGTGGAAATTATGTTCTCCTCTATAACCTGCAGCTATAGTACCTGCAAGCAGGGGACTTGTAAATTGTTAGCTTCTTGTAAGAGCTTATTGTATTTTTAGAACCTTCTCTATTTGGAGTTCAGGAAACTCCCAGATTGCAATGAATACCGATTGAGTTTTGGCAAGACTCCAAGTAACAACTGGGAACTGGTAGAATTAAATCTATTTGTTATAAGATATGACATTTCATGGGCACCATTTAGGATTTTACAGAAAGGATTCAGTTCATAACAGTTTAAAACAGTTCCTGTGATTGTGAAATTGTCAATTTAAAAATAAACATGATTTGCACTTCACCAACAAACATTTTTTTTTAGTTTAGAGCTACAGCATCGAAACAAGCTCTACGTCTCACAAGTGCATGTCCTACACACCTGGGGTAATTCAACCTACAACCCTGCATGTCTTTGGGATGTGGGATGAACCGGAGGATCCTGAGGAAACCCCAGTCACTGGGAGAACGTGCAAACTCCACACGCACAGACAGCAGCCGAGGTGAGGATCGAAACCGGGTCTCTGGGGCTGTGAGGCAGCAGCTCTACCAGCTGCCCACTGTGTCACCCTGAATGGAGTATAAGGAGGGGAACTATAACCAGCAACATTGATCCAATGTGGTTGCTCTGACTTGCCAGCTATTGAAAGAGTCATACAGCACAGAAACAGGCCCTTCGGCCCAACTTGTCCATGCCGACCAAGATGCCCCATCTACTCTCGTCCCATTTGCCCATGTTTCGTCCATATCCCTCCAAATATTTCCAATCCAAGTACCTGTCCAAGTGTCTTTTAAATATTATTATATTACTTGGCGCAACTACCTCCTCTGGCAGGTGAACAAGTTGCCCCTGAGGTTCCTATTAAATCATTTCCCCCTCACCTTAAGCCTGTGTCTTCTGGTTCTTGATTCCCCTACACTGGGTGAAAGACTCCATTCATCCTGTCCATTCTCCTAATGGTTGGGCAGGCTAGGACTTTATTCCTTGGAGCCCTGGAGGCTGAGATGTGATCTTACAGAGGTGTATAAGGTCATGAGGGGAATAGATTGGGTGAACGGGCACTCTTGCTCAGAGTTGGGGAATCGAGAACCAAAGGATATAGTTTTAAGGTGAGGGGGCAACGATTTAATAGGAAACTAATGGATAACCTTTTTACACAA
This sequence comes from Leucoraja erinaceus, assembly GCF_028641065.1. Taxonomy (NCBI): domain Eukaryota; kingdom Metazoa; phylum Chordata; class Chondrichthyes; order Rajiformes; family Rajidae; genus Leucoraja; species Leucoraja erinaceus. The sequence goes on along the minus strand of NC_073400.1, from coordinate 17,787,854 downwards.
ATTCATGGTGGGTGTATGGAACGAGGAGGTAGTTGAGGCAGGTACTATCGCAACGTATAAGAAACAGTTGGACAGGTACATGGATTAGATAGGTTTACAGGGATATGGGCCAAATGCAGGCAGGAGGGACGAGTGTAGATGGGGCACGTTGGTCAGTTTGGGCAAGTTGGGCCGAAGGGCCTGTTTCCACACTGTATGATTCTATGGCTCTATGTCCTGCCCCCCAGAGTTTTGAACCTCCAGCCTCCTTGTCTTGAGATTAGCTTAATACTCCGAGGTGTGTAGGAAAGAAGTGCAGATGCTGGTTTAACTCGAGGGTAGACACAAAATGCTGGAGTAACTCAGAAGTGTTGGACTAATAGCAATCAAGTGCAAGAGCTGCTGTGGGTCCCCAGTAATGAACCATGGATGAAGCTAATTGCTTCTTCAGAGCAGCATTAACTAATAAAGGAGTTTTAAATGGTGTCTTCCCATTTTCGTGTAAGCAAACAAAGTTTTCAACTCGATGGCACTTGAGGTGCAAGGAACCTTTACCAGCAAACACAAAAGCCTATTAATTCCAGACGTACCTAGCCAGAGCCTCCTTCTCTCAAGCCAACTGCACTTCCAAAGGTAAGGAACGGCCAGTTTAAATATGGATGTACAAGCTGAATTTATAATTAATCTAACTTGGAGAATGATAGAAGGGAGATTGAGGAACTGCAGATGCTGTTTTTACAACAAAAAAAAAGACTTAAAGCACTGGAGTAACCTAACAGGTTGGGATCCTTCTTCAGACGGATTGTAGGGAGCGGGGCGAGAGAGAAAGCTGGAAGAGAGGAGGGGCTGGAAAACCTGGCAGGTAATAAGTGAATGCAGGTGAGGGGGGAGGTGAATAGTTGGCAGATGGTTGGGCAAAGACCAGAGATTAAAAAATAGACAGTGTGAGACAAAAGGATTGTGAAACCAGTGGATTGAATGTTGGTGGAAGGGGAGGGGGAGAAATAGGTGGGAGTGCTGATGGGGCACAGGAGAGGGTGGGGGAAGGGAGGGGGGGGGGGTTAGAGAAAGGGAGCAAGGGGGATAGGCGGGAAAGGTGAGGTGGGAGATATTCTAGGGGATTTTTTTTCTGCTTCAAAGAAACAAGATTGTTCTCCAATACATTAATGAATGTTTCTGGAAAGCTCTGAGCCGCAAATTGCCTTTTATCTAAATGCTTGCTAAATGTTTTAAGCCATAAGATTCTTCCCCGGTCCATTAGTAGGGATTTTAGACGCATGGATTTTATTTCCAAAAAAAAAAATATGTTAGTTTTAAAAGGGGCACAGAGAAATCCCTTTTCCTTTCTGCGAATATGAGGAAATGCAAAGATATACAACAATCAATGCGTTATTTCCACAAAAAATCTGGGATTATTTACAACGCAACTAATTTCAAATCATTCTTGACAACAAAATAATATTGATGCCATGATTTATTTTTATTAAGAAACGATGGCAGCTGTGATCAACTGCTGGAGGTGTTTGCCATAGTTTGTGACGGAACTTGTTAAAGATACTAGTTGGCATCCTCCCTTAAACTGGATTTAAGATTGGCTCCGCAAGTGCTTGGCACATGAAATGGACCATACACAAGAGAGTTTTCCTGGAACACACCGAAAATGCTAATCCAAAATCAAAACCTACTCAGTAACACACTTGCGCTGGGACTTCTGTATTGGAACTTGTTTTGTGAGCCTGTCTTTTTCGATTTATTTTAGATTTGGAGATAGAGCGTGGAAACAGACCCTTCGGCCCACCGAGTCCACGCTGACCATCGATCGCCCGTGCTCGCAAGTTCTGTGTTATCTCACGTTCGCATCCACTAGGATCAATTAACCTATAAACCTGCACGTCTTTGGGATGTGGAAGACAACCGGAACACCTGGAGGAAACCCACTGAGTCACAGGGAGAACGTGCAAACTTCATCAATGCAGACAGTGCCTGAAGTCAGGATCGAAATAAACAGTATAGATATATATGTATTTACACATATACACACATTTATGCACACATATACACTGTACATATACTCATCACTCATACCAAATTGCTCCACTCTTTTAAACCTCTACTCCAACAGCAGCATTTCTAAAATGTAAACCGCAGGACGGACAAAGGCGAGTCAGTAGATGGTGTTTACTTAGATTTTCAGAAAGCCTTTGATAAGGCGCCACACGTTAGGGTGCTAAGAAAGATGAGAGCCCATGATATCAAAGGGCAGATACTAGCATGGACAGCAGGTTGGCTGGATTGCAGAAGACAAAGTGTGGCAATAAGGGGGGCTTTTTCTGGTTGGCTGCCAGTGACTAGTGGAGTTCCACAAAGGTCGGTGTAGGGGGCCGCTATTCTTCACGTTGCACATCAATGATTTGGACGAGGGGATTGAAGGCTTTATGGCAAAGTTTGCGGATGATACGAGAATGTGTGGAGGGGCAGGTAGTGTAGAGAAAGCAGGGACTCTGCAGAAGGACTTGGACAGGTTGGGAGAGTGGGCAGAGAAGTGGCAAGTGGAATATAGTGTAGCAAAGTGTGGAGTCATACATTTTGGTAGTAGGAATAAAGGCGGAAACGATTTTCTAAATGGGGTGAGAATCCAGAAATCGGAGGCGCAAAGGGATTTGGGAGTGCTGGCGCTGGATTCTCAAAATCTTAATCTGTAAGTCAAATCAGTAGTAAGGATGTAATGTTGGGGCTCTATAAAGTGCTGGTAATGCCACATTTGGAATATTTTGAGCAATTTTGGGCACCATATCTGAGGAAGGATGTGCTGGCTCTGGAGAGGGTCCAAGAATGATCCCAGGAATGAGTAGGTTAACCTATGATGGGCGTTTGTCGGCACTGGGTCTGTATTCGATGTAGTTTAGAAGAATGAGGGGGGACATCATTGAAACATACAGAATGGCGAAAGGCTTGAATAGTGTGGATGTGGAGAGGATGTTTCCACTAGTGGGAGAGTCCAGGACTAGAGGTCATAGCGTCTGAATTAAAGCCTCCCACCTTCGCATGTGTGTGTGTGTGTGTGTGTGTGTGTGTGTGTGTGTGTGTGTGTGTGTGTGTGTGTGTGTGTGTGTGTGTGTGTGTGTGTGTGTGTGTGTGTGTGTGTGTGTGTGTGTGTGTGTGTGTGTGGTGTGTGTGTGTGTGTGTGTGTGTGTGTGTGTGTGTGTGGTCTGTAGCTGCAGCTCACGCTTCGGTCAAGCTAGCTCGAGGCTTTTCCAGGTGAGTGACCAATACCTCTGGCGACCTCATGGAAACCTTGAGTCGCGGGCAAGGTCACCAGAGGTTTCCTAAGTTGGACAGGGGCATTACGGACCCGGGTTCGATCCTGACTACGGGCGCTGTCTGTTCCCCCGGGTGCTCTGGTATCCTCCCACACTCCAAAGACTGACAGGTTTGTAGGTTAATTGGCTTCGATAAAGATTGTGAATTGTCCCTAGTGTGCAGGATGGTGCTAGTGTATGATCATTGGTCGGCGCGGACTCGATGGGCCAAAGGGTCTGTTTTCATGCTGTATCATAAAACTAAACTAAACTAAACCGAACAAAAACACTTTGTATCTTCCTCATTATATTGCAAAGATTAACATCGCATCCTTTCCCTTGAATTACCGCAGTCTTACTGGTATTATTACCAAATTGCATTATGCAACACTATGAGCCAACGAAAATGTAAACTTGACAGTTCTGTATGACTTGCTACTGCTGAATTAAACAGACAATAGACAATAGACAATAGGTGCAGGAGCAGGCCATTTGGCCCTTCGAGCCAGCACCGCCATTCAATGTGGTCATGACTGATCATCCCCAATCAGTACCCCGTTCCTGCCTTCTCCCCATTTCCCCCGACTTTGCTAATTTCAAGAGCACTATCTAGCTCTCTTGAAAGCATCCAGAGAACCTGCCTCCGCCGCCCTCTGAGGCAGAGAATTCCACAGACTCACCACTCTCTGTGAGAAAAAGTGCTTTCTCGTCTCCGTTCTAAATGGCTTACTCCTTATTCTTAAACTGTGGCCTCTGGTTCTGGACTCCCCCAACATCAGGAACATGTTTTTTACCTAATGTGTGTTAGGGAAATGGAATGAGCTGCCGGAGGAGGTAGTTGAGGCAGTACTATCACAATGTTTAAGAAACATTTAGGATAGGTTTAGAGGGATATGAGACGAATGCAGGAAGGAGGGTCTAGTGTAAATGAGTCAGCGTGGGTACGTTGGGCCAAAGAGGCTGTTTCCACACTGTATGACTTTGTGACTATGTGACTCTGTGACCCTATGAGCCCACTACAGTGAAGCTTGGTCTTCTGGCACTTCACTGACCAATACTCTCTTTTAACTGCAGATGGGACACTCTGGCCAATATCATGGCTGAATGAGGTATCAGGGTGGTCCGGTGAGAGTGCATGAACCAACACCAGGGCAGCACTGGAGAAGGGTCTCGACCCAAAAGATTGACTGTCATTTCTCTCCACAGATGCCGCCTGACCTGCTGAGCTTCCAGCAGTCCCCCTTTAGATTTGGTCCTGATTCCAGCATCTAGTGCCTCAGTTTTTTTAAGGGATGTTGATATAAGCACATGCACAGTTTTAATGTCACATTTACAAGGACTTATTTGTTATATTAATAATAATAATGCCTAATCATTGACAAAAAAAGTTAATTTTTTAAGGGATGCAAAGCCTTGATATGGACAGTGAGGGGGCCTGTCTGATGTGCAATGGCAGGGTGTTACAGAGTGCCGGAGCCGCAACACAGAATGCTCTATCCCCTCTGAGCCTCCGACTTCAACGTACTGAAGGACTTATTTGTTACCGGGAAGTGATGGTGGAGCAGTCAGCCAGTAACGATAGCAATTTCTTAAAAACCGGGAGCCAGTGTAGGGAGGCCAGAATTGGCGATATAATGATGGCAGGAAGCGAGGCAAAGACGAGCCAGTGAAGAACGAGCAACAAAAATTAGGTGAGATTGTCGAAATAACAGCAACAGATATAAGCCAGAAAAAAAAAAAAAATTAGGTGAGATTGTCGAAATAACAGAACAGATATAATAAAAAAAAACACTTCTTACCTCTCCCTTTATCTGGGTACAGCCAATGAGATGAACAACTTATCAAATGTTTTCTTTACTGCTTCTTCTAAAGTACTTTCCATTTATATACAAAACTCTGCCTTTTAGGTAAATAATATTTTTTCAGATGTGATATTTAGGTTTGCGTTTCTTAATGTCATGCTTACCGAGATACAGTGAAATGCTTTGTTTTGCAAGCTATCCAAACAGATATACCATGCATAAATCTAATCAAGCCAAACTCAAGTACAATAGATAGAGCACAGGGGAAGATACAGAGTGCAGAAAATAGTTCTCAGCATTGTAGCACATCAGTTCCAGAGACAAAAAGTCCAATGTCCGCAATGGGGTTGAGGTGAATTGGACAGTACCCTTGATTTTTAAAGGACCATTCAGAAGCTTGAAAACAGAGGGGTCTGAGGAAGGGTCTCGACCCAAAGCATCACCCATTCCTACTCTCCAGAGATGCTGCCTTTCCTGCTGAGTTGCTCCAACGTTTTGTATCTATCTTCAGGAAGAAGCTGTTCCTGAGTCGGGTGGTGCAGGCTTTCAAACATTTGTACCTTCTGACTGTTCTGAGCAGCGAGAAGAAGGAATGACGGGGTGGGCCAAGTCTTTGATTATGTTTAGGAAGGAACTGCAGATGCTGGTTTACACCGAAGATATACACAAAATGCTGGAGTAACTCAGCGGGACAAGCGGTCCCACTATGTTACTCCAGCGTTTTGTGTCTATCTTTGATCGTGTTGGCTTCTTTTCCAAGGCAGCGTGAAGAGTAGATGGAGTCAGTGGTGGGGAGTTTGGTCTGCATGATGGTTTGGGCTGCATCTACAACCCCCTGCAATTTATTGAGGTCTTAGTCAGAGCTGTTACCCAACCAAGCTGTGAATCAACCCAACAGCATGCTTTTAAAACTTGGCATGAATATAATCTGGTATTATTCTGCACTTGGTACGTAAATTCATGTTCATGACCTCCTGACGTTACTTTAGACTTTAGAGAAAAAGCACAGAAACAGGCCCTTCGGCCCACCCTGTCCACGTTAATCAGCGATCACCCTGTCTACTAGCACTATCCTACACACTAGGGACAATTTACATTTTTTTCCAGTTAAACTACAAACCTGTACATCTTTGGAGTGTGGGAGGGTTACTGGGGGAGAATCTACAAACTGCACAGACAGCACCTGTAGTCAGGATCGAACCTGCGAACACTGTAAGGCAGCAGCACAACAGATATGTAAGGGCCACTGTGCCACCCCTAAGACTTGGTCCATATACATTTTGATTTCGATAACTTATTAAATATTATTAACATATAAATAAATGAATACAAAATCCTTTGTACTGGAAGGCAAGAATCAAAAGCTGCCATGTAAAAAATTAATCGACTCATAATACAAAGCGAATAATTCTCACTATAGATTGCAACGCCCTCTTTCAGCACTGGTCAGGTCAACAGCTGCCTTTCAAACGTTGCTACCTAATCCCGTCAAAAATAAGCAGTCATCTGTTCACTTAAACTGCAAATCGTTTTTAAAAGCGAATTACAAGAGTAGCTTTTGTAGAGTGTGTGAATGTTGATGGGAGATTATTTATGTTATTATTGCACATGGTAATCTCCAATTGTGATTGTGATCAAAACTGCATCTCCCCTTTGAGGGTCCTAACTGTCTGATGTCACTTTGTCTTTCTTTGCTGCTTCCTTTTTAGTCTGCAACGGATCAAGAAGTGTATCAAGCAGGAGTAGAAACCATTAATGTTTTCTGTTGCGTTTGTTGATGAAGAGGGCAGGGGAGATTAATTTAGTTTTGTCATATGGATTGTACAGCATTGGCAACATTTTATGAAGGGAGAGCTGACTGATGCATATAACAGTATGAGAGAGACAGATAAATGAGATAGTCGGCACCCTTTTCCCAGGGTGGAAATGTCAAAGACTTGAACGCATAGCTTTAACGTGAAGGGGGCAAAGATTAAAAGATTTGCAGAGTAAGTTTCTCTACACAGCGTGTGGTGGGTGTCTGGAACATGCTGCCAGAGGTGGTCGTGGAGGCTGATATGATAGTAGAGTTTAAGAGGCTTTGAGGTAGGTACACGGATATGCTGGGAATGGAGGGATATGGATCACATGTAGGCAGGGAACATTAGTCTAACTTGGCATCATGTTACATGGACATTGTGGGCTGTAGGGCCTGTTCCTGTGCTGTACTATTCTACGTTCAGTTTTCTATAGTAATCACAAAGGGATTTTTAGTTACCTTATCAAAATGCTAAGTTACAACTGCAATTACCAATCCCCAATTCAGTTTTAATTTCCTCACAAATTCAGTTCAGTTTAGTTTATTGTCACAGGTACAGTGAAAAGCTTTTGTTGCGCGCTAACCAGCCAGCAGAAAGACAATACACGATTACAATCAATCCACTTACAGTGTATAGATCCTGTAGTGTACATGATAAGGGAATAACATTTAGTGCAAAGTAAAGCCAGCAAATGATAGTCCGAGGGTCATCAAAGGTAGATTAAAGCAATAATATAAAGATACAGAGCGCTTCCATTACATGAAACTCCATAAGCAACAGTAATATTGACACGTTAGCATATTTAAAGCATCAGACCAGGAGTGTGTTGTGTACAAACGTTGAATTTGAAAGATGTAAATAAGCTGAGAGGCTGTATCTGCATCAATATTGTTAATAATGAAAATGATGCGACAATGCACTGGGTTAAAACATCTCTCGTGATTTACGCTCTGGATTTGCTCCATAGCCTTGCTCTTCAAATGAGAGTCCGGTAGCCCAATTTTAAATCAGCATTTGGCTGTCTAAAATTGACATATTCCATTAAAATTGAATGAGATATGTCAACTTAAGGTAAACAAGCATTGATTAGAACGAAACCCTTGGGCAGTATCAAAATGATACACTGTTTGGCAGAAAAGTCATGATGATGATAAATTACAGCGTGGATCTCAGATACAACCAATGTAGGAGGAGGCAAAATTATTTAAACTTCCAATGGTTTACAAATAAGGGGCTGCTAAATTCAAGCAATTATTTCCAAGTTATTTTGCAGTATTGCACAGCAAAGTTCAATGCCATTAAATTATTCTCAAATTCAAATGCAACAATTCACATGGATAATTTTTCTAACGACCTATTGAAAATTAAATCCTGAAAATAACAGGGGGGGTTGAGTTAAATGTATATTTTGGCATTATCAGCTCTCGGATAATCTTAGGTGACTAGAAGATCAAAATATCTAAATACTGTGTTTTTGGAAACCAATCCAATAGCAACCTTAGTGTCTTTCCATGCACAATTTCTAATTGACCAACATTAAAATGTTGCACTGCTGTTATTTTCTTACCAAACTTAAATGCCAAAATGGATAGGAATTGTTGAATTAATTTGCTCATTAACTATGCAGTCTGTCAAATAAATCAGCCTGCCTGTTATCTGAAATGTCAACTCATCCACCATTAAATAAATTGCTCTTCTGCAAAAATTAGATTCCCCTAAGCCATTGGGTCATATTTTATAGAGCACTACTGGTACAAAAGACTCCCATATATATATATATATATATTGATTGTTGTTTTAGTTCAGAGCTGCCAATATACGAAGAGATTTTGTGTTGTAAATTGCTTGGAAGCACATCCCTGATCCAAAACACTAACTCCTCGACAAAAAAATGCTTCACCTGCATGGTCACATCTTGTATTTTATTTGTAGCTAGCATAAGTTGAAACAGGGCGGCATGGTGGCACAGCGGTAGAGTTGCTGCCTTACAGCGCCAGAGACCCTGGTTCAATACAAATTACGGGTGCTGTCTGTGCGGAGTTTGTACGTTCTCCCTATGTTCTCCATGGGCTTTCCTCGGGTGCTCGGGTTTCTTCCCACACTCCGTGCAGGTTTGCAGGTTAATTGTTTTCGGTAAAGATTGTAAATTGTCCCTAGTGTGCAGGATAGTGTTAGTGTACGGGGATCGTTGGTCGGCATTAACTTGATGGGCCAAAGGGCCTGTTTCTGCATTGTGTCTCTAAACATAACTCAACTAAAACATAACTCACTTAGGCAAGTATTTCATACTGGTACATTTTTCAACACAAAATTTAATTCTGGAAATGTTCCTTTTCAGACTAAACTATTGGTAATTAATTTATGACCATTAAGCATAGGGTTCTAAAACTTTAATTATGTATATACAGCTGGAACAAATAAAAAAGGAATTGATACACTAAAACAAATGCGGGAAATTGGTATCCAGTGATGAAGAAACAGCAAAATGATTTGCAGCTCGTTCATTTTGTATTCCATTGGAAGAAGAAGTTGCGCCCAAGTTGGAGATTAAATTTCCATAAAGATCAGAAGCTCAGCATCATAAAACAGAAAGAATGCTCTGATAAAAATAGATGATCCCTAGAACTAAACAAACTAACAGATTTAGAATTTGTGGGAAACAGGAGAGCGAAATTGTTCTTGATCAATAGCACAAAGGCGACACCGAGGCACATCTGGTAGAGGGCATGTCATAAGAGATAGGAGCAGAATTAGGCCATTTGGCCCATCAAGTCTACTCCACCGTTCAATCATGGCTGATCTATCTCTCCCTCCTAACCCCATTCTCCTGTCTTCTCCCCATAACCCCTGACTCCCGTACTAATCAGGCTAGTTGCTGCTTCACATTACCAGAGACCCAGGTTCAATCCTGACCTTGGATGCTGTCTGTGTTGAGTTTGCACGTTCTCCCTAAGGCTGCATGTGTTTCTTCTGGGTGCTCCGGTTTCCTCCCACATTCCAATGACGTGCAGGTTTGTAGGTTAATTGGCCCCTGTAAAATTGTCCCTAGTGTGTAGGGAGTGGACGAGAAAGTGGGATAACATAGAGCCAGTGTTAACGGGTGATCGATGGTCAGCGTGAACTCGGTGGGCTGAAGGGCCTGTCTCCATGAGGTAACTGAATATAAATTACCTGAATATCTGAGGCGAACTTCTCCTCTACCATCTCCTGACTGTAGGGTTTCCATTGCATAGCAACATTTATGAGGCAATGCAGAGGCCAATAACTTCCCAAGAATAGGACAGAAAATGCTGGAGTAACTCAGCAGGTCAAGCAGCATCTTTGGAGAACATGGATAGGTGACATTCTAGGCCAGAATCCTTCTTCAAATCTGATTGTACTAGTGGGGAGAAAGCTGGAAGAGAAGAGGTGGGACAAAACCTGGCAAGTGATAGGTGGGCACAATGGAAAGAAAGCAAGACAAATGCCGGTTGCAACAAAGGAATACAAAGTACAAATGTAAGCACATTTCAGTGTTGCTTTCAAGGTCACTGGCTGGATCCATTTGGAGAACGGCACGCAAAAAACAGAATATTATTGCCCTTGAGCGAGTACAAAGATGAACAATAAAAATGATGATACATGCCAGGAATTTCAGCTATGTTTTCCTTGGATAAGGAGGGAGCATCAGGTCAATGAACGAGGTTGACTGGAAAAATAGTTGAGCGGGATGAGATGCCAGTAAACATCCAGAGAGAACTAGGTCTGTGGTGTGAGTTGTCGGGGAAACCTTTAAACAGACAGATTAACTAAGTTTAAGAGAACATTGTGTTTGGAAAAGAAAATAAGCTGAAGAACCGTAAAAAGTAAGAAGGTGAGGCTGTGCGTTTACCCGATCTATTCCTTTAGATTTTGTATACTTCTACAAGGTCACCTATCCATGTTCTCCAGAAGTGGTGGCCTGACCTGGTGAGTTACTCCAGCACATTGTGCCCTTCCTTGTAAACCAGCATCTGCAGATCCTATACTCTATATTTCAAAAAATCCAAATGGACTAGCCAGAACTTGCATGAATTCCCTCATTCATAGAGGCCATCACATGGAATGCTGCCTTTTTCTATTAAACTCGATGCAAATTTCCCTGAAGTGTCTAAAGTGGAAAGTTTGGGGTCTCTGAGAAGACGGGGCACGACGTCTAAATAGAAAATAGAACGTAAGCTGATTAAGAGTGGATTAGTCGGCTGAGCAAAGACCCAAGGGTATCCTCATCACTGGAATGGATTGAGAGAGACATCTGGTTAGGCAAAAGATAAATGTGGACACCACTCACCGGCCTCTCCTGGAAATTAAGAACTAATGAAGCGTAGTTGGAAATCTGAAGTCATCATGGTGCTGAATTAACTGGAGCCGTGGGCATTAAAATATTTACATTTAAGTCGGAGGTTGTTACTAGGCAGAACCTCATTGCATGGGAACAGGCCAACCATTGATTTTCCAGCACCTTTGATTCCAGAGCCTTGCCAGATTATCCATTTAGTTTTCTTTTAGTGTGGAAACAGACCCTTCAACCCACAAAGTCCGTGATGTCCAGTGATCCCAGTTTATATAAGCATACCCTAAACACTAGGGGCAATTAATTTTTTTTTTTTACCAAATCCAATTAAGCTACAAAACTGTAAGCCTTTGGAGTGTGGGAGGAAACCAGAGCTCCTGGAGAAAATCCACACGGTCAAGGGGAGAACGTACAAATTCCATACTGAGAGCTCCCATGGCCAGGATCAAACCTGGATCTCTGGCGCTGTGAGGCAGCAACTCTACCGCCTTGCCACCGTGCTTTGTCCGACCAACAGAGGTCACGTCAAAATAATTCAACAATACACCTCTGACCCACTAATCATCCTCCTCCCGTGTCTCTAAAGGACTGTTCGAACCATGAACAAAGAATTAACAATTAACAAAGAAGTAAACCATTAACTCTTTCAGGAAAGAGGCACACATCCTGAAAGAGCGACGTCACATGCAATGCTCTTGTCATTTTGTTCGGATTAAAGGAGGTGCCGGACTATCAATTGCCAGAAAATTGGTGGTGAACCTGTATCAGCAGATTCCAGAGCCATAGCGATACAGCATGCAACAGCCCAACTTACCCATACCTCCCAAAATGCCCCATCTAAGCTACATCATTTGGTTTGCGTTTGGTCGATATCCCTCTAAACATTTCCTATCCATATACCCGTCCAATTGTTTTCTAAAATGTAGTTGTCGTACCAACCTCAACTACTTCCTCTGTCAGCTCGTTCCATATGAAAAAGTAGCCCCTCAGGCTCCTATTAAACTTTCCACTCTCACCCTAAAAGTAGTGGGACTTACTTTACCACATGTGACACAAAAGTAACTGAGTCCCTTTTTCAGCGCCATTTTCTTCCCTCTCCTTCCAGAAGATACAAAAATTTGAAAGCATGTACCAGGAACAGCTTCTTCCTTGCCTTTATCAGACTACTGAACGGTCCTTCAAGATACAAGGGTGTAGTTCCGATCTTCCAACCTACCTCATTGCGCACCTTGCACTTTTTCCTTCTGTAAGTGCAATGCCACAATGTGGTAACACTATGTTATGTACTCTGGTCTTTTTCTCGTTAGGTTTAGGTATAGATTTAAGTTTATTAGGTGGCGTGTACCAAGGTGAATCAGACAGTCCCCTAGCTTATGAAAGGACTATTCAGAAGCCTGATAACAGAGGGGAAGAAGCTATTCCTGAGTCTGGTGGTGCACGGTTTCAAGCTTCTCCACCTTCTGTCAGACTCAGCAGGGAGAAGAAGGAATGACTGGGGTGGGGCAAGTCTTTGATTATGTTGGTTGTGTTGATTTTCCAAGGCTCCGTGAAGTGTAGATTGAGAGGCGAATGGAAGGACTTTGGGTTTTCTGCATGATTATGGTTATAAATTTACCAATATATTTTGTTTATTATACATTACGTTCACAGGCCTGTTAGCTGCAGTAAGTAAGAATGTCATTGTTCCATTGTCAGTACCTATGACAATTAAACACTCATGACTCTATTTCCAAAAGAGCTGTGTTCTTATTCCGTGTGTCATGGCCACTATTTATGCCCCAGTTCATATCAGAGATTTATGGCTATTACCACATTGTTGTTTGTCAAACACTGCTGACACATTTCCCACCTTACATTGCCGACTATTCTTCAAGCACGCTTTATGACCTGTAAAACACTCTAAGGGAGCATGAGAGGGCTGTGAAAGTAAGTGTATAAAAATATATCCCACTTCCTTGTGGATTGTTGAAGCTCTGTGACACTCTATTGACTCGTCTTAAAAATAATAGACCTGACTGTACAAAGAGTACTATATTTAGTTTTTGATTAGTTTAGTTTAGAGATACAGAGTGGAAAGAGGCCCTTCAGTCCGCCAAGTCCATTGAACTCCTGTTTGTACTCTTTCTATGTTATTCCACTTGCTCATCCATTCCCCACACACTAGGAAATTTTCAGAGGCCAATTTACGGGCGGCACGATGGCTCAGTGTTAGAGTTGCTGTTTTACAGCGCCAGAGACCAAGGTTCGATCCTAACCAGTTTGTACATTCTCCCCATGACCACGTGGGTTTTCTTCCAGTTTCCTCCCACATTCTAAAGATGTTCGGTTAACCTACAATTGGCTTCGGTAACAATTGTAAATTGTCCCTCGTGTGTAGGATAGTGCTAGTGTACATGGATCACTGATCAGCAGGGACTCGGTGGGCCGAAGGGTCTGTTTCTGGTTCTGTATCTTTAAACTAAACTAAACTTTATTTGACTACAAATATTTGTGGTGTGGGAGGAAAATGTATGAAAAATGTTTCTGGAGAAAACCCATGTGGTTTTAAAAAGCATACAAACTCCACACAGGCAGCACCCGTAGTCAGGATCGAACCTAAGTCTCTGGCGCTGTGAGACAGCAACTCGACCACTGTGCCACTGTATAGCCTGTAATTGAGACTCTAGGAATATAAGTCTACTTGAACTGTAGGCTTGGAATGTCATGAAATGTCAATGAAGGCGAGCAAAATTTGGCAGTGACGTACAGGTTTCTCTAAAGATGTACGGGTTTGTAGGTTAATTGGCTTGGTAAATGTGGGTGTAGGATAGTGTGCAGGGATTGCTGGTTGGCGTGGACCCAGTGGGCTGAAAGCCCTGTTTCCACACTGCATCTCTACTTTAAACTAAGGTGAAAACGTGGATGGATCAAGACCCTTTCCAGCTAACAGAATTAATTGGAATCATGGAGCTATACAGCACAGAAACAGGCCCTTCGGCCTACCTTATCCATGTTGGCCTAGTTGGCAAACTGATCTACCCCCATTTGCCTCCATCCCTTGCTCTCTAAAAACCTCATGTTTATGATTTTATCATAACTCCGTAAAATATATGTGCGGCACAGTGGAGCAGCCGTAGAGTTGCTGCCTTACAGCGCCAGGGATCTGGGTTCGATACCGACCACAGGTGCTGCCTGAATGGAGTTTGCACGTTCTCCCTGTGACCCCTTGGGTTTTCACGGGGTGCTCTGGCTTCCTCCCATGTTCCAAAGATGTGCAGGTTTGTAGGTTAATTCGCTTCTGTAAATTGTCCTTGGTGTGTAGGATAGAACCAGTGTACAGGTGATTGTTGGTCGGCGTGGCATCGTTGGGCCGAAGGGCCTGTTTCCATGCTGTATCTACAAACTAAACTAAAAAAGCAGGGAAATTAGTTTGAGTGATGCTTGGATGGAAATGCACACTACATTATTACGTATGTTAAAAAAAGCAATTTAAAAAATCTATGTGTTCTCCAGAGATGCTTCCTGGCCTGCTGAGTTACTTCAGCACTTTGGGCCCTTTTTGTAAACCAGCCTCTGCAGCTTCTTGCATCGAGAATATGTTTTTAATAACTGACCAGCATAGCTACTGAATCATCAGCACAAGAATCTACTACTAATCATCAGTGGCAGAACCCATGATTAAATATTGTGTTTTACTAAAAGAGGAGATAAGTCTATTTTGTTGCCGGTGAAGTGTGGATCTTTGTTTATTCTGCCGTCTGTGGTTGATGTGGAACAAAGAGGGTTGTAAAGGTGGTCAAATGAAACTCTAGTGTAGTTGCAGCATCTGGTGTAGTGCCATAATTACCTTAATTAACTCTGAGTTCAGATCCTACCCTGGCACAAAATGGGTTGCCACAGCAACCAAATCGTGGTCTTTCCCAAGGGTTTAGGGCCTTCTAGCTCATTTAGGGAAAGATGTGGTATTTCACAGCGCCGACTGTGACCCTAGGGTATTTAATTTCACTGTATGAGCACCTGTCTGCTCCAGGGTTTTAATGAGATCAGTGAGGCTTGTCGCAAACATGCATTGTCGTTAATAAAATAAAATTATCCCTTAAATAATTTGCCATTCTGAGACCGACAAATACTTTAAAAAGCTATATCAATGTGTCCGAAAGGCTTTGAACTGAAGAAGATGCTGAAGCCTTTCCTTGTCTCATCAAGTTTTTCTTTTTTTTAATCTTTTCTCTGCCAAAATTCTAGCTACCTCAAGAGTCAAGGCTGTTAATTGTCTTTTGTGCTGACAGTGAGTAATGAAATCCTCACTTGCAGCAGCACAACAGGCCTGTAAAACAAAATGTGCATAAATAAAGATTAATAAATTAATAGCCACAATACCCGTGCAAATAAACAAATGTCCTCGGGAGTCACAAGGAAGTGCTGATGCTGGTTTTCAGAAAAAGACACAAAAGTGCTGGAGTAACTCAGCGTGTCAGGCAGCACCTCTGGAGAATGTGGATAGGTGACATTTCGAGTTAGGACCCTTGATCAGACAGAACAGGGTGATTTGGGGCTTTGATGATATTGGCTGCCTTTTTGAGGCAGTGCCTCCTGTAGATCTGAGGTAATTATTCATTTAACATATTTTCTTAACTGTTGGTGCTGTTTTATTTTAGTTTTATTTTCCCTTATACCAGTTTTTATGTTGATACAGGTCCACCATTGAATTCCTGGCAATTGGTGGTCCGGCATCTCCCTTAATCCGAACAAAATTACGGGAGCGCACGTGAAACCCCCCCCCGGAAGTTGCTGCAAAAATGTGGCGCCTTGGCCGTGTGATTTAGACTTGTCGCGAGTTCCGCGACCGATCGGCGGGTCAAATTTGCTCCACGTGGCCGGGGCTCTGGAACTCCGTCACAGCCAGAGCCAGCAGATCTATTTCCATAGTTGACTCCGAGTCTGACCTTGCGGGCCGGTATCTCGACCCCTGGGCAGCCTAGGCCGATCGTTCGGGCACTGTTGGAATCCTCTCAGAGGCCGTGACCTCCATGGGGGCAAAACGGAGAATCCTGAAAAGCTCTGGAACCAAGGGTGGCGGGAAATCAGCGGTAGAACTATATATTGTACTGCTTAGCTCATTCTGTAACTCTTGATGGACGAGATTGTATAATTTGTGGTAGACTTGATTCTACCCTCAGAAGGAAAGTACAGGGGCCTGTAAACCACGTGACCACCATGTTCCAGATTAGCTTCTTCCAAACGACAATCAGGTTCTTGTACACTACACAACACTAACCTCAGCAACAATGAACTTCTATGAACTGTTTTTGGTTGCACCAAGGACTTCTTGCACTGGTATTACGATGATTAATTTATTGAAATTTTAAACATTATTATATATTGTATGTATGCATTGCATTTATGGACCGGCTGTGCTGCTGTAAGTAAGAGTTTAATTATCCCATTGTTGGTACATATGACAATTAAACACTTGACACTGTCCATCAAAGGGATCTACAGGAGGAGCAGCCTCAAAAAGGCAGCCAGCATCATCAAAGACCCACACCACCATAGCACCACTCTCATCTCACTGCCTCCATTAGGAAGAAAGTACAGGAGCATGAAAACGGTGACCACCAGGTTCAGGGACAGCTTTTCGATGGCACATTGGTGCAGCAGTAGAGTTGTTGCCTTAAAGCTTCAGAGACCCAGGTTTGATCCTGGCTACAGGTGCTATCTGTGCAGAGTTTGTATGTTCCACGTGTGTTTTCTCCAGGTGCTCCGGATCCCTCCCACACTCCAAAGACATGCAGGTTTGTAGGTTAATTGCTTTCTGTAAATTGTCCCTAGTGTGTAGGATAGAGGTAGTGTAACGGTAATCGTTGGTTAGCATAGATTCAGTGGGCCGAAAGGCCTGTTTCCTCATTGTATCTCTAAACTAATCTAAACTAAATGTTTCTCCCAGCAACCACCAGACTAACCTCAACTCTACCTCAGCAACTATATGACAAGGACTGTGTCTTCGTTGAGCTGAGGACTTTGGTTTTGCACAATTATGATTGGGTTACCCAGTATTACTTATTGTCACTTCATTGCTTTAATGATTATTATATATTTACCTGCGTGTCATTGCATTAATGGGCCTATAAAGCCACAGCAAGTAAGGATTTCATTGTAGAAACAAGAAACTGATGCTGGTTAATACACAAAGTGCTGGAGTAACTCGGCGGGTCAGGCAGCATCTCTGGAAACATGGATAGATGATGTATCAGGTCAAGACCCTTCTTCATACTCTTGCATTGTTCCTTTGACGTACATATGATAATTAAACACTTTTGACTTGAATCTTGTTAAGCATGTAGCCCATGTATGGAAAACAGAATGGACCAGTTTCAATTATATGTAAAATATTTCTGTGAGAGGTAAATGCTCACTTTGCTGGAAGTAATACGAGATGAATGAATTTTAAACCCTTTCGAGATGTGTTGTAATCAAGAGCCAAGATGCAGATCTTGGACTTGTTCTGTCAGTTTGCTATTCAGCAATGCTGACAGGATATGCAAATAGACAGAAACCTGCTTCCAGGAAACATCAGTGACTAGAACAATTATACTGGTGTTCAGCAAAACGATCGTTTGCTTCTCAGAATGCTGATCTTTAACTATTGTCTGTCACCATCATTTCCACGTTGCCTTAACGAAGAAGGTGGTGCTGGCGTGTAACACTTGATTGGCCATTTGGCAAGATCAGTGGTATGCTCTCTGCAAGTAGACACATCTCCGCATATTGTGCTCCGGGCAAAAGTAAACTATAGTCAAAAAAAGTGATTTTATTTTGGAAATATTTTAAGACAATAGCTCAGAGCTGTCATTTACTTATGATCTCTCGGTTCTTGCAGTTTGTGACACTGTCAGAAATAAACATCGGCAGCTAGTTTGGTTTAGTTTAGTTTAGTTTAGTTTAGTTTACCAGCTGAACAACATCCCTCCTATAGCAGGGTGACCAAAACTGAAAACTGTACTCCAAGTGTGGACTCACTAAAGACTTGTGAAATAACATCCCAACATCTATACTCAATTGTGTAGGAAGGAACTGCAGATACTGGTTTATACCAAAGGTAGACACAAAATGTTGAAGTAACTCAACGGTCCAGGGAGCTTCTCTGAATAGAAGGAATGGGTGACATTTCCGGTTGGGACCCTTCTCGACCTGAAATGTCACCCATTCCTTCTATCCAGAGATGCTGCCTGTCCAACTGCGTTACTTCAACATTTTGTGTCTATCTTCTATACTCAATTCCCTGACTGATGAAGGCCAGTGGATCAAAAGCCTTCTTCACCACCCCATCTACGTGTGATACCACTTTCAGGGAACTATGTACCTATACACTTAGATCCCTATACTCTACAACACACTCCCCAAGGCCCTACCAATCACTGTGAGAGATCCTACCCTGGTTTGACTTCCCAAAATGCAACAGCTCACACTCATTACACTCATCTATTTGCCCTTCCTCAGCTCACTTGCCCAACTGATCAAAATACCATTGTCATTCTTGATAACCATCTTCATTATCTATGAAAACATTGTCTATGATACCATGTCTGTCCGGTATAGGAGCATTGTATTGGAGTGCAGCATTGACTGAGGTAACATCTTTCAGAGTGTTGTAGATGTAGCCAAGTCCATCACACAGATTAAACACCCCACCACAGGCTCCATCTACACTTCATGCTGCCCCGACCCAAAACATCACCTATTCTAAAGCACTAATCAAAGGAACTGCAGATGCCGATTTACAAAACAAGGGACACAAGGTGATGGAATAACTCAGCGGGCAGCATCTCTGGAGAACATGGATAGATGATGTGTAAGAAAGAACTGCAGATGCTGGTTTAAATTGAAGGTAGACACAAAATGGTGGAGTAACTCAGTGGGTGAGGCAGCATCTCTGGAGAGAAGGAATGGGCGGCGTTTCAGGTCAAGACCCTTCTTCAGACTGATGTCAGGGGAGGGGGCAGGACAGAGATAGAATGTAGGCGGAGACAGTAAGACTGGTGGGAGAACTGCGAAGGGGAAGGGGATGGAGAGAGAAAGCAGGGGCTATCCGAAGTTATGGATGGATGGATAGATGATGTTTTAGATCGAGACCCCTCCTCACAGTGATTGAAGTGTGGAGGGGGAAAAATGCTGGAAAATAGGTGGGGGAAAGGTTGTGGGTTGGCAAGTAATCCTTGGATAGTCACAAAGTGCTGGAATAACCCACCAGGTCAGGCAGCATCTCTAGATAAAATGGATCGGTGATGTTTTCAGGTCCGGCCCGTTCATCAGTCTGATGCGGGATTCCGACCTGAAACGTCATCCATTCATTTTCAAGAGATGTTGCCTGACCCGCTGGACTACTCCAGCACTTTGTGTCTATGTTTAATATAAACCAGCATCTGCAGTTCCTTCCTGTGTATTGGTATAGATTGATA
This sequence comes from Leucoraja erinaceus, assembly GCF_028641065.1. Classification (NCBI taxonomy): domain Eukaryota; kingdom Metazoa; phylum Chordata; class Chondrichthyes; order Rajiformes; family Rajidae; genus Leucoraja; species Leucoraja erinaceus. The sequence goes on along the minus strand of NC_073400.1, from coordinate 17,768,225 downwards.
TTCAGAGGAGGTGTGTTTAGAGTAGATGGGATTAGGAATAATTCTCTTGAGAAAGATATCAGTTGGATAAGGAGACCAATTAATGTAATGTCATTTTTATAAACATTTATATGTCACGGGTTTCTTTTGATTACAAGTGATGGGTGGATACAGGTGAGGGTTGTTGTATTAATTGTGAGATGGTGGACACAAGACAGAGATTAAAAGACAAAAAGTGTGTGAGTAATGGATGAAAGAGTTGCAAATTGTGAAGGAATGTAGGTGGAAGGGGATGGTGGAAGGAAGAAATGAGCACATATCCCTAGATACCATAGGGATTCTGTTGGGAAAACAGGTTACTGGATGTAAGGTGAATGTAATCTGGCACAGGGTAGAATTTAGACACAAAATGCTGGAGTAATTGCTGGAGTAACTCAACGGGTCAGGCAGCATCTCTGGAGAAAAGGAATAGGTGACATTTCAGGTCGAGACCCTTCCATTTCCACTTTTAAGAAGGGTTCAGACCTGAAACGCCACCTATTCCTTTTCTCCAGAGATGCTGCCTGACCCGTTGAGTTACTCCAGCATTTTCCGTCTATCTTCGGTAAAAACCAGCATCTGCGGTTCCCTCCTACACAGAGAATAAAAGCCGGAAATACTCCCCAGGTCAGTCAGTATCTGTGGAGAGAGAACACTTCAGGTCAATGATCATACAATGGGAAATAACTATTTGGCTGACTGGCCAGACGTGACCTCAGTGTTTTGAACAAAACATTCATCTCTATTATGATTTGTGGTTTAGCCTTGTTATGACTGGAAGGGATGAAGTTTGACAAAGTAATTATATTCATCGAGACTATTCCAATGAGTAATAAGATTTACTCGTTAACTGCTTGTTGATCACTCGCCCAGTCAAAGTCAACGTCAACGACAAACCAAATGAAAAATAAATGCCAGTTGGTTTAAAACTTGGCTGCTTGTAACCATACACCGATCCAAAAAGAATATTTTGGAATACTATGGGGAAAGTGTACTCCTACTGAAGATGGACACAAAGTGCTGGAGTAAATCGGCAGGTCTGGTAGCATATCTGATAGAAAATGTTTTTTTTCTCGAGATGCTGCCAGACCTGCTGAGTTATTCCAGCACTTTGTGTCTACCCCTTCACATTAGTTCTATGTTATCCCACTTTCTCATCCACTCCCTATACACTAGGTGTAATTTACAGAGACCCAGTTAACATACAAACCCACAGTCAGTGGCGGATTGGCCAGGGTGTCAGCTTGCCCGATGGCAAGTGGGCCCCTGATGAAGTGGGCCCCCTATATCAAGTGGGCCCCTGATGAAGTGGGCCCCTGATGAAGTGGGCCCCCTTTGTCTCCTGGCAACCAATATTTTTAGACCCAGTCCGCCACTGCCCACAGGTCTTTGGGAGGTAACCGATGTGCTTGCAAGAAACCCACGTGGTCACAGGGAGAATGTCCAAACTCAACACATAGACAGCATGTGAGATCAGGATGGAACCCGGGTCTCTGGTGCTGTGAGTCAGTGTTTCTACTCTGTCTATGATAAGTATCAGCCAAAGCCAGGTCAAAAGAGGGAAAGGTTGCCCTACTAGCGTTCGATAGTGTAAAAAGACTTATCACCTTTGCTGTGAACCAGTAACGATACAAAGTGCTAGAGCAGCCATACTCTCTGTTATCCAATGTACTCATCTACACCCTATACAATAGGGACAATTACAGAGGGCCAATTAACATACAAAACCGCACATCTTTGGGATCTGGGTGGAAACCGGAGCACCTGGAGGAAACCCACATGGTCACAGAGAAAACGTGCAAACTCCACACACAGACAGCACCTTAGTTTCCTCCCACATCCTGCTCCTGGTTTCCTCCCACATCCCAAAGATGTGCAGGTTTGTAGATTAATTGGCTTCTGTAAATTGTCCCCAGTGTGTAGGATGGTGCTAGTGTATGGGATGATCGCTGGTCGGCGCGGACTCGGTGGGCTGAAGGGCTCTCTTCCATGCAGTGTCTCTAAATAAACACAGAACATAGAACATAGAACAGTGCAACACAGGACCAGGTCACTTGCCCCACAATGTCTGTGCTGAACAGGTTGACAAGACCAATCCTTATCTGCCTGCACATGATCCATAACCCTCCATGCCCTGCATATCCTCGTGCTTTTCCAAAAGCCTCATAATCGCCACTATCGAATCTGCCTCCGCCACTATTCCCTGGGCAGCACGTTGCAGGCACCCACCACCCTCTGCATGAAGAAACATGCCCTGCACATCTCATATATTTTTGGAAGACATGAGGGTAATTTATTTTACACCTTAGAGCACAGATACGTTGGCATTTCATATTCATAACTGCAAAATAGCCTGGGAACAACTGCGTAAGAAACAAAGTTGTGGTTTCAGAATCATATTCGGATGTATGCTCAATTTAGCTACTGGTTTGCTGGCTCACGGCCACGGAGAATACTTAATTATGAAGACTAATTAAAAGATTCATCTACCCTTTCCCTTTCTGTTGCCTGTTCCAGATAACATTGATCCTGGGAGCCAGATGGTGTTCCTTGGGTGAAGCTTATTAAAGGCCGGTGGAGAGAGAAATTCAGGGGCCTGTTCAGTCAACGTCAACAAAACAACCTTTATCGTATGTTAAGATAGTGCATCCCAAAACACTTTTGATGGTTGCCATAAAACATTAAATGCATGGAGCATTTTGAATATAAATGTTATTACTAATGATATTCCAGATTCATTAATTAAATAGCTAAAGGTCTGAATTTATTAGAATGTAATGTGCTTTAGTTCACCATTTTAGTTCCACCTAACTCTGAATATATTTTGGAAAAAAATGGACATAAAGTGCTGGAGTAACTTAACAGGTCAGGCAGCATCTCTGAAGAACATGGATAGGTGATGTTTCGTGTTGGGTCCCTTCCTAAGCACAATGTGCGTGTGTAAAGCAGGATCAGCATTTCCTTGTTTCTGAATATATTTGAATATGTTCACAATGCATTCATGTCATTCCACTTTATATTGTTATTATACACCAAAGAGAATTTTTTTTTTCAATATTTGCTGTAGATCCTATATAATATTCCAATGCTATTTTAAACGTAAAAAATCATCAAGAATGGTTTATAGGTTAATAGGCGTTGGTAAAATCGTAAAGTGTCCCTCGTGTGTTGGATAGTAGTGTGTGGGATAGCTTTAGTGTACAGGGTGATCACTGGTCAGCATGAACTCAGTGGACCACAGGCTGTCATTTAAAATCACTCACAAAATCATAAGAATACAGGAATACATGAAATGGAAATGAATGCAATCTTTTTGGTTCTCTAAGCAGGTGAGGCGAGGTCAGGATCGAACCCACGTCTCTGGCACTGTGAGGCAATGGCTCTACCAACTGCACCACTGTGCCGCCCCTGTGCCCTTGTGCATCAATGTTTCATCGCACTATGTATTGACAACCCCTAATCTTACATAATCACATCATTAATAGGATGAAGTCGAAATGAAACAATAGATAATCCAGTTATTGATGATCCGTCGGGTACGATGATCTTATTTGGAACCACTGAAAATCAAATTTCAGACCTTTATATCAATGACATGGCTAATCCAACAACTAGCTTGCGACTTTTTGAATATACTGACAGAAATATCTTCCAGGGCATGGACTGTGTGGGAGCTGATAGCAATGATAGCAATGAAAGCAATGCACTGTAATTCAGAAGTAGTTTCAGAAACGTATCACACCTTGCATTCAGGCTTGGAACCATGGCTGAATAAGACTTCTTGTGTCAAATTTATGCAAGTCCCTGAGAATCGGGAACTCTTGGCAAAAGTATCTTACAACTCAGTGGTATGAACAAAGTCTGGAGCAAGGTTCCGATCCGAAATATCACATATCCCAAGTTCTCCAGAGATGCTACCTGCCCTGTTGAGTTAATCCAGCACTCTGAAACGTGACATATTTCATGTTCTCCAGAGATGTTGCCTGACCTGCTGAGTTACTCCAGCACCTTGTATCTTTTTGCTATGAACATTAAATTCTCCAGTTTTGGGCCAGGACGACCCTTACTTCATCGATCAAGTGCAGCCAGGACACCGGGCCTTAAAGAGAGAAAATAAGAAACTGCAGATCTCATGGGTCAACAGACTTGGAAGTTGCAAGATGGTGCCAGGATGTGGCGATTCTCTGTGTCCTGTTCCAGAAGAGGATCTATTGGACTCACGTATGGTGTGTTTTGACTAGAGAGCATGCAAAACAAGCGTTTCACTGTTTCTTGATACGTGTAACAATAAATGAATGAATGAATGAATGAATGAATAAGTTTGAATAAATTAATAAGTTTATTGGCATACAAGGAATTTGCCTTGGTGCTCTGCCCGCAAGTGACAACATGACATACAGTGACAGTTAGGAGTGACACATAAAATATTAAACATTAATAATAAAACATTATTGATTAATAAATGAACAAACTAGAATGATGACACAAATGTGTAACTTTTGAACACAAATGTGATCATAAGTGTTACCCATATGTCATAGAATTCATAAATTCATGCGTTCTCGGAGAAGAATTAGGCCATTCGGCCCATCAGGTCTACTCCGCCATTCAATCATGGCTGATCTATCTTTCCCTACCAACCCCATTCTCCCACCTTCTCCCCATAACTCCTGACACCCGAACTAATCAAGAATCTGTCAATCTCCGCTTTAAAGATATCTAGTGATAATTCTCCTTGTGCTCTGCCTATTCCCTGCAAAACACTAAGAAAGAATAAGGAAAACAAGCGCACATCCACGCATTACAGAGGGTAAATGCACTGTGTTTTGCCCAGAGTCACGGAATTGGGAACCAGAGGTTTAAGGTGAGGAAGGAAGGATTTAATAGGAAATCTAGGAAATCTGAGAGCTACCTTTTTTTACACAAAGGGTGATGTATATATGGAATGAGCTGCCGGAGGAGGTAGTTGAGGCAGGTATAGTACATAGTGTTTAAGAGACATTTGGATAAGTACATGAATAGGATAGGTTTAGAGGGATATGGGCCAAGCATGTACAAGTGGGATTGGTGTAGATGGGGTATGTTGGTCGGTGTGGGCAGGTTGGATCGAAGGGCCTGTTTCCACACTCTATGAGTATGACTCTGTGACTCTCCTTCGTCAGGCCAGTGTGATTTTTAAGCAGGGATTAGGGATCTCTGGTGACTGGCGACAGGTGCAGTTGACACACACTGAAGAAATCTTACTGAGAAATGACTGCAGCCTTTTTTTAGAATACAAATCCCAGACACTAATTATGGATGAGAGGAAAGGTTAATTATTTAGTCTGACAATTCTTGTCTCGGTGTCTTAGGTTGATTACGAAAGAAATTAAGGAAAGAGCACAAAGACATTACTGTTAGCTGCAGTAAATCAGGATTAGTGCTCAAGCAGATCTCAGAGAGCATTTTCCATAATTGCAGATGTATAAAGTGTGCTGAAAATCTGACTGTGACAGGAACAGAATTTAATGGTTGTTTTTTTTGTTACAGTGTGCATGAACCACGGGCGGCAGGGTGGTGCAGCGGTGGAGCTGCTGCCTCACAGCGCCAGAGACTTGGGTTCAATCCTCACTGCGGGTGCTGTCTGTATGTAATATACACGTTCTCCCTGTGACCACGTAGGTTTTCTCCGGGTGCTCTGGATTCCTCCCACACTCCAAAGACGTGCACGTTTATAGGTTAATTGACTTCATTAAAGATTGTAATTTGTCCCTAGTGTGTAGTATAGTGCTAGTGTATAGGCTGATCGCTGGTCAACATGGAATCGGTGGGCCGAAGGGTCAGTCTCCACGCTGTATCACAGCCATCAGGCTATTAAACCTGGCTCGGACAAAACTCTGATTATTAATAACCCATTATCTGTTATTTGCACTTTATCAGTTTATTTATTCATGTGTGTATATATTTATATTATGGTATATGAACACACTTATCTGTTTTGTAGTAAATACCTACTATGTTCTGTGTGCTGAAGCAAAGCAAGAATTTCATTGTCCTATACAGGGACACATGACAATAAACTCACTTGAACTTGAACTTGCATCACTAAAAGTCTAATAAAAGTCTATAAAGTTTAAAAAAAAAAAAGAGATGGAGGAAGACAGAGGATTTAAAGAAATGTTGGGTAAATATAGAGATTTTAAAGGCAAAGGGAAAAGTTTAGATGAGGAGCCCAAAATATGCTGAATGTGTAGACCACCTACCACCCCACTAGAATTAGAATTAGAATTACCTTTAGCCGTCACATACCACAAATAGTCCTCCATCAGTTTCGCCACCTCCAACGTGACCCCACCACTCGCCACATCTTCCCATCTCCGCCCCTGTCTGCTTTCCGCAAAGACCGCTCCCTCCGTAACTCCCGGGTCAATTCTTCCCTTCCCACCCGCACCACCCCCTCCCCGGGCACTTTCCCTTGCAACCGCAAGAGATGCTACATGTGTCGCTTTACCTCCCCCCTTCACTCCATTCAAGGACCCAAGCAGTCGTTCCAGGTGCGACAGAGGTTCGCCTGCACCTCCTCCAACCTCATCTATTGCATCTGCTGCTCTAGATGTCAGCTGATCTACATTGGTGAGACCAAGCGTAGGCTTGCCGATCGTTTTGCCGAACACCTCCGCTCGGTCTGCATTAACCAACCTGATCTCCCTGTGACCCAGCACTTCAACTCCCCCTCCCATTCTGAATCCGATCTTTCTGTCCTGGGCCTCCTCCATTGCCAGAGTGAGCACCACCGGAAACTGGAGGAGCAGCACCTCATATTCCGCTTGGGCAGTCTGCACCCCAGTGGCCTGAACATTGACTTCTCCAATTTCCGATAGTCCTTGCTGTCTCCTCCCCTTCTCAGTTCTCCCTCCCACCCTCCAGCCCTCTGGCTCCTCCTCTTCCTTTCTTCATCCCGCCCCCCACCCTGCAAGAGTCTGAAGAAGGGTTTCGGCCCGAAACCTTGCCTATTTCCTTCGCTCCATAGATGCTGTCGCACCCGCTGAGTTTCTCCAGCGTTTTTGTCCACCTTCGATTTGCCAGCATCTGCAGTTCCTTCTTGAACATCTCTACCAGCTTGTTTGAGTTGCACTTTTTTGTGAGAGCTACAATTGCAAGACAGATTTATGTGATCTCCGCTGTGATGCTGCAGGCAGAGTACAGTAATTAGAGATTAATATTGGAGCCACCTCTGGCAGAATGAAACATTGCCCATTGGCGCTACAAAATGCAAAATCATCCCTGTACTGCTTTGTTAATATTACACAGTATTTTGTTTAACCTGGTTCTGCATCAAAAATTGTGACAGTTATTAGTCTTAAATGTACACCTGTGTAATTTGATTTTGAATATATAGTTTCATTTTTTGCAAGGCACCTTGAAGGTATCTCTGCCCCTCTTATTAAGTCACTGTGTTGTACAGCACAGAAACTGGCCCTTTAACCCAAGTTGGTCCATACCAAAGATAGACACAAAAAGCTGGAGTAACTCAGCGGGACAGGCAGCATCTCTGGAGAGAAGGAATGGGTAACTTTTGGGTCGAGACCCTTCTTCAGACCAAAACCAACACGTCTGTCTGAGCTAGTCCCATTGGCTCCATATCCCTGAAAACATTTTTTATCCATTTAAGTGCTACAAATAATTAGATTTTGCATTCTCGCAAAGTAATTCATATTTATGTCCAGAATTTGGATTGTGGTGCCTGATCTCACCAGCACGTTGCCTGATCTCTCAGTAATAGAGTCATAGTGTGGAAACAGGTCCTTCAGCCCAACTTGCCCACGCTGACCAACATGTCCCATCAACACTAGTCCTACCTGCCTGCGTTTGGCCCATATCCCTCTAAACCTATCCCATCCTTGTACCTGTCTATGTGCTTCTTAATCGTTGTGATAGCACCTGCCTCAACTACCTCTTCCAGCAGCGCATTCCATACAACCATCACCCTTTGTGTAAAAGTTACCCCTGAGGTTCCTATTAAATCTTTCCGCCCTCATCGTAAAACCACGTCATCTGGTTCTCGATTCCAAACACAGAGTGACATTAACTTCTCCACAGCTCTTAGAGCCATGCATCATGGAAATATCCACTTCAGCCATGCTGACCAAGATGCCTCAACTGAGCTTGTCCCATTTGCCCAATTTTGGTCCATATCCCTAATGAGTAGGATAGTGCTAGCATACAGGGTGATCACTGGTCGACGTGGACTCGATGGGTCGAAGGGCCTGTTTCAACGCTATATCTCTAAAGTCTAATACAAACAGTGCGGAAACAGGCCCTTAGGCCTTCCGAGTCCGCGCCGACCAACGAACACCCCGTACACTAGCACTATCCTACATGCTAACATTCACATAACGTGTATTTTTATGGATGGTGAATATTGGATCTTTAATGTACTAGTTTTCCATTTAATATAGTGATTAAAATTGTCAGCGAGCAGCTTCTAATTGTAGCCGTCACCGCATTTAATTTTTTTAATGGCCGTTTCCCATTAGACTCTCCTCATGCCTCCCACAAATAGACACAACGTATTTGATTTTAATTATTTGACTTGATAATATCCTTTCCATTTCCTTAATGCACTCACTGCTTTAATAATTGATGAATATTAACTGAGTATATTTCCGGTCACAAAGGTGTTAAACATACAAGCAAGATTCAGTAAATTATTTTTTCACTATTAGACTCTTTCATTTAATTGTTCTGTACATTTACAGTTAAATGCAGAACATTAATAATAGACATAACAGCTGTTCCAGTTATCTGTTTCCATTGATTAGAGATACAGCATGAGAAAATTATCATTGTCTGTTGTAAATGACACTGAAAAAATATAATTCATAGAAACTATCTGGACCAAATAAATTGTAGAACTCATTTACGGTGAACTTGGCTGTGGTAAGATTGCTTTCTCGTTTGAAAATGATCCAATTTGATTTTTAATTTCTCAATCTGTAATATTATGTTACAGCTGAATAGATTTGATGACATTTCAAAGCATACGACAACAGCAAGTTTGAGAGTCAGGAGTCAAAAGTGTTTTAATTATCAAATGTCCTGAAACAATATTAGTGCAAAACAAAACAAAAGCCTGAAGCCCCTAGCGCAACGAAGACTGTTCATGTTTGTAGTTTAGTTTACATTTGTACTGTTCAAGAGCCCAATGGCTGTTGGGAAGAAGCTGTTCCTGAGGTCATAGTTTTCAGACCCCTAAGAAATTAATCTTATCTCAACTGGAAACAGGCCCTTCAGCCCAGTGAGTCTATACCGACCAGCTATCACTATTTATATCCTACACAGTATGTACAAATTGCAGAAATCAATAGACTTACAGCCTGTACATCTTTGGAATTTGGGAGGAAGCCGGAGCATCCGGAGAAAACCCACGTGGTGAAAGGGAGAAGGTACAAACTCCGTACAGACAGCACCTACAGTCTGAATCAAAGCCAGGTCTCTGGCGCTCTGAGGCAATAGCTCTACCGCTGCCCCACTGTGCCACCCTGTATTCTATGTTCTATTCCACCACTGATTTACATGGTAAAGTAACTTTTCAATCCACCCGCTGTTGGAGTGTGGGAAGGAACCAGAGCACCCGGAGGAATGCATCACAGGGAGAATGCGCAAACTACATACAGACAGAACCCAGGGACAGGATCGAACCCGGGTCGCTGCTGTGAGGTACGCTACTGTGCGGTAATTCATGGAAAATGATTTTAAAGAAATAGAAATTCAGGTTGCCTGCCCATTTATAGTTTTTTTTAGTTTTGTTTATTGTCAAACGTACTGAAGTACAGTGACAAGGTTTTTGTTGCGTGCTAATCAGTCAGCAATGATTACAATCGAGCCACCCACAGTGTACAGATAAAGGATAAATGGAATGATGTATAGCGCAAGATAAATTCCAGGAAAGTCCAATTAAAGATAATGCCGGGTCTTCAATGAGGTAGGTGGTAGCTCAAGACAGTTCTCTAGTTGGTGATAGGATGATTCAGTTGCCTGATGACAGTAAGCAACAAAAACTTTCCACTGTACCTCGATACACGTGACAATAAACTAAACTAAAAACTAAAGTACAGTCATGAGGAGTACATGCAAACTCCGTACAGACAGCGCCCATAATCAAGATCGAACCTGAGTCTCTGGCGCTGTCAGGCAGCTATTCTATCGCTGCAGCACTGTGCCAATGTTGTTGTACCTGCCTCAACTACCACCTCTGGCAACACGTTCCATACAACCCACCACCCTACCGGTACGAAATTCTGACTATATCCCAGAAGGATAATCGATTATTTAAATAATGGCGTCATTAGAATACCTATTAACAATGTAAAAAATCCATTAGTAGAAGCCAAAGAGTTAAATTACTCAGTGGGTATTTATCAAGGACTATGAAGCAATAAAATTGATGTTCCTTTTATTTTTGGAATTTACTCCTATTAAGTATGGAAATTACATTCAAGAGAGCAGTCATAATATTCAGGCGATTATCTCAACGAGCCACCTGCTCTGCCCCAGATTACGCTGCTTCGTTTCCTTTTGTACATGAAAAGTTGCCCATAATGCGTCCTGTTTTCAGAGTCATTGAAGCTCGGTTTGGTTGTTCATTCGGTTTTAGTAAAGGGAGACTTCATAAAACAAATCAGCATCAGTAAGTAGGCAGCATAAATTATCACTGCCTCCCAGAATACATTATGAAAGAAACGAAAACACAGTTCAAGTCTCATAATATTTTTTGCAGAATAACGTGGGATTAATGTACAAAAAAGTATATTTCTTCATATTTAATTATGGTAAATAATAAAATTTGAACTTTCAAATGATTTATTTATTACAGAAAACAGACTTCTTAAACACATTGCTGAGATTTTATGGAAATTAACACATACAAAAGTTTTGATGTTTATTTATCATATTCTAAGTCATCATTCATGCAAATTTCTCTCCCCGGGAGTTATAATGGGCGGCACATCGGTGAACTGTTAGAGTTGAAACCTTCTAGTGCCAGAGTCTCGAGTTCGATCCAGACCATGGGTGCTGGCCGTTCGGAGTTTGTACATTCTCCCTGTGACAGCATGTGTTTTCTCCTTGTGCTCCAGTTTCCTCCCAGGTCCTAAAGACATGCGAGTTTGTAGGTAAATTGTCCCTAGTGCGTAGGATAGAACTAGTGTGAAAGGGTGATCGCTGGTCAGCATGGATTCGGTGAGCCAAAGGGCCTGCTTCCATGCTATATCTCTAAACTAAACCAAGACTCTACGTAACTCCAGACCTACAAAAGACCATTGTGGGCTTTGTTCTGTACCATTACATCCCTCTCGTTTCCCTCTCCCCGACTCTCAGTCTGAAGAAGGGTCTTGATCCAAAACATCATCTATTCCCTAGTGATGCTGTCTGACCTACTGAGTTTCACCAACATTTTGTGTTTGTCTTCGTAATAAACCAACATCTGCAGTTCCTTTCTACAAACGTAGATAACGTTCGATCATGCCATGAATTGTTCTGCAAGATTGAAATACAAGGTCAATTATGGATGGACAACTAACCAGCAACAGCCATGCCCCCACGTGAACATGAAAACTATCACAGAAATCCAGACTTTTATTGCTGTGTTTTGTTTGCACTCTGATTGCCCTCAGGATTTGCATAAGGCCAATTAGTATTTAATTGACCTCAGAAAGATACTTCAAATAGACTTTGTGGCTTTAAAAGAAAACACTAAGTTATGCACAGCTGGAATAAGGCAGCAAAATAATGCTCTGCACATCACATCAGCTGGTAAAGCAATGCACCCTTCAATTAGTCGTGAGTCAACAGGAGATACACCACAAACTACAATATTAGAGGCACAGATATCAGTCGGCAATTCTAGACCAGCACTTAGTTTTAGTATATTGTTGTCACGTGTTCAGTGACAATGTTTGGACGGCACAGTGGTGCAGCGGTAGAGTTGCTGCCTTCCAGCGCTTGCAGCCACAGAGATCTTCGAGTTTCCTCCCACACGCCAAAGACATACAGGTATGTAGGTAAATTGGCTTGGTAAATGTAAAAATGGCCCCTCGTGTGTGTGTGTGTGTAGGATAGTGTTAATATGTCGGGGATCTCTGCTCGGCGCAGACTCGGTGGGACTAAGGGCCTGTTTCCACCCTGTGTCTCTAAACTAAAACCACAGGGATACGGTGAAATTATTAGTACGGGTGTGGGGAGAAGGCAGGAGAATGGGGTTGAGGGAAAGATAGATCAACCATGATTGAATTGCGGAGAGGACTTAAATGGCTTAATTCAGCTCCAATTACATGAACTTATGAAATGTTTATTCTGCATTCTATTCAGTCGAAGCATATGGTACGTGAGTATAAAAGATCCTCTTCTGAAATAGCATACACAGATGGACACTCTTAATTGATATACTTGACAATTATTAATACAAAAATAAAAAGATCATTAGATAAGTAAATAAATCAGAACAGGTCAATTTTTATGATTGAAGAAGGGTTCTGACCCAAAACATCAGATGCTGCTTGACCTGCTGAGTTACTCCAGCGCTTTGTGTTTTGCTCAATTTTCCAGCGTCTGCAATTCCTTGTGTCTCCATTTTCAACAACAACTATCTTGTGAGGGCACCTTTCAGCTCACTTTTCATTCTGTTTACTCTCTATAGCTTGTGCAATGATTCGCTATATGCGATCAATCATGAAATGTTCCTGTCATATCCCTAAACCATGCTAAATCCACTGATCTCATCAGCTATATTCAATGAGAGATTATCAGTCGGAACCTTTTTCCCAGTGTGGAAATATCAAATGCTAGAGGGCATAGTTTTTAGGTGAGAGGGGCAAAGTTTGAAGGCGATGCGCGGAGCATGTTTTTTACACAGAGGGTGTGCGTGCCTGTAACGCGTTGCCAAGGGGGCAGATAGGATAGTGGTGTTTAAAATGTTTTGTATTGGCACATAGATATGAAGGGATATGGATTACATGCAGTTGGTTTTGCCTCTATCAGTAGAGAGCGTCAGGTTGAGGATGTGAGAGGTCTTAAATGAGGGGAATGACGGAGGAAAAATAAGGCCTGGAAAATTGTTAAGGAGGATTGATAGGGTGGACTGTATGGAGTTTGCACGTTCTCCCCGTGACCATGTGGGTTTTCTCCAGTTTCCTCCAGTTTTCTCCCATATTCCACATTCCAAAAAAGTGCGGGTTTGTAGGTTGATTGGCTTCTATAAATTGTCCCTAGTGTGTAGGATAGAACTAGTGTACGGGATGATCAGTGATCGGTATAGACTCGGCGGGCCGAAAGGCCTGTTTCCACGCTGTATCTCTAAACAAACCTAATATAAAGGATTCTCAAGAGGATGGGTTCTTGATGGGGAATGAATAATTACCAACTTGACAGTGATAAATGGAACAGCACACACATTCCTCCAGCACTTCTATAGGTTAAACTAACTATTTTTACTCGTTAGAAAATTAAGCATTCCTCCAGCACTTCTATAGGTTAAACTAACTATTTTTACTCGTTAGAAAATTAAGCAAGAAAAGAACAGCTGACCCTGAAGAAAGGTCCCTGTCTGAAGAAAGGTCCTGACCAGAAACGTCACCTATGCATGTTCTGCAAAGATGCTACCTGACCCGCTGTTACTCCAGCAATTTGTGTCTATCTTTGGTATAAACCAGCATCTGTAGTTCCTTTTTATTACATTGTAACAGCTGAAACTAGTCAGCTTAGTCAGCTTAGACCACAGAAACCTCTTTACAAATCCTCCTCTTTCCTCATTGACTTTGGGCTTCCGCCTGGTTCCCCTGATAATTAATGTCCCATCTGCTAGCTGCATATCGTTGCCCTATCTCCTTCTACCAGACCGCTGGATATTCCACTCCACAGAAAGGACGGAGTGCAGGGCGGCACAGTAGCGCAGCGGTAGAGTTGTTGCCTTATGGCGCTTGCAGCACCAGAGACCCGGGTTTGATCCCGACTACGGGCACTGCCAGTACGGAGTTTTGTACCTTCTCCCTGTGACCGCATGGGTTTTCTGCGAGATCTCCAGTTTCCTCCCACACTCCAAAGACATACTACAGGTACGCAGGTTAATTGGCTTGGTGTATGTGTATAATTGTCCCTACTGTGTGTAGGATAGTGTTAGTGTGTGGGGATCGCTGGTCGGCGCGGACACGGTGGGCCAAAGGGCTTGTTTCCGCACTGCATCTCTAAATTAAACTAAACTAAAGAAGTGGCAACTAACAATACAGCAAATATCACTTGCTACATTAAGTCAAATGCTGAATTTTTTCCATTTTATTTTAATGTCAGGCGAAACCAGATATTGAACCCATGTGCACACACTTCGGTCAATAATTTAAATGCGTGCACTTGTGAAATGTGATTTGCTGCCTCCTGATTTTTATTTTGATTTGTGGGTGCAGCAAATAAGATTGATGTTCATCAATTGCTGGATGAACCTACTTAAAATTCGACATTTTTGTCGAGAAAGCAGTTACATCAAGTAAAACCAAAAACTAGCTAGACAAAAAAATCCAAAGACGTACAGGTTTGTAGGTTAATTGGCTTCAGTAAAATAGTAAATTGTCCCTACTGTGTGTAGGATAGTGTTAGTTTCCGGGGTTGCTGGTCAGCACGGACTCGGTGGGCCAAAGGGTCTGTTTCCACGCTGTATCTATGAACTAAACTAAACTAAACTAGAAACAAAAAAGCATGTACATTTTATATATTACTTGGCAAAAGAGCGATAAAATTCTTGAACTTTTAAACCTAGGATTCATCTGCTGGCAATTTCCTTCGTATTGTTCTCTCTTTTGCTAATGAATTGCGGGGACTGTTATTGTTTAGCTTCACCGGATCTGGGCAAATACTTTAGACTTTAGGGATACAATGTGCAAACAGGTCCTTCGGCCTACTGAGTTCGTGCCGACCAGCATACTAACACTATCCTACTCACTGGGGACAACCTACAATTTTACCAAAGCCATTCTCCTCCATACCTGAATGTCTTTGGAATGTGGGAGGAAACCAGAGCTTCTGGAGAAAACCCACGCGGTCACAGGGAGAACGCACATACTCTGTACAGATTGCACCCATAGTCAGGATTGAACCTGGTTCTCTGGCACTGTGAGGCAGCAACTCTACCCCCACTAAAATCTAAATTGAGACATCACTGATCGAGTCTGATGTTGTTGACAGCCCGTTCAATTCTTAACACACACATTATCAAGCATTTCACTGGTGAGTTAGTGGAACTGTGGAACGGGACAGCACAGTGGCACAGTGATACAGCTGCTGCCTTACAGCTCCAGAGATCGGGTTCGATCCTAACTACAAGTGCTGACTGTACGGAGTTTGTACGTTCTCGTGTTACTGTGTAGATTTTCCCCTGGTGCTCCAGTTTCCTCCCACACTCCAAAGCCGAACAGGTTTGTAGGTTAATTGGCTTCAATACAGATTGCAAATTGTTCATAGTGTGTGTAGGATAGTGTTAGTGTACGGTGATCACAGGTCGGCACGGACTCGGTGGGCCGAAGGGCCTGTTTTCGCATTCTAACCAAAACTGTTAATATTTATGTGTAGGAAGGAACTGCAGGTGCTGGTTTACACCGAAGATAGACACAAAATGCTGGAGTAACTCAGCGGTTCAGGCAGCATCTCTGGAGAGAAGGAATGGGTGACGTTTCGGGTCGAGGCCCTTCTTCAAATATTTATTTTGCGGTGCAATAAATACCGTGATCTACAGGACCGATTTTGGGAGCATTTTAGAGCTGGTATTCTGAATGGGTTCCCTGTATGTGCCACCTCACACCTCAGCATGTACAGTGGGCACCTGGCTGGGGACATGAACATGTTACTTGTGGCAAGCCTGCAAGTGGGAAAACAGTGTCGCTCCTGAAAATTGTCACCATCTGGCTCACACCTGTTTTTTGCTAGTGTAGCAAAAACTGACTGAAGGTTATTAATCCCGGAGTAGCAAGGCCTTGTGACAGACAAAGTTTGTCCCAGTTGTGGAGTATTTGCTGACATTTCACATTGTGCTTTTGATTGATAAGGTCCCACTTTCATGTAATCACAGGGGAGTCGCTCGCATTACTGATTATTGAAGCATGGTTCATCATCTGTATTCACATAATGAAGGCACTCAAGCTTTTTCTTGTGCCGGAGCTGAATAATTTTCAAAAAAGAACGCAAGATGCTTGTGTTAAAAGCAGAATTCCAAGCCCTTTGAGAGATGAATAGCATAATCGGTAACACTGTATTCTTACTAGAAAACCAGGCATCTACAGAGCCTTTGACTGCAGAACCATTCTGTTCATTGTAAGAATAAATTGTACCTCCTTAACGTGCTGTATTATATCGGTCCCACTGTAGTGGAATATCACAGAGAGAGTTTACTAGGATCATTTAGACAGGAAGATATAATTGGCTCAATTCAAAAAGGCAATGGAGTTTTTACACCCCATCATCATTGGGTACTTTTCTCCATTTATTTATTAATACATATCTAAAACAGAGCAGAAGCCCTTCTGTGAACATTTCTGGGACCAAAGGGTTATTTATTTTCCGAAGAAAAGCATTGAGCTTAATCTATTTGGTTTATTTTAGAGATACAGCACGGAAACAGGCCCTTTGAACCACTGAGTCTGTGCCGACCAGCGATTTCCCCCAGTACACCAGCACTAACCTACACACCAGGGAATATTTGCAATATTCTGCCGAAGCCAATTAGCCAACAAACCTGTCTGTCTTTGGAGTGTGGGCGGAAACCAGAGCACCCGGTGAAAACCCACGCGGTCACGGGGAGAACGTACAAACTCCGTACAGAGAGCACCCATCATCAGGATCGAACCCGGGTCACTGGTTCTGTAAGGCAGAAACTCCACCACTGCCTGATCACGCTAACTATGAGATCCTGACTATTACTGAGACAATATTTGTGATCATTAAACTGAAGGATAGATGAGCATTTGGCTTTGATAGAGCACGGAAACTTCGGCCTAACTCCCATGCCGAACAAGACGTTCCACTTGACCTAGTCTCATTTACCTGCATTTGGCCAACATCCCTCTGAATGTATCCTATCCATGTACCTGTCCGAATATTGTTTCAATTTTGTTATAACACTGCCTCAACTACTACCACTGGTAGCTCATTCCACATACCCACCAACCCAAAATGTCACCCATTCCTTCTTCCCCTGAGTGAAAAGGTTTCCATCGGGTTTCCTAATAAATCTTTCTCCTCTCACCTTAAATCTACGTTGGTCATACCCCCTGGCCATGCCAACCAAGATGCCTCATCAATATTGGCCCCACCTGCCCGTATTTGTCCTCTATCTCTCTAAACCATTCCTATCCACGTACCTGTCCAAATGTCTTTTAAATGTTGTTATAGTACCTGCCTAAACTACCTCCGCTTTCACCCTTTCTATTCCCATCGTGATTTTTTTTACCTCTATAAGATCACCCCTCAGCCTCCTGTGCTCCAAGGAATAAAGTCCTAGTCTGCCCAACTTCTCCCTATAGCTCAGGTCCCCGAGTCCTGTCAACATCATCCTAAATCTCCATACTCTTGTGTAGGAAGGAACTGTAGGTGCTGATTTACACTGAAGATAGACACAAAATGCTCAGCTCGACAGGCGGCATCTCTGGAGAGCAGGAGTGGGTGACATTTCGGGTCGAGACCCTTCTTCAGTCTGAAGAAAGGTCTCGACCCAAAATGTCACCCATTCCTTCTTTCCCGCACTCTTTCCAGCTTAATAGCATTGGTCCTACAACAGGGTAACCAGACTGGACTCCAAGTGATAGATAGTGTGCCCCATTCACATTCACATCCTTTTGTCCCTGTAAAGGTACATTTGTAATCAAATTTATTCATATCTAAGTTTTAACAATGAAATGGCAACTAATGGTTCCCTTGAGCTAAACGACCACCTTTGCACGGCGTCTTACTATATTGAATAAATTTCCTTCGATATCAGAGTGGTTAAACAAGATAAATATCCTCAATTCATGGTTGTGACTTTAAATTAGGTATTAGCATCCATTAAACTGATAATTGCGTGTCCTTGGGATTAAGATATCAATATATCAATTCCATAACATGAAACATAAAATTTACCTTTAACCCCACATTTATTTAAATTGCACTTCATTCCAACAAACTGGGTGGCACAGTGGCGCTGAGGTAAAGCTGCTGTCTCACAGTGCCAGAGACCTGGGCCCAATCGGGTGCTGTCTGTGTAGAGTCTGTACGTTCTCTGTGACAGCCTGGGTTTCCACCCACATCCCAAAGACGTGCCGGTTTATAGGTTAATTGGCCCTCTGTAAGTTGCCCCAAGTGTGTAGGGAGTGGATGAGAAAGTGGAATAACATAGAACTAGTGTGAATAGGTGATCAGTGTGGACTTGGTGGGCCAAAGGGCTTGTTTCCATACTGAATTACTAAACTAAACTAAACTAAACTAAACTAGTGTGAACTGCTGATTGATGATCTGTGTTGACTCGGTGGGCCCAATGGCCAATTTCCATTCCGTATCTCTAAACTGAATTAAGCTAAATTAAACATCAATCTGAAGAAGAGTCCTGACCCAAAACGTTGCCTATCCGGTTCTCCAAACATGCTGCCTGGCTCGCTGAATTCCCCCAGCACTTTGTGTCCTTTTGCGTAAATTCTGCATCTGCAGTTCCTTGTTTTTAAATTAAATTAAATTAGTTTTGTTTAATTTTGTGTTGCCTCATGTATTGAGGTACAGTGAAAAGTTTTTAATTGTCACCGGCTACCCAGTGTTCAAAAAGACCTGCCGACTCCTGCATGTAGACTCAGTGGGCTGTTTCTATACATTAGCTGCTTAACCAGGCATTGTACTTGTGTGTGGCCATAATTTTACCGATCTGTATGCCAAACAATGAATCTCACTGTATCTTGGTGCTCGAGAAAATAAAGGAGCCACAGATCCATTGAACGAATGAACTGTTGGAGAAAAAAGTGACATGGGCATGAATATTTCATCAACTTTCCCCCGGTATAAATAGTCCACGAGGTCACAGGATAGGTAAGCAAGAGCCTGAGACAATTAGAACCACACAGGAGGGTGGATTAAGTGGATATAATAGGGAGAGTGATATAGAAATAAGCTGCCCATCTCTCAAAAGAGCTCAGCAAGCCATGATCTTCGCTGGGGAACTGACAAATTTCAGGTGAAGGGCAGCCTGTCATAAAACAGCCTGCTTCATATCTGGGACACTGGAATTACATGCAAGCCGTCACTAGCTTCCGTACATGTAACTAGACAAGAGGCAACACAGGCATAATTTATATGTCTGCTCTCCAAAGAAAGGAACAGAATTTGAGATTCTCTCTTTTAAGGTGAGAGGGGAAAGATTAATAGGAACCTGAGGGGCAATTCTTTTAAGCAGAGGATGGTGCATGATTGGAACGAGCTGCCAGAGGAGGGAGTTGAGGCAGGTACGAAAACAACATTTAAGATACAATTGGACAGGTACATGGATAGGGTAGGGTTAGAGGGACATGGGCCCTCTAAAATAAATCTCCCTATTATATCCACTTAATCCACCCTTCTGTGTGGTTCTAATTGTCTCAGGCTCTTGCTTTCCTATCCTGTGACCTCGTGGACTATTTATACCGGGGGAAAGTTGATGAAATATTCATGCCCATGGACAGGTGTGACTAGTGTAAATGGGGCATGTTGGTCAGCATGGACAGGTTGGGCTGAAGTGCCAGTTTCCGTGCTGTATGACTGTATGGCTCTATAACTTTAACAGGGAATTAGATAGGGTGGATACACAGTGTCTCATAGAGATATATACATTCATGAGGGGAATTGATAGGATGAATGCACAGACTCTTTTGCCCAGAGATGGGGAATCATGAACCAGAGGACATAAGTTGAAGGTGAGAAGGGGAACGATTTGATGAGAACCTGAGGGGCAACTTTTCCACACCGAGGGTGGTGGGTATATGGAACGAGCTGCCGCAGGGGGTAGTTGAGGCAGGTGCTATGACAGCATTTAAACAACACTTGGATAGGACAGGTACATGGATAGGACAGGTTTAGAGAGATATGGGCCAAACACACGCAGGCGGGACTAGTGTAGAGGGGACAGCTTGATCGGCGTGGATGATTCAGGCTGAAGGGCCTGTTTTCGTGCTGTTTGACTTTATGAGGCTCCAGTCTGAGATTAGGTGGGGAGATGACAAATCCTGGGAGAGGCTGGGAAGGAGGCCAGCAATCCCAGATGCAGGAATGATCCAGCTCTTCGCGGTAGATGTTTGGTACAGTGGAATCTGCAATTTGTGCCACATCGTAATTTAAGAAATGTCTGAATTTAGATGCATTTTGCCAAGATCTGTTTAATGTCTCAATGATCCACAGTTATTTTAACTGTTGAGTCCAATTTAATTTTGCAATTGGTTATTTTTTGTTAAAGTATATATTTCCTCCCCGTTCCCTCCAAATCTGCACCAGCTGCCAGCTCTCATACAGGAGTGTTCAAACAAGAGGCAAAAACGTACAGAAACACAGAGCAAAATGGAAGGGGAATTCTGCTATTCTTCCAGAAATGTAACTGATCAATTCAGGTAGAAAGAGGTAAAATTTCTGGAGAGCATTTTGTGGTCACGAGGTTGGCTTCAAGTAAAGGATTGAGACTTGGGGCAAGAAGGGATTGATTGAAGCAAAGAGATTGGTGCCCGGGTAGGGTGCGAGTGCAAGTTTATTGTCACGTGCACAAGTACATTGCGGTAAAATCTTGCTTACAGCAGCATCAAAGTGGAGGCAACAGTGGCGCAGCAGGTAGAGCTGCTGCCTAACAGCATCAGAAACCCGGGTTCGATCCTGACCTCGGGTGCTCTGTACAGAGTTTGCACATTCTCCCTCTGACCGCGTGGGTTTACCTCCAGGTGCTTCGGTTTCCTCCCAGATTCCAAAGGCGTGTGGTTTGTAGATTAAGTGGCCCTCTGTAAATTGTCCCTAGTGTGTAGGAATGTAGATGAGAAAATGGGATAACATAGAACTACGGGTGACCTATGGTCAGCGTGGACTTGGGTAGGCCAAAGAGCCTGTTTCCATGATAAATCTCAATTCAATCAGTAGACACATGAGTCTATTCAGCCCGTGTTGAAGTGCTAAAGACATAATTGAGACCTTCACTGAGGCTGAAGTGCCTGTGTATGGAACTGTGAGCAATTTAAACATCAATAACCGTTTCACTGAACCATTTCAATAACTGTTTCATTGAATGCTCAGTCTGCCTAGCCCTATGCAATCTCCCAGTTGCCAAATATTTTAACTCCCCCTTCCCATTCCCATTCTGACCTTTTTGTTCTGGGCTTTCTCCATTGTCAGTGTGAGGCCACACACAAATTGGAGGAACAGCAGTTCATATATCGTGTAGACAGCTTACAACCCACCAACATGAATATTGATTTCTCTAACTTCAAGTAGCCCTTGCATTCCCTCTCTCTCTGTCCCACCTGCACCCTCATCATCTCGCTAATTTCACCGTTCGTATCCCTTCGTCATCACCTCATCCCCAGCCAACAATGGACCATTGTGGGCTCCACCTTTCCTGAGTCATCGATGCAGGCTCTGCTTTGTTTTGGACCTTCCCATACCTCCAGTTTCCCCCTCCCTGACACTTGGTCTCGATCTAAAATGCCACCTATTCCTTTTCTTCATAGATGCTGCCTGATCCACTGAGTTACTCCAGCATTTTGTATTTATCTTAGGTGTGTAGGTTAATTGGCTTCGGTAAAATTGTAAATTGTCCCTAGTGTCTGGGATAGAGCGAGTGTGCGGGGATCACTGGTCGGCAAGGACTCGGCGGACCGAAGGGCCTGTTCCCGTGCTGTATCGCTAAAGCATAAAGTCCAAATTCTGATACGGGCAAAATGTAAATAGATCCAGATGACTACTTGGAGGTTTCTCTGTGCTGTTATTTACATGAATCATCCAAGTTGCTCCGTGGTTTAAAATCCTCAGTCTCACAAGACTTTGCTGTGACAAGGCTTTGAATTGCCGACCGAACTCCAAGCCTCACATTTCCAACGTGCACAATTTTTTGTTTTGATGCAGCTCGGAAGTTGTTCTATAAGCTGACACAAAAAAAAGGTAGCAGCTGGGAAATATGATAATTGTCAAGTGATTTTCAAATGATTTGCTTTATCTATTCTGCAGAAATGTCACAAACCACTGCTGACATTTCAGGAAGACTGAATTATGATCACCAGCGCTTTCCATTATAGTAGTCCTTATAACTGCAAAAATAAATTATGCACACACTAACATGCATAATCCTCACAGCACATAACTGTAATAAGAAACTACAATTTATTGTCAGTGGCCATTTGTTCAGTCTGCACTCAGTAAGAGTAGAACATGGAAACTAATATTTATTCACAGTAAACAAGATTACAGGGAAGCTAAATTGCAATCAGTAATGGATTTGTTGTGAAGTTTATTCCTGAAAATTCAAAATAAGGTCCATTTTTTTGCCTCGTTCCTACAGCAAAATATGTTTTAGGACAAATGTCCGTCTTTTATGAACAATTCAAATAAGGGATGCAAGGTAGTTTCTAATGGATGACAGCATATTTTATCCCTTTTATATTTTGAATTTAAAATATTACCCTTATGGTTTTCTTTGTATGTTATTAGTGGGTGTCTTTATTTATATCAATGCGTGCCTTCTTAAGGGTGCTACAGTGGCACAGCTGGTAGAGCTGCTGCATCACAGCGGCAGAGACCCGAGTTTGATCCTGATCTTGGGTGCTGTCTGTGTGAAGTTTGCACGTTCTCCCTGTGACGGCGTGGTTTTCATCCAGGTGCTCCGATTTATTCCCACATCCCAAAGACGTGTGGGTTTGTAGGTTAAATCGGTCGTCTGAAAATAGCCATGTTTTACACTAAACTAAACTAAATTGATTGATTGAAAGGTACGGCATGGAAACAGGCCCTTCGGCCCACCGAGCCCACACTCCCTACGCACTAAGGGGAATTTACAGAGCGCCAATCAACCTGCAAACCCCAACATCTTTAGCATGCGGGAAGTAACTAGAAGACCTGGAGGAAACCCACGCGGTCACAGGGAGAACGTGCACACTCCACACATACAGCACGCGAGGTCAGGATGGAACCTGGGTCTCAGGCGCTGTGAAACAGCTGCTCTACCAGCTGTGCCACTATGCAGCCTAAAACGAAACTAATTCCAGTCAAATTTACAATTTCGAGGTGAGGGAACGTCAGCATGACTATTTAGTCACTCAAGCTATCAATGGCCAACCAGGTACTTCCTTGTTCACTATTTGTTTTTTTATATACTGAACTCCGTTTTTAGTTGTTTATTATAGAATCTGCGGAGTAATATATTTACATATCTGTTGTGCTGCTGCAAGTAAGAATTTCATTGTTCTGTTTCAGGACATATGACAATAAAATACTCAACCAAACCAACCTCCCTTTCATTAACTCCATCTGTACTTCACACTGCCTCGGCAAGGTCGCCAGCATAATCAAGGACCAGTTTCACTCCAGTCTGAAGAAGGGTTTTGGCCTGAAACGTTGCCTATTTCCTTCGCTCCATAGATGCTGCTGCACCCGCTGAGTTTCTCCAGTATTTTTGTGTACCTTCACTCCAGGCACTCCCACTTCTCCACTCTCCCACCAGGCAAGAGGTACAGAAGTGTGAAAACGCACACCTCCAGGTTCAGGGACAGTTTCATCGCATCTGTTATCTGACAAGTGAACCATCCTATCAACAACTAGTGAGTGGTTCTGACTCACAATCACCTCACTGGAATCTTTAATCGGATTTTACTGGACGTTACCTTACGCTAAACGTTTTTCCCTTTATCCTGTATCTGTACACTGTGGACAACTTGATATTAATCATGTATAGTCTTTCCGCTGACTGAATAACATGCGACAAAAAAGCTTTTCACTGTACCTCAGTACATGTGACAATAATAATAAGCTGAACTGAACTAAACTAAAGTGACTCTTGACATTTGTTCATGCACATTCTCGGGATGGTATCAAAGTGACAAAGATGTAATTTTGTCTTCTGTGACTGGGTCTGAAGACAACAAGATGATTTTGCTCGGTCAAGTAGCGATCTGTAAGTCAATTGTCATTTTCATGCCGACCAGGGAATTGGGAAGTCAATTAAACGTGCTTCACCACTGGTGTGGATCACACAGGTCAGTCCTGCCTTTGATAAAGGCAGTGTTAGCTGAGAAGGATATTTTATTGCAATTCTCCGTGCCGAGCAATCTCGGAATAGCATTCAAAAATCAAATTTCAGAAGGTCCTCTGTGGCAGTGAATCACTAACACCTAAATATTAGAAATGATATCAAGGCTCCAGATATTACATTATGGACGGTAATCTAATGGTGGGGTTCAGAAGGGAAACTGAAATAAATTAAGCAGTCACATTGTTGGACCCCTTAACCGGATTACTGATTTTTACAAGCATGTAAGCTTTTACCAGTAGCTTGGATATCATTTGCGGCTGTTGACATTTAAGAGAATAAAGATTGGGTCAGTAAAGTCTTGCTGCTGTAGAACTGCTGGCAAGGTGAAAGTTGTTCACAAAGAAAAAAGCTTCAAGATCAGAATGTTACTTCCGCCATCACATTGTGATCCCTTTAGTAGAGTACATTGTGCCTTACTCAAGAGTCTGGAAGCTGGAAATGGTGCAGAGAAGATGTTACCAGGACCCGAGGGCCTGAGCTACAGTATAGGAAGAGGCTGAACAAGCTAGCTCTATTCCTAGGAGTGCAGGAGGATGAGAATTGGTGTTATAGAGGTATACCAAATAATTAGATAGGGTAGATGCACTGGGTCTCTTGCCCAGAGAAGGGGAATCGAGGACCAGGTGGCAAAGATTTAATAGGAACCTGAGGGCTAACTTTTTCACAGAAAAGGTGGTGGGTGTATGGAACGAGCTGCTGGAGGAGGTAGTTGAGGCAGGTACTAATGCAATGTTTTGGAACCATTTAGACAGGTATATGGATAGGACTGGTTTAGAGGGATATGGGCCAAACACAGGTAGACGGGACTCGTGCAGATGGGACATGTTGATCGGTGTGGGAAACGTTGGGCCAAAGGGTCTGTTTTCACACCCTATGACTCCATGACTCCATGAGTGTGGCATCTGCAGATCATTGTGGCTGCAATGGCTATCAGGCATGGCTCCTGGACTTAGCTGAGGAAATGATAAGAGAGCTGGCCGATACATGGAAATACTTTTAATTAAATATTTAATTTTGTTAAAGTTCCTTTGTTGCTTTATTTGACACCTTGTTGTGCAATCTCTATCTCCTGTGTTTGAATGATGAGAATCCCTCAAGGGTCCTGGGTTTATATTGGGATCACAACTTAGCAACAGTTGTTAGCAACGATAACTGCCAAGGTACATAGCGTAGACTTGCCGGTCTGAAGAAGGGTCTCAACCCGAAACATCACCCATTCCTCCTCTCCAGAGATGCTGCCTGACCCGCTGAGTTACTCCAGCATTTTGTGTCTATACTCGGTATAAACCAGGATCTGCAGTTCCTTCCTAAGCAAGGTATATTCCTTTGTTGCTGCAAGACACTTTTTGGAAAGGATAAAATCAAGTGACGTGAATTAACACTAACTCTGGCAAACATACCGTTGGCGACCATTTCAAAACGTACAACCTCTCAAATAATAAAGAAACATTTCCAAATGTAAAAATACTCACACCACCATAGAACCTGGATTCGAACTTGACCTCGGGTGCTCTCTCTGGGGAGTTTGCACGTTCTGCCTGTGACCGCGTGGGTT
The DNA here is from genome assembly GCF_028641065.1 of Leucoraja erinaceus. Taxonomy (NCBI): domain Eukaryota; kingdom Metazoa; phylum Chordata; class Chondrichthyes; order Rajiformes; family Rajidae; genus Leucoraja; species Leucoraja erinaceus. The sequence continues at coordinate 17,742,363 of NC_073400.1, read as the reverse complement.
TCCTTCGGGTGCTCCACTTTGCTCCCACATCCCAAAGACGTGCGGGTTTGCAGTTTAATTGTCCCTCTGTAAATTGTCCCTAGTGTGTAAGGAGTGGATGCGATAGTGAGTTAACATAGAACTAGTGTGAACAGGCGTGCGATGGTTGGCGTGGACTCGTTGGGCTGAAGGTCTTGTCTCCATGCTGTATCTTTTAATCAATTCAACCAATCAATAATATTCTTGTGAAAATAATTGTGGAGATTCCTGGGAAACCCTGTTAACCTGCCAACCAATGCAGATTATAGGCAAAATGAGGTTCTGTCAAAAGTGCACATCAGTTTTTCATAAATTCTTTTCATAAAAGATTCGATGTGGAGCCACTCCTTTGAAACTATTATATCCTGTGATTTTACAAACATCTGTGACTTGGCACAAAACCAGTTATTTTTTTCAATCTTTAAACACGTCGATACATTTTGGCACGGCGATGATAAATGTGGTTGGATATAATTATGTTCTTAGTTGTTAAAATTCAAAAAAGTCATTAAATCTTTGCATTGCGAATTTTCAAACTTGCCCTCAGTATCTATTTATTGAAGCGCAGCTGTCTCTTGCGTGCTTGCAGTTCTGTTTGAATCCATTCGAATATCAGATTGTTTAAAAGTAAGATAATAAGGCCCATTTTAAATCACGTTATGAGCTCCCATTAATATCTGACCTGATTCCTTATGTGATTCTTAAACCTTCATTCTTTCCCCCTGACATGGAGACCAGCTGAAACTACGGTACTTCATAAAAAATAATAATACTTTGCACGGCAACCTGGAAAATCTGGGTGAAATTCTTCATCTAATGAAAAGCAGAGGAAAGGAGAGTCTTTCTTCATAACTGATGGTGTGTTATCATGTTTCCAATAACTGCAAAGCCAAGTATCCATGCAATTCTGTTAATGGGTAATAAATTACTGAATAAAAAATGTATTTTCTCATTACTTTTTGTTACAGAAATGTCACTGGACATTTTATCACAGGAGGCAGAGTGCAAAGAAATCCCATTTTCGTTCAACAGCCATGCATAGTTCAGGCATGCATCACCAAATAGTAATTAAGGCCAGGACTGTCTGCCTTCTTCACCCTTTACTTGAATCCCTTACTGTCCCAGTCTTTATTTTAGACTTTAGAGATACAGCATTGAAACAGGCCCTTCATTCCACTGAGTCCACGCCAACTAGAAACTGGCGTTCCCGGAGAAAAACCCATGCGGTCACAGGGAGAACGTACCAACTGCGTACAGACAGCACCTGTGGTCTTGGACAGCTTACAACCCAGCGGTATGAATCTAGATTCAAATAACCCTCGGATTCCCTCTCTCAATCCCTCCCCCACCCTAGTCATGCTGCCAGTTTTGTTGTTCGTATCCCCTCGTTACCACCTCCTCCGCAGTCAACAATGGATCATTGTGGGCTCTTTACTCTTAGTGCCCGCTATGGTCAGTTCAGTACCTTCTCCTTCCTCCAGTTTCCCTTTCCCCTGACTCTCAGTCCAAAGAAGTGGCTTAATTTGATCATTTAGTGGAGACTTCCCGTTGAGCTATGGTGAATGAATGAGTGAAACCTTATTGTCACATGTACCTATGCTACGTAGATCCAGTAAAAAGCTTTGCTTTGTGTGCAACCTAGGCTGTACACAAGTGTCGCTATGTATTGGTGCTGACAAAGTTGCAAAAGTAATGAACAGTTCCTATCTAAGGTGTGAACCACACGTGGCAGCAGTCCCTCCCCCCCCTACCTGTCCCCAGTTTCCCCATTATTCTCAGCACCCCCCAACGCCGGGTCTCTCCTTTGTACTCAGCACCCCTATGTCGGGACCCCCATTACCTCACTCTCGGTCCCTCCTCATTCTCGGTGGCCCGGTTCCCGTCCTGGCCAACTGACTCGTGGCTGAGTCGTAGTCCACGGTGGTCGATCCAAGCCCACCAGACGGGTTCCCCTGTCATTGGTGTTTCAGCCGGCGAGTCCTCCTCCGACATTGGTCCGCGGCGGGAGTGCCCTGGTCCGCTGCTTGCCGGTAGCGGCCCGGTCCATCGTTGACTCCCCATGGAGCTCTGGTGAACTGCTAAAAGCAGGGACACTTACATTGATGGGCAATTCAAGCCATCTTCTGCCAGGAAACCAAATGTTTTCCGAAGGAAATTGCTCTTATACAAGAACATCTGTTACGCCTGCCTCACATCAATAATAAGAGGCCAATTTTTCCACAACCATTGATATGCATAGCAGGAGCAAACTTTTGGTATCTGTTTAACTGATGCTGTACAATAGCAATGTCATTATTATGGAACAGAACAGATAGTTATACAAGCTGAGGTGATGGTAGGAAGCACATAACTCTTTTCTCTTAGTCCAAGTGGCACAGTGGCACAGCAGTATAGTTGCTGCCTTACAGCGCCAGAGACCCAGGTTTGATCCTGGCGAGGGGTGCTGTCTGCACGGAGACGGAGCCTTCAGGAAATGAGGCTGTATACATACCCCAGTATACAATGATGTTGAGGTGGTCGAAAGCTTCAAGGAATAAATATCACCTGAAATTTGTGCTGGATCAACCACACTGAAGCAATGCCCAAGCAAACACACCCAAACCTCTCCTTCCTTAGAAGGGTTTGGAAGTTCGGTACGTCCACAACAACTCTCACCATCTTCTACAGGAAGCATTTTATCGGGATACATTATAGCATAGTTTGGGAACAGCTCCATCCGTCACAGCGAGTTGTGGACATAACCCCAGACCATCACACATAACGACCTCCTTTCCATTGACTCCATCTGCACTTCACACTGCCTCGGCAAGGCCATCAGCATAATCAAGGACCAGTCTCACCCTGGTCACATTCTGTTCTTCCCTCTCTCATCAGGCAAGAGGTACCAAATTGTGAAATGCACACCTCCAGATTCAGAAACACTTTCTTCCCAGAATCGGAACCATCCACTTATCAACTTGAGTATAATTGGACACTACCCTATCTCATGGAAGGACTGTTCAGAAGCCTGATAATGGAGATGAAGAAGCTGGTCCTGAGTCTGGGGGTGCGTGTTGTCATTATACTGCACCTTCTACCTAATGGAGATGGCGGGAAAATTACCTGATACATGAAGTCCAATGTATCTAAATGAGTTCACCCACCACTCCATCTTCCTGTGTGCCACGATCAAGGAAGAAATTAATCAGTATCGCAAAATGCTGTCTAAAGAAGAGTCCAGACCTGAAACCTCACCTATCCATGTTCTTCAGGGATGCTGCCTGACCCGCTGAGTTACCCCAGCACTCTGTGCTTTTTTTTTCTAAACCAGCATTTGCAGTTCCACAGTAGACAAAAAATGCCGGAGAAACTCAGCGGGTGAGGCAGCATCTATAGAAAAGGAGTAGGCAACGTTTTGGGTCGAGACCCTTCTTCAGACCTTGCAGTTCCTTATGTCATTGAGAGGGTGCAGCGGTAGAGTTGGTGCCTTCCAGTGCCAGAGACCTGGGTTCTATCCTGACTACAGGTGCCGTCTATCAGGAGTTTCTACGTTTTCTCTGTGACCGCGTGGGTTTTCTCCAGGTGCTCTGATTTCCTCCTACAGCCCAGGCGCGACTAACGTCGCAGCGGCCTCTGCAGTCCGTCTGTCTTTTAATTATTTTTTGTCTTGTTTCAATGTAGTTTTTTATTTTTTTTGACGGGGTATGTGTGTATGTGTGTGTGTGTGTGTGTGTGGGGGGGGGGGGGGGGGGGGGGGGGGGGGGGGGGGGGGCGGGGGTGGGGGGAAGCTTTTAAAATCTTTCCCCTGCACGGTTAACCCGACCTTTTCCCTGTCGGGTCTCCGTTGTCGTTGAGGCCTAGCACCGTGGAGCGGCCTCCAGCAGGAACGACCTGGGGCTCCAGTTGTGGAGCCTGCGGACCTACTCACCATCGTAGAGCTGGCCGAGTTCGGAGCGGTGGTGGCGCGCTGCTGCGACCGGACCCCCTGAGATTTGGAGGCTTACACCCCCGTCTGGTGGACAGTAATACCGGGAGCCCGCGGGTCCCTGCTGGGAGACCGCTTTTCGGGGCTTCCGCAACGGCGACTTCCCCCGCCCGAGTTGCGGGGTTGAAGAGTACCTGGAGCGGGGCCTTACATCACCGCCCCACGCGGCTTGGAATGGCTGCGGGACTTTGCTAGCACTGGCTGGGGGCTCCAACACCAAGACCCGGAGCGCGGCCTTGCACCACCTGGCGCGGCGTTAATGGCCGCGGGACAATTACCATCACCCGCCGGGGGCTTTGACTCTGACATCGGAAGGAGAATGGGGAGTGCAGGGGAGAGATAAGTTTTTGCCTTCCATCACAGCGAGGAGGAGATGCGCTGTGATGGATGTCTGTTTAAATTGTGTTGTGTCTTGGGGCTTGGGTCTTTTTCTTGTGTGTATGACTGCAGAAACAACATTTCATTTGAACCTCAATGAGGTTCAAATGACAAATAAAATTGTATTGTATTGTATTGTATTGCAGGTTTGTAGGTTAATTGGCTTCTGTAAATTGTCTCGTTTTTTTTTAATTTCGAAAGAGAGGTGGGATAAACACTTGCTATATGTGCACAAATGCTCGATCAATGTAAGACATATTCTAATCCAATTTAGAATAGAATAGAATAGAATATGTTTATTGTCATTGCACAAAACTGAGCAACAAAATTCCATTTGCTTCTCCTCCGTTAAAAGAAATACAACACGACACCAATGCACATATGTACAGTTAATAGTAGAAAATAAATACATTTTTAAAAGAGATTAAAATAATTTAGCGGTATTCCTCGAAGTTACTTCTTGCTTCCCAGTGTTCACTTTTGGAGTTAAGCTCTTTTATCGCACAATGGTAGAAACTATTTTTTAGTCTACCAGTGCGAGCCTGCAGAGACCTGAATCGCCTCCCGGAGGGTAGCAGAGTAAAAAGGTGGTTGGCAGGGTGGGATGTGTCCTTCTTGATATTTATGGCCCTGCGCAAGCATCGGGCCTTGTATATGTCATCCATAGAGGGAAGGTTAGCGTTTGTAATGCGCTGCGCAGTTTTTATAATTCCCTGCAGCGCCCTCCTCTCAGCCACAGTACAGCTGGCAAACCACACCAGGATTCCATAGGTGAGGATACTTTCCACGGCGCATCGATAGAAGGACAGCAGCAGCGGCTGTGAGACGTTAGCTCTCCGTAGAGACCTTCGGAAATACAGCTGCTGATGAGACCTCTTCACGAGAGTGATGGTGTTCATTTGCCATTTGAGGTCCTGGGAGATGTTTATTCCCAGGAACTTAAAGTCGTTGACTCTCTCCACCATGTCTCCTTTGATGTATAAGGGAGCAGGTTCCTCTCTCCTCTTCCTCCTGAAGTCAATGACAAGTTCTTTTGTCTTTGATGGGTTTAGTACCAGGTTGTTTTTGGTACACCAGACGGTCAGTTTTTGGACTTCATCCCTGTAGGCAGATTCGTCATCGTTGTTGTTCATCAGTCCTACCACAGTCGTGTCGTCCGCAAACTTGATGATCCTGTTTGTACTGTGTGTTGGTATACAGTCATAAGTGTATATTGTATACAAGATTGGACTCAGCACACATCCTTGTGGCGCTCCTGTGCTGAGCGTCAGGACTGGGGAGTAATTGGACCCCATCCTGACAGTCTGTGGGCGGTCTGTTAAAAAGTCCTTAAAACTTTACATAGACTATATTACTCAAAAACTAAAATGTAAACTTTTTCCAAATGTCTCCCCCATCTGTGATAAATGTCTATCTCAAGAGTAGCACACTCCTTTGTTTTTTGTATAAAAATCCAAAAGTTTTGGAATGAAATCTTTGACATCTTTACGAAATTATTTAAGATAAAACTGAAACCAAATGCAGAACTAATTATTTTTGGATCAATGGAAGTCAGCTCGGAGCTGACTACATTCCAAAAGAGCTTTCTTAATTACGGCTTAATAACGGCAAAAAAACATATACTTAAATTTTGGAAAAACGTTCCCACACCTACTATAAAAATGTGGATTTCAAATATGTCCGAAATGTTACACCTGGAAGACATGAGATTCTTCCTAGCAGGCAAAGCAGACCATTTCCTAAAGATTTGGTCTCCATTTGTCGACTTATTACAAGTATAGGGTGCAACACAACTTTGAAAATAAATGGTACACAAAAATGCTGGAGAAACTCAGCGGGTGCAGCAGCATCTATTGAGCGAAGGAAATAGGCGACGTTTCGGGCCGAAAAAGGGTTTTCAGGTTTTACGTTTCTAATAAATAAAATATTTAAAAATAAATAAATAAATTGTCTTTAGTGTGTCAGATACTGTTAGTGAGCGGGGTGATTGCTGGTGGGCTCGGACACAGTGGGCCGCCACTGTATCTCTAAAGTCTAAATACAAACTTTGGCCAGGAGTCCTTTAACCTGGAATTTTTACCTCAAATATTTGTTCTCCCCAAACCTGAAACTTAAATGAACCATCTTTCGTGGGAAAATTTGGCAACTTCTTGTTCTGCATAAGTGCGAGGCCTATTTACCCCTGTTGTTTATCCACATTGAGTTTTGTTTATTGTGGCTTGTACCGAGGTACAGTGAAAAGCTTTTGTTGCGTGCTAACCAGTCAGTGGGAAAGACCATACATGATTACTATCGAGCCATTCACAGTGTACAGACACAGGATAAAGGGAATAACATGAGTAACATGATATCGAACAAATGAATGAAGTAACAATGATCACGGAAAGAGTACACAATGGTCCATCATTGCTTGTGGGCTAAGTGATATCGAGTTATACAAACAGTGAAACTCAACAGGACAATAGTGAAACTAGTACGATGACTAGGCTAGGGGAGGGATGGAGGGAGAGGAGATACAAGGGTTACTTGAAGTTAGAGAAATCTCTATTCATGCTGCTGGGCTTATATGCTGCCCGAGTGAAATATGAGGTGCTGTTCATCCAATTTGCGTTTGGCCTCACTCTGACAAGGGAGGAGGCTCACATCAGAATGGTCAGCGTGGGAATGGGAAGGTGAGTTAAAGTGTTTGACAACTGGGAGATCAGGTAGGTTTAGGCAGTCTGAGCATGGTGTTCAGCGAGACGATCGCCCAGCCTGCGCTTGGCCTTGCCGACATATAGGAGTCCACACCTGGAACAGCGGATACAGTAGATGAGGTTGGAGGAGGTGCAAGTGAACCTCAGCCTAACCTGAAAGTTCAGGACTGTTCTATAGTTGTTGGTCGGATGGTTCAGTCGCCTGATAACAGCTGGGAACTGTTAACCTGTTGAGAAGTGGTGTTTCCATGCCCTGTGCTAGTCCTCACCTTGTGTGTTGCATTGCTTACTCCCAATACTTTGTAAGGCACTTGGGGATTGGGGCTGTTGTTTCTGAAGGTTGTTATTTTCACTCGAACAATACCCATGAGTTTGTATAGGGTGTTCACAGGTGCTGGATATTTTCAGTAGACTGCTAGACCCCTCCAGCTGGAGTGCCACCATGTTGCAGCGGTAGAGTTGCTGCCTCAAAGTACCAGGGACCTGGGTTCATTCCTGACCTCGGGTGCTGTCTGTGTGGAGATTGCATGCTTTCTCTGTGCCCGTGTGGGTTTTCTCCAGTTTTCTCCCACACTCCAAAGACGTGCAGGTTTGTAGGTTAACTGGCCTCTGTACATTCTAAATTGACCCCAGTGTGCAGGATAGTGTATAAAACTTGCCCTGCATATCTTCAATAAACTTTGCCCCTCTCATCTTTAAACTATGTCCTCTAGCCTTTAACGTTTCCACCCAGGGAAAAATGTTCTGACTATCCATTCTTTGAAGGGGAAATATCCACTGCCATGCATTTTTACTACGTTCATTCTGAACTATGGTGGTCAGGGTGGCGCAGCGGTAGAGTTGCTGCCTTACAGCGAATGCAGCGCCAGAGACCCCGGTTCGATCCCGACTATGGGTGCTGTTTGTGTGGAGTTTGCACGTTCTCCCCCCGTGGGTTTTCTCTGATATCTTCGGTTTCCTCCTACTCTCCAAAGGCGTACAAAGGTTTGTAGGTTAATTGACTTTGTAAATGTAAAAATTATCCCTAGTGTATGTAGTGGAGTGTTAATGTACAGGGACCGCTGGTCAGTGTGGACCTGGTGGGCCGAAGGGCCTCCTTCTGCTCTGTATCTCCAAACTAAACTAAACTACCCAAGATGAGAGAAAAAAAGTTAAGTCACTGATTCTGAGCCTGATTTAAGATTGTCTCCTCAGGGGCAAAATGGTAATGCACTTAATTTACTGCTTGGTGTCACATTCTTTCTATCAAATCAGTTAAAACAGCCAGTCAATTTTCTAATCATCTTTATATATTCCAGTTTGTTTTCCAACAAAATTCAGTTGGATTGTACAATAGGGGCTGTCCCACTTGGGCGACCTAATCCGCGAGTTCTGGCGAGTCGCCCTCGACTCATACTCGCAGCATGGTCGACACGAGGTCATAGGGGGTCTTCGTAACCCTCCTTCATGCTCGAGAGTGGTCTCCGCGTACTTGAGGCCTCGGCTAGGTCGCGGCGATTTTTTCAATATGTTAAAAAATGCGCGCGAGTAAAAAAAGGTCGCCATGGAAAAAATCGATGCTTTTTTTACTCGTAGGTTTAATCACAGTAGGTCAGCATGTTAGTCGATGGTAATCAAGGGAGGTTGAAGGTAGTCATAGATAGTCTTCATCATCGTTGAACGGAGGTTGAAGGGAGGTTGAAGGAGGTCGTCTTCACTCTCCACTATTCGGTGTCCAATTTTCCCGAAGTTAGTCATAGTTAGTCAGAGCTGGTCTTCTACATAGTCGAAGGAGGACTTCAACATGCCATTTTTTCAAACTCTTCTAAACTCGCCAATATGGTTGTCCAAGTGGGACAGCCTCTTAATTCAGCCTCTAGATTGTAACCTCCAAAAATATGGTCTGCTTTAATGAACCCAGAGAAAATATATCAGATCCCCCACTGATTTCCTGGCACCCTTGGTTCCAGAGCCTTCTGGACTTTCCACTTTGCCGGACCAACAGAGGTCACGGCCTCTGAGGGGAGTCCAACGGAACTGGAATTGTATGCCTTGGCCGCCGAGGGGCCGGGACTCCGTCCTCGGAAGGTCGGCCTCAAAGATTGGCTTTGGGAACGGATCCGCCTGTTCTGCCCGGGCCGGAGTTCCAGAGCCCCGGCCGCAGAGGGCAAATTCGACCCGTTGATCAGCCACGGAAGTCCTGACGAGTGCACGCGCATAAATATGTCTGGATTATAGGAGGTGCCAGACCACCAGTTGCTGGAAAATCGATGGTGGTCCTGTATAACTGGAGTGCAGTTTAGAAGAATTTCTTAAATCAAAATATGTTCTGAAACACAGAGCCAATTTACAGTTTATTGCAATTCTGTCGTGGTCTTCAAGATTTAGATGCGTTATTTGGTTTAGTTTAGTTTAATTTAGTGATATAACCTGAAAACATACCCTTCGGCCCATTGAATCCATGCCGACCATCGATTACCAGTTCACATTAGTTTCATGTGATCACATTGTAAATTGTCCCCAGAAGTGCTGATGTACAGGGTGATCAGTGGTCGGCATGGACTCCGTGGGTCGATGGGCCTGTTTCCACGCTGTATCTCTAAGGTCTAAAGTCTAAAGAGTTACCGTGCACTGTGGCAAGTCTAAACTTACTCAACACATCCTTAACGTGAAAATTAAGAAGCATGCCATGTGTTTTTGTTACTAAATTTGGCCATTTAATAACTGAAAGTGTTGGGTCTCTTGTGGATTATTTTATAAAGAATCCACATCAACTTCCATGTATGTCGAAACTTAAACATACCACAATCATGCAGAAGAATTTTGTGTGAGAATTGTCAAGGAAATGTTGACAGAAAGCCACGTGAGTGCAGAGGAGTGACAAATATCACAGATCTCGGCCAAAGGAGGAAGGATTGAGAGGTAAATGGAGTGGGAGGGGTGGGGAATTGCCTCAGGCAACTGAAGGTGCAAGAACTGGGAGTGAAGTAATTAAATGAGACAGGCAACGTTTCGGGCCGAAACCCTTCTTCAAACCGTCTGAAGAAGGGTTTCGGCCCGAAACGTTGCCCATTTCCTTCGCTCCATAGATGCTGCTGCACCCGCTGAGTTTCTCCAGCTTTTTTGTGTAACCTTCGATTCTCCAGCATCTGCAGTTCCCTCTTAAACAATTAAATGAGACAATGGGCATGGTGTCAAGGTCAAAAGTAGACAGTCAGGGATATATTGAAGGATCGTAAAAAGAGATTATATTGAGAAAAAGGGACAAGGTGACATAGATAGGCACATGGAAGTACAAAGGAACAGAGGGATATAGATCATGTGCAGGCATATTAGATGTTCAACTTGGCATCATGTTCGGCACAAGCATTGTGGGCTGAAGGGTCCGTTCCTGGACACAATGGTCCAGTGGTAGAGTTGCTGCCTCCCAGCACCAGAGACACAGGTGCGATCCTGACTAAGGGTGCTGTCTATACAGAGTTTGTACAGTCTCCCCGGGACCTGCGTGGGCTTTCTCCGGGTGCTCCGGTTTCCCCCCTCACACTGGAAAAACAATTCCAAAAAACGTACAGGTTTGTAGGTTAATTGGCTTCTGTAAATTGTCCCTAGTGCGTAGGATAGAACTAGTTTACAGGTGATCGCTGGTCAGCGCGGACTCACTGGGCCGAAGGTCCTGTTTCCACGCTGTACCTCTAAAGACTAAAACAAAACTAAATTAGAAAACAAAGATGAGAGTTTTAATATGAGGCATCGGTAAAACAAGATCTAGAGCAGAGCTGATAACACAAGAGGGAAGTTCCCAAGGGAATTATAGAGGCAGCCATCAGTCACCAGAGCATTAATTTCATCTTATACCTCCCACACATGTTATGCTGCTCAAGGGCTTTATCTTTCAAATTAATTTTTTAGTTTATATGTTCATACATTTTTATTCCTTATAATTAGAGCTATTAGGCTGTTGTGCCTTGAAAGGCTTCCCAATGGACTGAATCTTTCTAGGAGATGTCAATAACTCTGAAGCAAACTGCCAGCAGTTTTCCACATCCATGTTGCCAGGTATGGGACTTTCACGTAACCAGATGCTAAAGTTCCCAGTTTGCGGGAGAGTTTCAACTGAACCAACTTGTCAGCAGCAGGAGCTCATATCTGCTCCTGGATTTTCATTAGGATGTTTCCACAAGTGGGAGAGTATAGGACCAGAGAGTACCGGCCCAGAAGAAAAGGAACCATCCCAATATTTAAGACGCAGTTAGACAGGTAGATAACAGTTAGATGGGACAGGTTTGGAGGGATATGGACCAAATGCTGGAAGGTGGGACTAGTGTAGCTGGGACATGTTGGCCTGTGTGGGCTAGTTGGGTCGAAGGGCCTGTATCACTCTGTAACACTCCATGACTATGACTCTATGAAGTACCTTTAGAAGGGAGATACGGAGGAATTTCTATGAATCTGTGGAATTCATTGCCACAAATGGCTGTGGAGGCTAATTCATTGGGTATTTTTAAGGTGCAGATTGACAGATTCTTGATAAGTACAGGTGTCAGAGGTTATGGGCAGAAAACAGGAGAAAGGCGTTGAGGGAGAGTTAGATCAGCCATGATTGAACGGCAGAGTAGACTTGATGGGCCAAATGGCCCAATTCTGCTCCTATGCCTTATGAACATGAATTTATGAACCATTTCAGAGTTTTCTAATCGGGATCCAATCTCCAGATTAATAGAAACCCAATCATTTTAATTACAGTTATTTAGTTATTCATTGATTTTGTTATTCATTATTATATATTTATCTGTGTGTTATTGCGTTAACAGGCTTGTTAAGCGAACTCAATAACTTGTGCCGGAATAAACCTGCAGATGCTGACAGACACAAAATGCCGGAGTAACTCAGCAGATCAGGCAGCATCTCTAGAGAAAAGGAATGGGTGACGTTTCGGGTCAGAACCCTTTTTTAGACAGAGATAGAAGTAGGTGGGGGGAACTGGACGCATTTTCTGTTCTGGCCTTTTCTCGCTTCTAGTTTCACCCCTCCCCCTCCACTTCTATCTCTCAGTCTGAAACAGGGTTCCGACCCACACAGACACTATTCCTTTTCTCCAGAGATGCTGCCTAGATCGTTGAGTTTCTCTAGGGGTGGCACAGTAGCAGAGCGGTAGTGTTGCTGCCACAGCTCCAGAAACCTGGTTTAGATCCTGGATTTTCTCCAGATTCTCTGGTTTGGTGCCACATTCCAAAGACGTGTGGTTTGTAGGTTAATTGGCTTCTATAAAATGTCCCTAGTGTAGAACTGATCACCGCAGATCACTGGTCGGAATGACTCGGTGAACCAAAGGGCCTGATTCCATGTTTAAACTTAAGTAACTTCTACAACGTTTTGTGTCTATTCCCAGAACTTCAATTGCAGTTATGAATTTATTTTGTTATTCACCATTATATATTCCAGTTCCATAGACAAAGTCCAATGTCCCCAATGAGCTAGAGGTGAAGCGGACAGTACTCTAGCTTATGGAAGGACCGTTCAGACGTCTGATTACAGAGGGGAAGATGCTGTTCCTGCGTCTAGGGATGCGCGCTTGCAAGCTTCTGTATCTTCTGCCCGACAGGAGTGGGGAGAAGAAAGAATGACTGGAGTATTTATACGGGCTGCTTTTCCAAGGCAGCGTGAAGCGTGGCTGGAGTGAACTGGGTGGGGAGTCTGGTCTGTGTGATGGACTGGGCTACTTCCATAACTGCAAATTCTTGTGGTCTCGGGCAGAGCTGATGATAGAACAGATAATACTACACATTAATACAATCAAGCCAAGCACAAGTACAAAAGGTAGAGCAAAGGGGAAGATGCATAGCGCAGAATACAGTTCTCAGCGTTGTAGCACATCGGTTCCGTAGACAAAGTCCAATGTCTGCATTGTGAAATGGACAGTACCCTAGCATATGGAAGGACCATTCAGAAGCCTGATCTGAGGGGAAGAAGCTGTTCCTGTGTCTGGTGGTGCACGCATTCAAGCTTCTGTACCTTCTGCCTGATGGGCAGGGAGAAGATTCCCTGACTGATGAAGTCCGATGTGGCAAAAGCCTTCATCACCGCCCTGTCTCCCTGTGACATCGCTGTTCAGCACCTTAAGTAGTTGTAGTGAGTTCCTATGCTGCCTAGAGTGAGCAACACCTTACACACAAGCAGGTCAGAGCTTGCAAATGTACACAAACACATCGCGTTTACGCTGCATGAATTGAATAACTGCTACGTCAGCTGTTTAACTGCCACGAACTGGAAACACAATTCCGAAATCATGAAATTGATTTATGAACGCAAATAATGAACTGGAGGCAGATGATGGGTCTCAGCTGGAGACCGCTTCCAGTCATCTGTCAGCATTTTATGTTTGCAATTGTAGTGACCGTGAACACGGCAATTTTTTAACAAGACCCTTTTCTTCACTTGTTCAGAAATAGCTGAACTTTAACCCTCAGGCTGATTCAAATGGTTCATTACTTTGTTTTTGCTGCCACTGCTATCATCTCGCTGCCAAGAGAACGGGGTTGAGAGGGAAAGATAGATCAGCCACGGTTGAAAGGCAGAGTAAACTTGATGGGCCGAGTGGCCTAATTCTGCTCCTATGTTTCATGGTCATGTTATGGCCTTTTAGTGTGAATGGGTGATTAATGGTTAGCGTGAAATGGCCATAAGCATTGTTGCAAGAAAGGGTTCAATAGTAATTAGAGACCATTTTAGTTAATAAACACAGATTCGTCAGCACCCCAGATGGTATCATTTACTTTTTATTAAGCTCACTTAATACCTTTGAACTTTCAGTAAATGGATTGTACAGATTACTGACCTGTGTTGGGTTTTAAAATGAAGACCGTCATGGAATGGAGGTCAGTTAACAAAGCTGTCACACATGCAAGGAGACAAAGGGACGAGGTTTTCGGAGCTTAAAGGGCCTGTCCCACTGTACGAGGTAATTCAAGAGTTCTCCCGAGTTTCCCCTGATTCGAACTCGGAGAATTACTGTAATAGCCGCTTGTAGGTACTCGGAGATCTCGTGGACATTTTTCAACATGCGTTACGAGCTGCTAAGAGACGTCCCGAGCTCCGACGTACCCGCTACGTACATTCTACATAGTTACCATGAATTTGTTTTTTTTATCACTCGGGAGAGCTCTTGGGCAAACTTGTATAGTGGGACAGGTCCTTAAAGTTGATGTTGTATATATATATATGTTGGTGAGACCTGTGCATAGACCTTAATTAGCTTTGAAGATTTTTTTCTACGCATTTTATTCTTTCCACCTGAAGAAGTAGATCATTATACTCACTGTAAAAAGATTCAAAGTGGTGGAATAACTCCAGCATTTTGGGGTGGCACAGTGTCACAGCGGTAGAGTTGCTGCCTTACAGCGCCAGAGACCCGGGTTTGAAACTGACTACGAATCCTACACACTGTAGGGAGTTTGTACGTTATCCCTGTATCCATGTGCGTTTCCTCCGGGTGCTCCGGTTTCCTCCCACATACCAAAGACGTGCAGGTTTATAGGTTAATTGGCTGAAGTAAATTGTCCCAAGTGTGTAGAATAGAATTAGTGCAAACAGGTAATTGTTGGACTGCATGGGCTTGGTGGGCTGAAGGGACTGTTTCCGCACTGTATGTCTAAAATTAAACCTAAAACCAAAACTTAACTCGGCAGGTCAGGCAGCATCTGTGGAGAATATGGAGAGGTGAGGTCAGAGCCTTCTTCAGCAGATTATGGTGGGGGGAGGAGGGGGAAAATGCTGGAAGAGAGTAGGGGCCATGCAAAGTGGACATAGGTGAGGGGGGTGTTTGATAGACAGATGGTTGGAACAAAGGCCAGAGATAAGAGCAGAAGGTATGAGACAGGTTTGACGAGCAATTTAAATTGTGAAGGCGGAGACAAGTCACAGGAGGGGAGGGGGGCATTGAAGGGATGAAGTAGGTGGGAGTCCAGAGTAGAAATTGCCTTGAGAACACACGTACACAAACACACACATGCAAACACGCACGCACACACACCACATAATTGCTTCTGCTGGGAGATTTCTCAATTGAGTATGCTTTGGTTCAATTCAAGGTCATTAACTCTTAAACTTTTAATATTGGTCATTATGCTAATTATGTGGAATTGTTTTGTCAGAAGAGAACCAGTAAAGCAACCATTTCCTGATCGCAAGCATCAAATTCATTTCCCAGCAATATAAATTCTCCCAACCCTAATGGTCCAAGCACTCAACAACGCTGAAATTAGTTCACCACAATAAGGATACTACTTGTCTTCTACACGCTTCTCGATTACCCGTTCACATCAGTTCTACGTTACCTCGCTTTCCCATCCACTTCCTACACGCCAGAGGCAATTTACAGAGGGCCAATTAACCTACAAACCCGCACGTGTTTGAGATGCGAGAAGAAACTGGCGTGTGAGAGGAAACCCACGCAGTCACAGGGAGAACGTGCAAACTCCACACACGAACTATGCCCGAGGTCAGGATTGAACCCGGGTGTCTGCCTCTGGAAGGCAGCAACTCGACCGCTACACCACTGTGCCATGCAATCCAATTGAATTGAATTGAATTGATTTGAACTGAATCGAATGACACAGCATTTAAGAGGGTTTTAGATGTGCAGGGAATGGCGGGATAGAGATCACGTGCATGCAGATAAGAGATGTCTTGGCATCATGAACATTATGAAGCAAAGGGCCTGTTCCTGAATGTACTGTTCTATGTTCCGTGTTCTTGTTTCATTTTAATGGAGATTAGTCTCCACAATTCCGGCAGGAGAAGTTGCCGTTGCAGTAGCTCCGAAAAGCGGTCTCCCACCAGGGATCTGCAAGCTCCCGATGTTCCTGTCCACCGGGCCCGCAGCCAGAGCCCCCGAAGCTCCAAAGTTGGATCGCAGCTGCGCGCCACCACAATTCATCCCACTCCGAAGTCAGCCAGCTCCACTATGTCAGGTCCGCAGGCTCCGCGACTGGAGCCCTCGGGTTGGTTCCGGCCAGAGGCCGCTGCCGGCTCCACGATGTTAGGGCCAACAACATCAGAGACCCGACAGGGAAAAAAGTCTGGTCCCCGAATAGGGAAGTTTAAACAGTTTCCCCCACCCCCCACACAGCTAAACAAATAATGAAAAAATAGAATCAAAATATACATTTAACGAGACAAAAATTAAAAAAAAGAGACAGACAAACTGCAGTCGAGCCGCTGCCGTTAGGTGCCGCCAACTATACTGCTGGCATATGGAGTAATCACTGATCGGCACAGACTCGGTGGGCCATTTCTGCAATGTACCTCTAAAATCGAAGGACTCTAAGCCCAGAGTGTGGTTATTTCACCGCTTGGCATGAGAGTGACCATCCTCGGACTTTTAGTACACTTTTTTTCCCATGGCTGCTCCAGTCACAACAGAAGGACAAGCACAAGATTTGGAAAATTGCAGGCTATCAAGACGTCGGGGACCAGTTAGTTCCACACACACTCTGCCAGCTGTCCGGCTTTTGAAACGCTAAGATCTCCAGGTGGCCTGTGCCATCATGCAGAAAATGACCACTTCAAACTCACTCTTAATTAGAGACCATGGATCTCTGGACCTTCTGGTTCACCTGGTGGGAGGTCTAATCTGAGTAGCCCGAGCAGCCACGTTTGCTCTGCACTTTGCAGCTGACGCAGGTACGTCTGTTTTAATAGCTTGGATCAGCTGGTATCAGTTTATTGACAAGCCACTTTTTGAAGCTAGTTATTTTTAGATTTTAGATTTAGATTTTAGAGATGTAGCGCGGAAACAGGCTCTTTGACCCATCGAGTCCGCACCGGCCAGCAATCACCCCAACACTATCCGACACATCAGGGATCATTTTTACAACTTGCCATAGCCAATCAACCTACAAGCCTGAACGTTTTTGGATTGTGGGAGGAAACCGTTGCAACTGGAAAAACCCACATATTCACAGGATTCATACAAACTCCATACAGACGGCACCTTTAGTCAGGATCGAACCGGTGTCTCTGGCATTGTGAGGCAGCAGCTCTTCTGCTGCGCCACTGAGCCGCACCGGTTCACACCTTTTGCCGGGTTTTTTTTTAAAGAAACCACACGGAAATAGGCCCCTCGGCCCACTGAGCCCATGCCGACCATCGATCACCTGTTCATACTAGTTCCATGTTACCCCACTTGCATCCTAGGGGCAATTTACAGAGGCCAATTACCCTACAAACCTTTGAGATGTGGGAGGAAACCGGAGCATCCAGAGAAAACCCATGTGGACGGAGAGAGAATGCGCAAACTCCACACAGACAGCACCCAAGGTCAGATCGAACCCGAGGCTCTGGTGCTGTGTGGCAGCAACTCTACCAGCTGCACCACTGCAGTACCCCTGCAGGTCAGAGGTATGCCACTCTTGCTCTCTTCTTCTAGAAAGACGTTCTTTTAGGATGGAGATAAGGAGGAATTTCTTTAGTCAGCGGGTGGTGAATCTGTGGAATTCTTTGCCACAGAAGGCTGTAGAGGTCATCAGTGGATATATTTAAGGCAGATAGATAGATTCTTGATTAGTACTGGTGTCAAAGGTTATGGGGAGAAGGTAGGAGAATGGGGTTGGGAGGGGGAGATAGATCAGCCATGGGAGAGTAGACTTGATGGGCCAAATGGCCTAATTCGGCCCCTATCACTTACGATCTTATGATCTTCCGCAAACAATTTGAAAAACGTATCGTCGATGCACTGTTGGCTCAGGCACAGTGACCCAAGGTCGTACTTCGATTTAACAAAGAGTGCAGAGAAGATTTACGAGGATGTCGCCAGGACACGAGGGCCTGAGCTATAGAGAGAGATTAAGCAGGCTAGGACTTTATTCCTTGGAGCACAGGAAGTTGAGGGGTGATTTTTTAATATAATATCACGAGGGGAATACATAGGGGAAATGCACAGGGTCTTTTACCCAGGGTA
The DNA here is from genome assembly GCF_028641065.1 of Leucoraja erinaceus. NCBI lineage: Eukaryota > Metazoa > Chordata > Chondrichthyes > Rajiformes > Rajidae > Leucoraja > Leucoraja erinaceus. The sequence goes on along the minus strand of NC_073400.1, from coordinate 17,724,371 downwards.
GGGGAATCAAGAACTAAATGGACAGTAGGCAATGATATATATAGTGAACTTTCTTTCCTGTTCATTACATTGTTTACAGAGTACTATGTTTACATATTTGTTATACTGTTGCAAGTAAGAATTTCATTGTTCTGTCTGGGACATATGACAATAAAACTCTTGACCCTTGACGCTTGATCTCATTCCAAAGAGCTGGAACTTTATTGTTGGGGAAACTCATTTTGTATTTAATCTCATTTCATTTGTATTAATCAGTTTTAATTTCACATATATATTTATTTGAGTTTCCTTTGAGCATAACAAAGCAATCGAGATGCCCTATAAGTTTTAACTCATCAGAATTGGTGCATATTAAGATTTTTCTACAAGAGTGGGTAAGCACATCTCGTAACTTAATTTACATACAAGGTTAATTAACTTAATTTTAATCCTCATGAAAAATTAAAATTTTAACACTCACAGATTCCAAATGTAACGGCTTAGGGTTGTTAATTTAATTGTAGTAACACTAAGGTAATAAGTTCTTTTCAAAGCTTGGGATGTGTAAATTGTACATCACAGTTCAAAGCGAATAGAAAAAAAAGAGGCAATGAGTTTAAATTGTAGCTGGTATCTACATTGCTTAGCACTTTGCCCAGTGCACAGTAGAGAGTGTCTGGTTGCTTCACGGCTTGGTTCTACAACTCGAGCACCCAGGAACGAAGGAGACTAGAGAGGAGTAAACACTACCCGGTGCATCACATGCACTGACCTTTCAACCATCGATAGGGTCTGCCTCAATATCATCACCAACCCACACCACCCTGGCCACTCTCATCTCGTTGCTACGAAGGAGCCTGAAAACTGGGACTTTGTTTAAATTGTACTTCATGTTTGCACTCTTGTGGTTTTGTTACACGATATTACTTATTATTAATTTATTGTATTACAGTTTATTGAGTATTTATTTGTGCATTATTACATTTAGTTGAGTTTAGTTTAGTTTAGATTAGTTTAGAGCTACAGCATAGAAACAGACCCTTCAGCCCACCAAGTCCAATGATTATCCGCTCACATGTTATTCCAGTTCGATGGAATCCCAGTTTCGCATCTTACGCACTCGGGACAATTTGCAGAAGCCAATTGACCAACGAACATGTACGTCTTTGAAGTGTGCGAGGAAACCAGAGTACACGGAGAAAACCCACGCGGTCACATGGAGACCGTACAAAATCCGTGCAGACACCACCTGAGGTCAGCATTGAACCCAAGTGTCTGGTGCTGTGAGGCAGCAACTCTACCGATGCCTCATCATGCATTAGTTGGCGTGTAAAGAAGCAACAAGTAAGAATTTCACATTTTAGTTGACAATACATATGACAATTAAATACCTTTCACTCTTGACTATAGAAATGATTGAACATTTATTGCAGATTGCATCAAGATTTTATAGCTTTACTGATTTAGAAAATCATGCACATTCCATATCCAGGTTTCCAATGCCCTATTGGCAATTGATGTTGTGTTTGATAGAGCTCTTATGATGCTTTTTATGGGATTGCAACATTAAAAGCACTATTTTATTGCAAATTTATTGCTGATGGTCAAAAACGCTTCCTGGATTATTAGGCTACTCAGACCATTACATAAGGCAATGATAGACTTTGAAACGCATACGTTGGTGGAGTGGATAATTGCTTGAGTTATTTGACAAAAAGCCTTAAAAGTGTCATTGTCATATTAGTGACATGCATCTTGTAGGTTGGTTTAGTTTAGTTTGGTTTAAAGATACAGCATGGAAACAGACCCTTTGGCCCACCGAGTCCACGCCAACCAACAATCACCCTATAGTTCTATCCTACACACTAGAGGCAATTTGCAGATCAATTAATCTACAAACATGCACGTCTTTGAAGTGTGGGAGGAATCCGGAGCACCCGGAGGAAACCCACGAGGTCACAGGGAGAATGTGCAAACTCCGTACAGGTGGCACCCAGGGTTAGGATCGAACCTGGGACTCAGGTGCCAGAGACCCAGGTTCGATCCTGACTATGGGTGTTGTCTGTGCAGAGTTTGTTCATTTTCCCTGTGACCATGCGGGCTTTCTTTGGGTCCTCTGGTTTCTCTCCACACTCTAAAAACATAGAGGTTTGTAGGTTAATTGGCTTTGAGAAAATTGTAAAATTATAAAAAATTGGCCCTAGTGTATGTGATAGTATCAGTGTACGGGGTTACGCTGGTCAGTGTGGACCTGTTTCCACACTGCATCTCTAAAGACAAAACCAAAAAACACTGCCTGTCCAGATGATGTATGATCTGCAATTCCTCCAGCACAGTGTTTTTTGCTCGAGATTGCAGCGACTGTTGTTTGTTGCGTCACTCCTGAATGGAAAATAATTATTTGGAAAGTACTTCCTCTTTGCATTCCAATACTTCCTATTTAATTTGCCCTGTCGTAGGAAACGTGGACTTGCAGGCATTGTGAAACATCACCACCACAGGAATCCTGCTGATCAGGGACATTGTGGACAGCGGGAGCCTACGTGATTTCAGGGAGTTTAATCTGTGAATGTGATCCCATAGCGGTCAGTCATCACCTACGTGGTACCAGCTGTGTGCGTAGTGGCACAAAGCCACTTCCCTGTTTTATGACTGTCAGGACATGAGTTTCAAGAGTGATTCATTGTCATATGTGGAGAACGGAAGAATGACAGGCTTCAGAATGGTCCTTCCATTATAGAGTCAATGAATCATGGAGTCATACAGCATGGCAACATGCACTTCACCCCAACTTGCCCACACCGACCAACATGTCCCATCTACACTAGTCCCACCTGCCTGTGTTTGGTCCACATCTCTCTAAACCTATTCCATTCATGCACCTAGGTAGACAAAAATGCTGGAGAAACTCAGGGGTGCGGCAGCATCTATGGAGCGAAGGAAATAGGCAACGTTTAGGGGCGAAACCCTTCTTCAGACTGATGTAGGGTGGGGGGACGGGAAGAAGAAAGGAAGAGAGGAGCCAGAGGGCTGAGGGAGAGCTGAGAAGGGGAGGAGACAATGAGGACAGTAGGAGAAGTCAATGTTTATGCCGCTGGGGTATAAACTGCCCAAAATGAATATTGACGTCAACTACTTCAGGTAAACCTCACTGACTCCTCCCCTTCTTAGCTCCCCCTCAGCCCTCTGGGTCTTCCTCTTCCTTTCTCATTCCCACTTCCCATTTCCCTCTTCCCTCCCCCCCTCCCCCACCCCCTCCCCCACATCAGTCTAAAGAAGGGTTTCGGCCTGAAACATTGCCTATTTCCTTCGCTCCATAGATGCTGCCGCACCCGCTGAGTTTCTCCAGCATTTTTGTCTACCTTCGATTTTCCAGCATCTGCAGTTCCTTCTTAAAGTATTAACCATATAACCAGATAACCATATAACAATTACAGCACGGAAACAGGCCATCTCGGCCCTACAAGTCCATGCCGAACAAATTTTTTTCCCCTTAGTCCCACCTGCCTGCACTCGTACCATAACCCTCCATTCCCTTCTCATCCATATGCCTATCCAATTTATTTTTAAATGATACCAATGAACCTGCCTCCACCACTTCCACTGGGAGCTCATTCCACACCGCTACCACTCTCTGCGTAAAGAAGTTCCCCCTCATATTACCCCTAAACTTCTGTCCCTTAATTCTGAAGTCATGTCCCCTTGTTTGAATCTTCCCTATTCTCAAAGGGAAAAGCTTGTCCACATCAACTCTGTCTATCCCTCTCATCATTTTAAAGACCTCTATCAGGTCCCCCCTTAACCTTCTGCGCTCCAGAGAATAAAGACCTAACTTATTCAACCTATCTCTGTAACTTAGTTGTTGAAACCCAGGCAACATTCTAGTAAATCTCCTCTGTACTCTCTCTATTTTGTTGACATCCTTCCTATAATTTAGCGACCAAAATTGTACCCCAGTATTCATGCACCTGTCTAGCACCTGGTCCTCTGGTAGCTCGTTCCATACACCCACCATCCTTCGTGTAAAAAAGCTGCCCCACAGGTTCCTATAATACATACGTTCATAAGTTATAGGAGCACAATTAGGCCATTTTTTGCATCGAATCTACTCCAGCATTCAATCATGGTTGATCTATCTTTTCCTCTCAACACCATTCTCCTGCCTTCTCCCCACAACCCCTGACATCCTTACTTATCACAAATCTGTCAATCTCTGCCTCAATAATTACTAATTGACGGCATCTACAGCTGTCTGTGGCAATGGAAGCATGGACTCGGTGGGTCGAAATGTTACCACATATTCAAAGTCACATTTTAATTTCATGTTGATGTTAAAATACCATTTCACAAGCCCTGCACGGAATGTGAGGGAGTTTGTTTTCAATATGCAACCAGAAAAAAAATCTGCAGTCTCCGAGCTTTAAACTATTTTAAGGAAAAATAACAGGCCTCGTTAATTATGTTGTTGAAAGATAAGCCTTCATATGATTTAGTCGGTGAGTAACAATATAAAACATTTGGAAAGGCAGAGGGGAGGCAGTGACCAGTAACATTTGGCATGAGTAGTAGTCTGAGAGGGAAGCCATCTGTAATACCCCATGTCCCTTGGACTTCCTCCTAAGAAACAAAGCCAAGAAAGTAAGACAGTTACCACCACAAGTTCAGTGGACAGATCCCATCCAGTAATCTAGACAGTGAGGAATTTGTCTACACTGCTGCATAATATCTGGGGTTTTCCTGGAACTAGCTTAATAAACAAATGAGATATTGACATTGTAAATGAGGTTGATCTACACTGCCGAAGATATTAAGTCTTCAGCTATTTTGTACCCCCCTCTTATATTTCAAAATAATTTAATATGAAGAAGGGTCCTGACCCAAAACGTCACCTGTCCATGTTCTCCAGAGATGCTGCCTGACCCGCTGAGTTAATCCAGCATTATTTTGGGTCTTTTAAAAAAAGAAAATTCAGCTTGGTTTGGGAACTGTTCTGCCCAAGCCTGCAAGAAAATGCAGAGAGTTGTAGATGTCACCCAGTCCATCACAGATACCAGACTCACCACCAGTGTAACGGGTATAGCTTGGACCCAATAGCAGCACAGAATCAGGCAGGTTTAATTGGTAATGAACCTTATTACGATGCTGTAACACAGAGTAGTAACACAGGAATGGGTACACCGTACTCACACAGAGGCTCAGGATTGAGCGAGGGTTCCGAAGAGGGGCAGGCAGGAGACGTAGTCGGGGTAGCGGAAGGTCCGGTAACCAGGAGATCCAACACACGATGCAAACAAACCAGCGAGGGACAGACGAAAGGAGAGTCGAAGCCAGGCAGGAAGTCGAGGAGCCGTTGCAGGGATACACCAAACAGCCCAGGAGAGAGGCAGACAGAAACCAGGAGGTCGGGGACAGAAGGCTGAGGTGATATCCGGGAAGACGACAGGACGGAATGGTCAGGGGCAGGCAGGTTCGAATCCGTGTAGGCAGTCGGGAAATCGCTGGAGAGTCTTGCATGAATGCTGAGAACAATCTGGCACTGTGTGAATGGTGAGGAGAGTCTATATACCGGGTTAATAGGTGATCAGAGGCAACTGAGTGCAACAGATGAGGAGAGTTGGGCTGATGAGAGGGCAGTGGCAGGCAGGCACGTGAGGAGAAGTGGGGACTGGTGGAAAAGTATCGGGAGGTGAAGTGGATGAGAATGAGGAGAGGGCAGACTGTGACAACCAGCTACACTTCAGCTTCAGAAAAGCTGCCAATTTAATCAAAGGCTTGTCCCACCACAGACATTCCTTCTTCTCCCCACTCCCGTCTGGCAGAAAGTACAGAAGCTTGAAAGTGCGCAGCACCAGACTCAGGAATGTCTTCTTCCCCTCTGTTATCAGGCTTCTGAACGGTCCTCCCATAAGCTAGGCCACTGTCCGATCATCTCTATGGAACTGGTGTGCTACAATGCTGAGGACAAAATTCTGCACTCTGTATCTTCCCCTTGGTTCTACCAATTGTACTTGAGTTTGACTTGATTGTATGCATGTATAGTATTATCTAATGTGATTGGATAGCATGCTTTTCACTGTATCTCGGTACACGTGACAATAATAAACCAAAACCTATAGAAAACACACGAGAAAGAGAGAGGGAGAGGGAGCGAGAGAAAGAGAGAGAGGAGGGAAAGAAGGAGAGAGAGGGAGGGAGGGAAGGAAGGAGAGAAAGAGAGGGAGCAAGGATAGATTCATTTTTGGGCAAACGGTTTCCATGAAATGGGTTTGAAATATCCTCCCCACCTGTCCTATCCCCCCTACTTTCCTCTTACCATTTCTCTCCCCTTTCACCCCATCCCATCCCATCTCTATCCCGTCCTCTGGCTTCACATTTCACATCTCTTCTTTCCTTCTCTCACAGCCTTTTGTCTCCTTGTCAACTCTGGCTTTTGTCCACCCATCTTACAATTAATTCACCCCATCACCTGTATCCCCTTATCCCTTGCCAGGCTTTGTCCAACACCCACCTTTATTCCAGCACCTCCTCTCTACCACAATCAGTCTGAAGAAGGTTCCCAACCCGAAACGTCTTTGATCCATGTGTCCCAGAAATCTGCTTGAGTTTGCACATTCTCCCCGTAACCACGTGGGTTATCTCCGGGTGCTCTGGTTTCCTCCCCATATCCCAAAGACGTGCAGGTTTGCAGGTTAGTTTAGATTCAGATTCAGATTCAATTTTAATTGTCATTGTCAGTGTACAGTACAGAGACAACGAAATGCATTTAGCATCTCCATTGAAGAGCGACATAGCAAACGATTTGAATAAATAATAATAAGTGTCCGGGGGGGGAGGGGTGGTGATTGGCAGTCACCGAGGTACGTTGTTGAGTAGAGAGTGACAGCCGCCGGAAAGAAGCTGTTCCTCGACCTGTTGGTTCGGCAACGGAGAGACCTGTAGCGCCTCCCGGATGGTAGGAGGGTAAACAGTCCATGGTTGGGGTGAGAGCAGTCCTTGGCGATGCTGAGCGCCCTCCGCAGACAACGCTTGCTTTGGACAGACTCAATGGAGGGGAGCGTGGAACCGGTGATGCGTTGGGCAATTTTCACCACCCTCTGCAATGCCTTCCGGTCGGAGACAGAGCAGTTGCCATACCATACTGTGATGCAGTTGGTAAGGATGCTCTCGATGGTGCAGCGGTAGAAGTTCACCAGGATCTGAGGAGACAGATGGACCTTCTTCAGTCTCCTCAGGAAGAAGAGACGCTGATGAGCCTTCTTGATCAGAGTAGAGGTATTGTGGGTCCAAGAGAGGTCATCGGAGATGTTGACTCCCAGGAACCTGAAGCTAGAAACACGTTCCACCTCCATCCCGTTAATGTGGATGGGGGTGTGCGTGCCGCCTCTGGACTTCCTGAAGTCTAGTTTAGACCTTAGACAAGATTTTAAAGATGCAGTGAAGAAAAATGCCCTTCAACTCACTGAATCCACTCGAACCAGCGATCACCCCGTGCACTAGCACTATCCTGCACACTAGGAACAATTTACAATTTAACCGAAGCCAATTAACCTACAAACCTGTATATCTAAAGTGTTGGAGCAAACTGGAGCATGTGGTAAAAGCCCATGCAGTCATAGTGAGAATGTACAAGCTGCATACAGACAGTACCCGTTGTCAGGATCGAACCCAGGTCTCTGGCGCTGTAAGGCAGCAACTCTACTGCTACCCCACTGTGCCACCCCTAAGTGGCCTCTATAAATTGCTCCTCATGTGTAATGAATGGATGAAGAGGGATAACATAGAACTAATGTGAATGGGTGATCGATGGTCGGCGTGGACTCGGTGGGCCGAAGGGCCTGTTTCCATGCTATATCTTTCAATTTAATCCAATTCAATTCACTTGAATTCAATTCTATACACTGCTTGCCATTATTTAGCTGTTTTACAAAGATATGAAATACATGATTGATCCATTTGCTTTCACAAGCCATTATTCTAATGCCGTTTTCATTAATATTTTTGACATTGAATATATCTCATTTCCTTATGACAACAGAACAGATTCACAATTGTGTTATGGAAGCTCATGATATGTATTTATTATTGATTTATGACTCTGAAACATGATTCTCTGACAATTAATGGCAATGTATTTGATGGACAGTGTGCTTCAGAACCATAACAAGCCCACGGTTGGAACAATTTCCACCCCCAGAAACGATACTTGTTCGACATGGAACTGCAACATTTCAATGTAGACACAAGGAACTGCAGTTGCTGGTTTGCAAAATAAATTCACAAACTGCTGGTGTAACCTAGGGCGGCACCATGGCAGCAGCGATAGTTGCTGCCTTACAGCGCCAGAGACCGGGGTTCGATCCTACGGGTGCTGTCAGTACGGAGTTTGTACGTTCTCCCCGTGACCTGCGTAGGTTTTCTCCGGGATCTCGGGTTTCCTCCCACACACCAAAGATCTACAGGTTTATAGGTTAAATGGCTTTGGTATAATTGTAAATTGTCCCATGTATGTGTTGGATAGCATTAGTGTGCGGGGATCGCTGGTCAGTACAGATTCGGTGGGCCGACGAGCTTGTTTCCGTATCTCTAAACTAAACTAAATTAAACTCAGTGAGTCAGGCAGCATATCTGGAGAACACAAATAGGTGACGTTTCGGGTCAGGATCCTTCTTTAGGCTGATTATAGTAGGGGGGAGAAAGCTGGAAGAGAGGTGAGGGGAGGACAAAACCTGGCAAGTGATAGGTGGATACAGGTGAGGGAGGGGCGGTTAGATTGGCAGATGGTTGGACACAGGCCAGAAATGAAAAGGAAAAGACAGTGAGATACAGCGATAAGGAGAGGAATGGCATGAAATGTGAAGCCAGAGAGGGGAATATAGGTGGAAGGCAAGAGGGGGGAAGAGGACAGGGAGGAAGGGAGATAAGGGAGAATTCATTGCTACAGACGGCCAACTGTGGCAATGAATTCCACAGATTCACCACCCTCTGGCTAACGAAATTCCTCCCCATCTCCATTCTAAAATACGTCCTTTTTTACTGAGAATGTGCCCTCTGGTGCGAGACTCCCCTACTAGTGGAAATGTCCTCCCCACATTAACTACCTTTAAAAGACATTTGTACAGATATATGGGCAGGAAGGTTTAGAGGGATATGGGACAAATGCAGGCAAAGGGAACCAGCCGAGAAATAAATTTTGGTTGACATCGACAAGGTGGGCTGTAGGGTTGGTTTACAAGCTGTATAAGAATGATTCTATAACTACTTGACTGGAACTACCCTGTTACCCATGATAGTTATAAAAGTGGAAATCTATATTTTTGAACAGTTTCATTGTAATTGTACCATGTAGCTATTGTCACTCCAAAGAATAAACAGATCTTTCACATCAGTTGTCATCAGATGATGCAAATAGAATGGATAAAACTCCATTCCATAATAGAACTATTAGAGAAAAAGATGTTATTATCTTCACACAGTGGAGGTGAAATATGGTTGCTCAAGTTTTCCGCCCACTATCGACGTCAGTTTCAATCTCGATCTCACCGACAACTTAACTTCAGCAGTAAACTGACATCAATAAAGGGGTGCCTGTCAGAGGGTGAGGTGTCTGTGCGGGTACTACTAAACTTACTGGAACCATGTTGGCAAGCTGCCAAGAAAATATAGACACATCATACAGGAATTCTGAAGATGTTCTTTGCATTTACCACCACACTGTCAGATGGAAATCAATACTTCCACACAGCAATCTAACAGCGTCAGTGATCTGCCAGTCTTTTAGCAGAACTGTTTAGATAAATCTTCATCATGAGGAAGTTTTGCAGGCCTAAATATTAATCGTTTAGTTCAGTTTATTGTCACGTGTACCGAGGTACAGTGAAAAGCTTTTGTTGCATGCAAACCAATCAGCAGAAAGATAATACATGATTATAATTGAGCCATCCACAGTCGACAGTTACAGGATAATGGGAATAACTTGAGTAACGTTCTGTTTGAGATAAAGTCCAGTAAAGTCCGATCTAAGATAGTCCGAGGGTCTCCAATGAGGTACGTAACGTAGTAGCTCAAAATTGCTCTCTAGTTGTTGGTAGGGTGTTTAAGTTGCATGATTTGCTTTAGATGTGTGCATAGTATTTTGTTATTTAGAGTAAGGCAAACTCTGACTATAACTAGGTCACAAAAGAAGTATCTTAAACATTAATGACGACATATTTGCATCCTTTTCCTTATGTTCATTTTCATATATATAAACCTTAATTCCCAGAATGGATTTAAAGACATTCTGCCATTTAAAATAATTTTCTTCAGTTTGGTTTAATGAAACAACATGGAAACAGGCCCTTCGGTCCACCAAGTCCACGGTGACCATCGATCAACGCGTACACTAATTCTATGTTACCCCAGTCTCGCATCCTACACACTAGGGGTGACTTACAGAGGTCAATTAACCTACAAACCTGCGTGTTTTGGGGATGTTGGAGGAAATTGGAGCACCCGGAGGAAACCCACGTGGTCACAGGGAGAACTTGCAAACTCCACAATGACAGCATCTGAGGTTGGATTGAATCTGGGTCTCCAGCGCTGTAAGGCACCAACTCTACTGCTGCGCGACTGCACTTCTCTCAAACCCAGCTACCCAGTCTGAAGAAGGGACCCAGAATATCACCTGTCTGTTCCCTCCACAGATGCTGCCTGAATCCGTTGAGTTTCTCCAGCACTTTGTGTTTACCCCCAAGTTTATTGTTGAGGTTTGTGGTAGGTGTCCGCTTTCGGCATAGTACAAGTGAGTTTTGCAAGTTGTGAGTGATTTTGCACTATTGATATCTTTAATATAACACATCTGTGTTTTATCATCAGCAGTGTGGCACATAGTTTGTTTACTTTTTAAATGGAGGGATGAATGATGAACGATTCACAATTGGAACGTGTAAAAAGTGATTACAATGTGCAAACTTTTCGTGTTTTCAAGTGGAATTTCAACGGTCATATCGCCGTCTCTACATTTTACCAGGACGTTGCCTGGATTTAACTTTAGAGATACAGTGCGGAAACAGTCCCTTCGGCCCACTGAGTCCGCGCCAAACAACTATCACAACGTGCACTGACATACTCACACTATGGGAAAATTTAACAACTTACCAAAGCCAATTGACCTACAAACCTGTACATCTTTGGAGTGTGGGAGGAAACCAGAGCACCCGGGGAAAACCCCACGTGGCCACAGGAAAAACATACAAACGCCATACGGCGGCACCCGTAGTCAGGTTTGAAGTTGGGCCTCTGGAGCTGTAAGGCAGCATCTCTACCGCTGCACCACTATACCATCCCATCCTTGAAATATTTCAATATAATCTTCACCATGGGAAGGTGAGGGCAGGAATTTCATATTCCAGTAATAGGTTATTAAAGCTTATTCCTTAATTAATAAAGGTTATTCGTTTGAAATGATTGAAATTATTTTATTGTGGATAAAAATGAACCATTTTTTTCCCATCAATATACCTCCCTTCTTTTATTTTGATTATATTTTAACTGTTAGTAATCTTTTAATAATAAAATTGATAATTTAAAACTGATGATCATCAAAATTAAAATTCTAAAAGTTGGAAAATCTATTTTATTAATTTTCAGAAGTGTCAGAACGTTATGCCATCACAAAGAAAAGCACTTTGTTATGCATGAGCAGTAGCTATCAGTATTGGCAGGTCATCACACAAGATATGAAGGCACAAGATTTTACAGGTGCTGGAATCTTGTTTAGTTTAGTTTAGTTTAGTTTAGTTTAGTTTAGCTTAGAAATACAGTGTGGAAACAGGCCCTTCCATCCACCGAGTCCATGCCAACCAATGATCAACCATGCACTAGTCCAATCCTACACACAAGGGACAATTTACAGAAACAAATTAACCTACAAACCTGCACGTCTTTGGAATGTGGGCAGGTGGGACTTGCGTAGATGGGACATGTTGGTCGTTTTAGGCACGTTGGGCCGATGGGTTTGTTTCCACACTGTATGACTATAACTATGACTCTATGCCTCTTGATTGTAGTAGAACGATGAAAGATAACTTAAAAAAAATATTGTTTTGCACAATGCCATTCATCAGGTGCCTTAAAACAGTGTCAACAAAGGAATAGAAAGGAGGTAGTTAGTGGGTGAAAAATAGTATATCTACATTCACTTAATTAAAATAAACAGATGCTCGTTGGTTATATGTAGGTTGCAGTTGGACGATGACAGTGATGCAGTGCTTGGTTCATTAATCTAGCCACAGCTGCTTACAGATTTGAGTGCCTAGATTTATAAATCCCAGCAGAGATTTAACAGTGTTGATATGTACTACAGGTATATACTGTGAATATATATTATATTCCATCAGGCAAGGCACATGCGAGATGTTCACACGTTTCCTCAATATCATTTTTATTCCTTTTACATTTATTATATTCCATGGTGGACAAAGTTAAATTATATAAAAAACAGAGTGTGACTCACTGCTGCATGGTTCCTTAATCCTGTTACACAGGCTGCTGATGCTGCTGCAAGTAAAAATGTCATTGTTCCGTAGTCAGCACTTATGACAATTAAACACACTTGACTGTTATGTAATAAGAAGGAACTGCGGTTGCTCGTTTATACCATAGATAGACACAAAATTCACTGGAGTGAATCAGTGTGTCAGACAGCATCTCTGGAGAAAATGCATAGGTGACGTTTCGGGTTGGGACCCTTCCTCAGTCTGCGCGTAACGGGTCGGGAGTGGATGAGAAAGTGGGGTGAAATAGAACCAGTGTGGACGGGTGATCGATGGTCAATGTGAATTCGGTGGGATAAATTTCCCTGCTATATCTCTAAACTTAACTAAATTGAACAGCCAATTTCTTACATTGTTTTATGATCAAAATGTATTCATAATATTCCACTGATAGCAACTCAGTAGTAACAAAAGTTAGCTAAATCATATTGTTTTATTTTTGCTTGTATCCAATTAAATAGCCAACAAAACTATGAAGAGCTTAGATGCTAATCCGTTGAACAAATTCATACTGAATTGCAATTAATATTAAAATAAATTGTTTCACTGCAGACATGCTGTAGAAATCCTCTAAGGGGATTTAAGGTTCAGTCACAAAACGTGGATATGCTCTACCAAACAAGTTTATCCTAATTCATTAAAAGATAAATGTAAATTCTGGGTTATTGTTAACATTTGCAACAATTATTTGTCACTTTTGAAAGTTGTGTTATCTCAAACTGTCTGACAGCATTGTCAAGCTTTTTGGCCAATGGCATCTACGAAGTCTATATCCACGCTTTGAGCAGCACAGTGGTGCAACGGTAGAGTTGCTGCCTCAGAGCGCCAGAGACCCGGGTTCAATCCAGACTATGGTTGCTGTCCGTATGGAGTTTGCATGTTCTCCCTGTGACCGCGTGGGATTTTTCCGGGTGCTCCGAGTGCTCCCACACTCCAAAGATGTACAGGTTTGTAGGTTAATTGTTTTCAGTTAAAAGAATTGTATATGGTCTATAGTATGTTGGATAGTGCTAGTGTATGGGGTGATCACTGGTTGGCCTGGACTCGGTGGGCCGAGGGCCTATTTCTGCACTGTATCTCAAAAAATCTAAAAAAAGTGAAATGTCATATCTTATCAGTCATCACTATATCTTCTCCAGTTTGCTTGTTGGTCGGCCACATCATAATTTTCACAACGGTAGCCATTTGGCATCATTTAATTTTTATTTTGTTTCTTCAGTTGATCTCAAAGTGGAAACATCAGAATAATTTTCTTCCCCCACTTACTGATTTTGTAATTTGAGGTCCATATTGCTTTCTCAGACTTTAAAGGGAGATGGCAAGTTTGGGACCTAACTATCAAACGATGCTATAAGCTATGAAACTTGGTTCTCATAGGAATGTAGATAATGAACCAGTAGGAATAATAACATGTGGAAGTTTAGTTTAGCTTGGAGATACAGCGCAGAAACAGGTCCTTCGGCCGACCAGGTCTGCGCCAACAAGCGATCTCCGCACATTAACATTATCCTAAAAATATAGTTTGAAATCTATGTATATATTTCTTCATAAAGTCACATATCTGTATATATTTAAAATATTGATTATCATTCAGTTTAAATTTTGATTTTAATTGTTGAAATGATAACAATTTGCCCAATTCATACATATCTCCTACTATCCTAATCCCCAGTCTATCCCATTGTTTATATGTTTTGTCGATAAGAGATGGTCTGAATGCAGGATTGTTCAATATTGGGGTTAGTACTGATAGATTATTTAATTTCAAGGGTAATTTTATTTGTTTCCAAATTCTTATTGTATTGTGAATAATTGGGTTCTTCTTATATATTATACTATTCAATTTTCTCGGTGAGAACAAGATCGTTGCTATATCGTACGGGAAACAATCCTCTTTCTCCATTCTTATCCACTCCGACTGGTGAGTGGAACTATCCAACCAGTACATTATGTTCTTAATATGCACTGCCCAGTAGTAATACGTAAAGTTAGGTAATGATAAACCCCCAACTTCTTTAGGTTTACACAAATGCTTTCGTTGAATTCTGTGTGCTCTATAATCCCATATAAAATTAGTGATATTAGAATCTAGTTTTTTGAAAAAATATTTTGGAATATATATTGGGATCGCTTGAAACAAATATATTAATTGTGGTAAAAAATTCATTTTTATAGCGTTAATTCTACCTATCAATGAGAGCGGGAGCGTTTTCCAAAATTTAATCATATCATTCAGTTTATTTAATAGTGGCATAAAATTGGCGCTAAATAATGATTTGTGTCTTCTCGTAATTTGAATACCCAAATACTTGAATTTTTCTGTTGCAATTTTGAAAGGGAATTTTAATAAGTGTCTCGCATCCTGTGGTTTTAAAGACATAATTTCGCTTTTAGATTTCAAACTATATTTTTAAACCCTTTAGAAGAAGCAATGAATATTAAAGCTGATTCACAAAAACTAATATCATATTTTTATAATAGTATATTAAATAGAGAATCACCCTCAACAGAGGCACTAAGAGAAGATTGGGAACATGAACTAATGATAAAGATCCCGAAAGATAGATGGGCAAAGTATCTGATGAATACACATAATTGTTCCATTAATGCAAGACATAATTTAATTCAATTTAAATTATTATATAGACTATATTATTCAAAAACGAGGTTGAATAAATTCTACCCAAACGTCTCTCCCAGATGCGATAAATGTTTGTTTCAAAATGCTAATACAACACATTCATTTGTAGGATGTACAAAGTTGAATAAATTTTGGAGCAATATATTTGATATATTTACAAAGCTCTTCAAGTCAAGAATAGAACCTAATACGGAATGGATTATATTTGGAATAATAGTAGAAGATATCAATTTAAATAAAGACCAAAAAGTTTTGTTTAATTATGGGTTAATAATTGGAAAGAAATTGATACTTACATTTTGGAAAAATACAGCTATACCAACTATTAAAATATGGATTAGGAATATGATGGACATAGCACACCTTGAAGAAATGAGACTCCGACTAATAGATAAATATGACCAATTCTTAAGGAGTTGGTCCCCTTTCATCGACTTTTTGGCATCATGTGATGCAGCGGTACCGTAAAGATTACTGATTTCAGGTCAGGTCGTGGATAGATTTACATCTCCGAACAAAGATTTGAAAATTTCTTTTTTAAGGGTCTTTTTCTCCTATTTCTACTTTCTACTTTTTCTTTTCTTATATACACACTTCACGTTTTTCTATTTTCTACTATTTATTTTTCCTCTTTTTCTTCTCTCTATTTTTTTTGTTTTTGTTTTTCTGACTTCCTTTTCAAAAACATAAAACTAGAGGTTGTACATAGAATGTATTACGTTATGTCATAGTTGGCACCTAAAATTCGGTACCACTGTATTGTTTTGTACTGTATTAACTTCTAATAAAAAAATTAAAATATTATCCTACACACACTCGGGACAGTTTTTACATTTACCAAGCCAATTTATCTACATATGGCTGTACGTCTTTGTACAGAGTGTAGGAGGAAACTGAAGATCTCGAAGAAAACCCACACGATCATGGGGAGAACGTACAAACTCCGTACAGACAGCACCCGTAGTCGGGATGGATCCTAGATCTCCGGCGATGCAAGCGCTGTAAGGCGGCAACTCTACTGCTGCGCCACCGTGCTTATGGATGGACCCCTTATGGTAATCGGACAGAACCTTAGAGATCAGAAGCCTGATAACAGAGGGGAAGAAGCTGTTCCTGAGTCTGCTCCTGGTGCTCGCATCTGCTTCTGCATCTTCTTTCCAATAGGAGCGGGGGGGGGGGGGGGGGGGGGGGGGGGGGGGGGGGGGGGGGAGAACAAATGGTCAGGATAGGAATGGTGTTTGATTATGTTTGCTCTATTCCTGAGGCAGTGTGAAGTGTAGATGGAGTCAAGGGTGGGCTTTGGTCATCTATGGTCTAGAGATTACATGACAACTCCATATTACAGACCCTCTAGCGATTTTCCAGCACTCTTGGTTCCAGAGTCTTGTCGTTTTGTCTGCTTTACAGGCCCAACAGAGATCACGGCCGGCCTTAGGGGGGGGGGGGGGGGGGGGGGGGGGCGAGATACCGGCCTTCAAAGTTGGCCTTGGAAGTCAGCTATGGGAATGGATCTGCCAGCACCAGTCGGACCAGAGTTCCAGAGCCCCGGCCACAGGGGCTTGAATGTCGAGTTCCAGTGCGCTCTCGTGATTTTGTCCAGATTAAAGGAGGCACTGGACCACCAGTTGCCCGACAACCGGTGGTGGACCTGTATGGACTCCGAACAACATTAGTGCAGTTCTACCATTATAAATATAGTTTAGTTTAGACATACAGCGCGGAAATAGGCCCTTCGACGCACCGAGTCCATGCCGAGCAGCACTATCCCTCGCCCTAGGAACAATTTACAATTATACCGAGCCAATTAACCTACAAACCGGTACGTCTTTGGAATGTGGGAGGAAACCGGAGCTCCGGATAAAACTCACACAGGTCACGGGGAGAACATACAAACTGCGTACGAACAGCACCCATGGACAGGATCAAACCCGGATGATCTCTGACGCTGTAAGGCAGAAACTCTACCGCTGCACCACATGCCGCCCATCGTAAATTAATAAGATGAACAGTGAAAAGGTCAAAGTAGTTATCAATATTGTCTGGGCAAGTCATGTGTTTATTCAACAGGAATTTAAAGGAAGTTGAATAAAAAATGCACAACATCCAAATTTGAAAAACCACATAAACATGTGAAGCATTTGATATAATTGGTGCTCGTGAGAGTGAGTGGCGAGCCTCAGGGCTCTGTTAGTGTCACATCAACATTCAAACAGCTTTAATCAGAAGAGCAGCAACAATAGATTGTGATGTGTGCAATGCAACTCACCGAGCCACACATCCCAAAACACCGTGCAGGCTGACTGCTCTTGTGAATCGAAGGAACTCAGCAGCAAAACTAAACCATAGAGATGGTGTAAAGCAAGATAGTTTGGGGGGAAATATCAAAAGGCATGAATGTAATGTTTATCTGCATTTTTATTTGAAAACAATGAATGGAATCTACGCAAAACGTCAATAGTAGACACAAAGAACCGCAGATGCTGGTTTACAAAAGAAAGAGACAAAATGCTGGTGTAACTCAGCGGGTCATTTCTCGCCTCCAATTCCCCTCCTCCCCCACCTCTATCGTTCAGACTGAAGACGGGTTCCGACCCAAAACGCTGGGTGACCACATGTTCAAGTACTCCAAACACTCAAGTACTCACCATCCATTTGTACAGTTGGAATATGACTCCTATACTATGTGGGTAGGAAGGAACTGCAGATGCTGGTTTAAACTGACAATAGACACAAAATGCTGCTGCAACTCAGCGGGGCAGGCAACTTCCCTGGAGAGTAGGAATGGGCGACGTTTTGGGTTAAGACCCTTCCTCAGACCCAGTCCGAAGAAGGGTCTCGACCCGAAACATCGCCCATTCCTTCTCTCCAGGGATGCTACCTGTCCTATACTCACTGTCCTGACCAATGCATGCAAACATGCCTGATGCCTCCATCATCACCTCCCATATAGAACATAGGAACAGGACGGCATGGTGACGCAGCGGTAGAGTTGCTGCTTCACAGTGCCAGAGACCTGGGTTCAATCCTGACTACGGGTGCTTAGTAAATGCCTACTATGTTCTGTGTGCTGAAGCAAAGCAAGAATTTCATTGTCCTATCAGGGTCACATGACAATAAACTCACTTGAACTTGAACTTAGTTTAGTTTAGTTTAGTTTAGTTTAGTTTAGAGATACAGCAAGGGAACAGGCCCTTTGGCCGGCCGAGACCGCATCAACCAGCGATTCCCGCACACAAACAATTATACCAAGCCAATTAACCAACACTTGTATATCTTTGGAGTGAAGATTCTGTTCTTGCGATGTACTGTGCTGTGAATGTTATTTTACCCAGAGAATTTGTTCAAATTTCACAAAAATCACAATAAGCCAATGGCTGCCTCATTACAAAATATGGAGGCCTTCTCATTGACCAGTAGCTTATTTTCGGAAGAGAAGCTCCCAGTGTTATTAATGATGTCCATGACAAACTTGTTAAACACAGCACAGGCAAAACCATGGGTATTTTTTGGAATGCGAGCTGAGCTCCTGTGGAAAGAACCATTATCATTTTACCATATTAAAGTATGCAACGGCTGATTCATGAGGGATAAAAATGGAAACCTTATCAACGTTTGCTTATTAAAGTGTGATACTCACCACAGCACATTCCAGACTTTGAACAAGAATAAATGGGAATTAGTAGCTTTCAATTTGATTTAAGGAGTTAAAAGCATCTAAAAAAAACTGTAAGCAATCAGACTGCGTGACATCTTTATGGTTACTGCAGCCATTTCTTATTCACTGTCCTAATTCCTAATACAAGCAGTGCACTATATTTGTGATTAACATGAATGCAGAACATGTTGCTGACTGTAGATACAAAATGCTGGAGTAACTCAGCAGGACCGGCAGCATCTCTGGAGAGAAGGAATGGGTGATGTTTCGGGTCGAGACCCTTCTTCAGACTGAGAGTCCTGAGAGAGGGAGACACAGACATGTGAAAGGGGCAGGGTGTGAAAACACAGATCAAAATCGTCGATGATCAAGGAAAATTTAGAATGGTTCACAGTTAGTTATGGGGAAGATGACAACGAGGCATACAATCAGTAAAATTTAATCAGGAGGACAGTAAAACTTGTCGGAGAAGTAGGATCGGGAGGGATGTAGGGAGAGGGAAAGCAAGGGTTAATTGAAGTTAGAGAAATCAATATTCACACGCTGGGTTGTAAGCTGTCCAAGCAAAATATAAGGTGCTGTTCTTTCAATTTCCATTGGGCCTCACCCTTCCATATCTCTGTGTCTCCCTCTCCCCTGACTCTCAGTCTGAAGAAACGTCACCCATTCCATCTCTCCATAGATGCTGCCTGACCCGCTGCACATGTTGCTGACTAGATCTGTCAACTTACAGATGTCAATTAACCTACAAACCCACGCATCTTTGGAGTGTGGGAGGAAATTGGAGCATCCGGAGAAAACCCATGTGGTCACAGGGAGAACATATAAACTCCATACAGACAGCATCCATAGTCAGGATTGAACCCGGGTCTCTGGCGCTGTGAGGCAGCCACTGCACCAGTGCGCCACTGTGCGTGACTAGTTCAAAGTTGCTTTTCAAACATGATTATATTCACTGCCACCTCGATGTGTAAAGGTAATGTAGCAGAAAAAGTCAGGGAATGATATTAATTTGAAACTCGAATCATGTAGTAACCTGAACATTGTTCTGAAGAAATATGTGGCTCAGGCAGTTGAGCAAGGCTTGAGGAGTGGCCAAGTTTAAGGGTGTTGAGCATGTTCAAACAACTTGCACATAACTGAAGAGTGACTATCTTGCACAAATCTCAAAATCAACACAACACTCAGGCTCCACCTTATTTACTAACTTTTTCACCATAATCACAGGATGTGGTAACCCTTTTCCTGCTTTAGTCACTGTGAGTTTTGTGCACCAGTTTTGCTATTTGTAACACAAGTTGTAAACTCCTTCCCACTTGTCCAAAGTTTAAACTCAAATTGTTCTTGATACTGACACTCATATTTTACCAAACCACAATCATTCTCATCATTTACTTCTGAGCTGGATTGACCCAAATCTACAATGTGGCACTTGCAATTGCCGATGATAAAATAAAATTGCATCTGAAGAAGTGTCTCGACCCGAAACATCACCCATTCCTTCTCTCCAGAGATGCTGCCTGTCCTACTGAGTTACTCCAGTATTTTGTGTTTATCTTTGGTGCATCTCATTAATGTTTTTTTTAAACACTACCTTCAACACTAACTCATCACCCACACCAAATCCTGGCATCACATCACTCCAGTCCTCAAACAACTTCACTGGCTTCCCATCTCCCACCGGATCATCCACAAAATCCTGGTCCTCACCTACAAAGCACTCCACCATCTGGCCCCCCCAATATCTCACTGACCTCCTCTCCCCCTACCAACCCTCACGGTCCCTCAGATCCACATCAGCCAGTCTCCTCTCCATCCACAAGTCCAACCTCCGCAGTTTTGGGGACAGAGCATTCTCCAGGGCAGCTCCCAGGCTCTGGCACTCCCTCCCCCAACTGATCCGCAATTCCGTGTCCCTCACCATCTTCCAGTCCCACCTCAAGACCCATCTCTTCACCTCTGCCTATCCTTAGCCCCACATCCCCCTCCCTTTTCACCTGTGCTTGAATTGCCTCATATTGTGTTTTGAATTGAATTCTGTCTTTAATTTGTGTACTAGTCATGTCTCTACTATTTATTTAATTCCCCTTACATGTTTTTCTTCTACTTGCTAAATTTTTGTACGGTGTCCTTGAGACTCTTGAAAGGCGCCCATAAATAAAATGTATTATTATTATTATTATCCTCATGCAATTAAGGCAATTGATATCATCTGTGGCCAAACTAAAGAGTTAAAGAAAAAAATGACAACAGAATTATGCAAACATTCAAAGGTGCAAATATTCAATAACTAAATCATAAGATTCAACACAACTTATTTTCTTGATAGCAAACAATAAACTAAATACATGCAGCACAATTAACACCATTGCACCTCTGTGGTCTTGTGGTTGAGGTAACATATAAGATCAAACATGCCACCTTTTCTCCCTACACGAGTGTCAGAAGAACATGAAGCTTTCAGTTCACCATTCCCGGTGTCAGCGGGAGAGTCTAGGACTAGAGGTCGTAGCCTCAGAATTAAAGGACGTTCCTTTAGAAAGATGAGAAGGAATTTCTTTTGACAGAGGGTGGTGAATCTGTGGAATTATTTGCCACATATGGCTGTGGAGGCTGTCAATGGATATTTCTAAGGCAGAGATAGATAGATTCTTGAGTTTCTTCCCAGAGGCAATTCGGACTGTAAACGCCTATCTCACCAGGGACTAACTCTACAGAACGTTTTCCTTCCATTATTTATTATGTAAAAGAATATGTGTGTTATGATTATGTTTATAATTTGTTTGGTTGTTTTGTTGTTTGTCTTTTGCACAAAAGTCCGCGAGCATTGCCACTTTCATTTCACTGCACATCTCGTATGTGTATGTGACAAATAAACTTGACTTGACTTGACTTGATTAATATGGGTGTCAGGGGTTATGGGAAGAAGCCAGGAGAATGGAGTTAGGAGGGAGATATAGATAGGCCATGATTGAATGGTGGAGTAGACTTGATGGACCAAATGGCCTAATTCTGCTCCTATCACTTATGATCTTATTATGACAGCGTGTCCAGGATGGTGTGGGACTTCGATGATTTTAGCAGCCTTTCATAAAGCAGGGCTTCCTATAGGATGGTGGTCTACTGGAGGCACTGCCTCAAGGAGGCAGCCAGCACCATCAAAGACCCCACACCACCCTGACCATGCTCTCATCTCACTCCTACCATTGGCAAGAAGGTACAGGAGCCTGAAAACCATGACTACAAGGTTCAAGAATAGCATCTTCCAAACATCCATCAGGCTCGTGAGCACTGCAAAACACCAAAGTCTACTATGATGTTGGAGTGGAATAATGGGATGGCCAGGATGGTGTGGGTCTTTGAAGATATTGACTGCCTTTTTAGAGGCAGCGCCTCCTGTAAACCCCTTCGAAGTTAGATCAGTACCGTGATGGACCGGGCATTGTCCACTGCTCTCTGCCGCTTCCTCCTTCCTGGGCTTTCAAATTACTGAACCATGCCATGATGCACTACGTTCTCTAATGGGTCTAGTGAAGAATTAGTACAGATGGCTGATGCTTAGCTTGGCTTGGACTTGGTGGGCCGAAGGATATACTGAACTTTTTTTGGTTGTTCATTATGGGTTTTACAGAGTACTATGTTCACATATCTGTTGAGCTGCTGCAAGTAAAAATGTAATTGTTTCATTCTGGATCCCATGACAATAAAACACTCCAGACCCTAGACACATGGAACTTGCACAGTGAATGTATCACAAAATTGAACAAATTGCTCCAGATTAGAGATCAAGGGCAGCACAGTGGTGCAGCAGTAGAGTTGCTGCCTTACAGCTCCAGGGACCCAGGTTGGTTCGTGCTGTCTGTGCGGAGTTTTTTACGTTCTGACTGTGACCGTGTGGGTTTTCCCCACGTGCTCCGGTTTCCTCCCACATTTCAAAGGTGTGCAGGTTTGTTGGTTAATTGGCTTCTGTAAATCATCCCTGGTGTGTAGGATGGACTAGTGTTGGGGTAATCGTGGTCGGCATGGACTCGGTGGGCTAAGGAACTAGCACAGAAGAGGAGATGAGACTTGGGACTCAAGATAAACACAAAACGCTTGAGTAGTTCAGCGAGACAGGCAGCATCTCTGGAGAGAAGGAATGGGTGACATTTCGGGTCGAGACCCTTCTTCAGACTTGGGACTTGTCAGCCATGATTCCATTGAATGGTTCGGTAGCCTCGGCAAGTCGAGTCATCCACTCCTGCACCTATTCTCTCATTATCATCTGTACACTTAGATAGACTAACCATTTTTTTTTCTGGTAAATTTGATTCACATCTGGCCTTTCAAGGTGACAGGGGCAAAGTTTAAAGGAGATATGTGGGGGTAAGTTTTTTATACAGAGAATGGTATGTTCAGCAAACACGCTGTCGGGGCTGGTGGTGGAGGCAGATACGATAGTGGCATCAAAGAGACTTTTGGATAGGCACAAGGATATGCAGGGTATATGGGGATATGGATCACGTCCCTTATTATAGTTGGTCTAGGAATCGTGTGCAGCACAGATATTGTGAGCTGAAGGGCGTGTTCCTGTGCTGTACTGCACTCTGCTCTCTGTTCTATGTACGAAAGCTCAGATATTCAAAGCACTGCGAGGGAAATGTTGCATTTCTGCAAAGCTTGTTTGGTGGTGTAGATCAGACACCATATCCTTTCATGGTTAAATATACGAGCTTGCTAAGAGGAAGTTAATATGCAATTTGAACCATAAATAATGATGTCTATTTACTTTTTTTCACAGTGTTATTTTCACTGCATAATCCAACCGTTTCTACATGTGTTTAAATCTTCTATTAAACAAATGAAAAAGGCACCATTATCACAAAATGTTCCAAAGCAGTAATACTAATATGAATATTTACGGTTTCTACTGCAATTTTCTTTGATTACCATTCTGTGTAATTACTATTGATCAAGTATTGATATTGGTGCTAAGATTTTGATTTGCAACAGTGATGATTTTTATTACTTATTCATTAAAATCAATAATTAATTATTTTGCCTGTGACCTCATGTTCAAAACTGGTCTTGCTTTTTAATTGGCATTTCCCATATACAATCAGTTGGTTTAATGTTTAATGCTTTTATTAAACGGTTAAGTCTTTTAATCTATTTACCAGTTACCAAATGGTTAAGGAAATGTAAATTTGAGTCATAAAATTATCTCTTTAAGAGTCTACAAAAAAAATATATGATCTGGGTTGGCAAAGATATCCAGAAAAAGCGTTTAGTTTAGTTTAGAGATACAGCATGGAAACAGGCCCTTCGGCCCACCGAGTCCGTGCCGACCAGTGATCATCCCGTACATTAGTTCAATCCTACACGCTAGGGACAATTTACAGAAGCGTAACCTAAAAATGTGCACGTCTTTGGAGTGTGGGAGGAAACCGGAGCACCCGGGGAAAACCCACACTGTCACAGGGAAAACATACAAACTTTGTACAGATAGCACCCTAGTCAGGATCAAACCCGGGTCTCTAGCGCTGTAATGCAATAACTCTACCGCTGTGGCACCATACCACTCTGTTGCGTTGTCTTAAGTGTTATGTTTTGAATGAGACTTGAATTAAATTTAAGAGCTTAATTAAATTTGTAGGGGCTTGTGTTTAGAAGCTTAGAGATATAGAGCACGGGAATCAAACCATGGCCCAACCCATCCATGCTGACGAAGATGCCTCATCTACATTAGTCCAATTTGCTCGCATTTGGCCAGTATCTCTCTAAACCTTTCCTGCCCATGTACCTGTCCAAGTTGGGCAAGAATTTGCTAGCTATTAGATTTCAATACTGTAATTCATTTCATGTACCATTTTGCTGAAGCCCCATACAATAAGCCTGCCACCTCTGGATTATAGAATTCAGCATTGAACCAGGCCTTTCAGCCCAACTTGTCTATGCATAATCAAGATAATTTATCTAAACTTTTTCCAATTGCCTGCATTTAGTCCATGTACCTCTCAACCTTTCCTATCCATGTACCTGTCTAAATGTCTTTTAATGTTGTAATTGTTCCTACCTCAATTACTTTATCTGGCTGATCGTTCCATATAACCACCACCTTCTTTGTGAAAAAGGTTGTCCCTCAGTTTCCTGTTAAATCTTTCCCTCTCTCACCTTATTAACATTAAGATTAACGAGGGAGCATTCCATTGGTATCAATTAAGCTTTGTAAAGTCCCGATCCAGCTGAAAAAGAAGCCAGACTTTAAAAGGGTCCTGACCCGAAATGTCAACAGCCATGTTCTCCAGAGATGCAGCCTGGCTTGCGAGTTACTCCATACTGTGTCTTTTTTTTAATTTATTTTTTTAAATAGGCATTTAAGCAGCACAGTTACACTGTTGGTAGATCTGGCATCTCACAGCATCAGGAACATGAGTTTGATCCTGTTCTTGGGTGGTGTCTATGTGGAGTTTGCATGTTCTCCCTGTGACTGTGTGGGTTTCCTCTGGGTGCTCCTATTTCCTCCCACATCTTAAAGAGTAAGGAAACTGGGGCCACTGGAGGAAACTCGTAGCGTTTGTAAGTTAATTGATCTCACCAAATAACATAGAACTAGTGTGAACGGGTGATCGATGGTCGTCGTGCACTCGATGGGCCGAAGGGTCTGTTTCCTCGCTCTCAATTCAATTGAAATATTCTAACCTTCAAATATCAGATAAAGAAGTATTGAGATAAAGACAATTCTATTTGGTGAATAAAATATGAAATATATAGAAAGGCACTTGGCAAATAAAAGAAAACTACCACAACATCAGAAAGATGAATCATTTATGGAAACTGCCAACTGCCACAATTATTTGTTAATATGCAGTTTCAAAGAATAAATAAAAAACACATTTCTTGCTTCCAATTGCTTGAGTATATTTTTGGAGCCAAGCTGCTGAGCATCACAAAATTCCATTCAACTTCACTCAAATTCCCACAAAACTTGTTCCCCGGTAGAAAATGTGCTGTTTTTGGTGTCAAGAGTCAAGATTGTTTAATTGCCATGCGTATCGGTGACGGAACAATGGAGTTCTTAAGATAGATACAAAGCGCGAGAGTAAGCCAGCATCTCTGGAGAACATGGATCGGTGACGTTTCGGCTTGGGATCATCCTTCACACTGATTGTAGGGGGGAGGAACTTTCTGTCCTGGACATCCTCCATTTCTAGAGTGAGCCACACACAAATTGGAGGAACAGCACCTCATATTTCTTTTGGGTAGCTTGCAACCCAATGGTAAGAATGCTAAATATTCTGTTCAGGCAACCCATGCAACACTCACCTTCCCCTCCACCAATGTTCTCCATGAAATTCCCACTTGCTGTTGCTTAACAGGCCTATGAACACATATTACTCAAATAAATATATAATAATCAATACTACAATTAATTAATAAGTGATACGATGTAACCATGTATTCCTTCATGTTGGGCTTCAAGATTCAAGATGGCAGCGGCTGACAGAAGAGAGGGTTGGTGCCAGTGAGCGGGCTGGAGCTAAGCTCCTGTGCCCTCGATGGTGCTTTGGGGGTACCGAGGTTGTCTGTGGGAGGCAGGGAGGCTGAGCGGTGGCCGTGTGAGGTGAGGGGAGGGCGCGTTCACAGGTCAAGTTGTCGGTGGAGTGGGCCGCTGGAGGCACTGCAGCAGCCTGGGGCTCAATTAGATCGGCTGCCACTCCAAGAGGCCGAGCGAGTGGATCGGATATGGCCTGCAGCGGCACGGAGCGGTGGTGGAGGATACCGACAACATCACCAGGCCGGGCCAATACCTACAACTCCGACCCAGTGCCGTCGTCAAGACAACGGGCCTTTTAGGCCAAGTTAAGACTGTACATTTTTAACAATGTTGGACTTGAATCCACAAAATGGCACTGGAAATGTGGCGACTTGTGTGTATTGCCTCAGTGTAATCTGCTATTCCTACACTCTTGTACTTAAGCATTATTGTGCCTCTGTACAGTAAGATTTTTACTTAGCTGTAAGCAAGAATTGAAATTCACTGTACTTAGGTACATGTGACAACAAAGTATAATTGATAAGTTTTAATCTACAATTTGAGATGGAGAGGGGAAAATCAGAAGTGCCAGTATTACAATTGAGCAAAGGGGACTATGGAGGCATGAGGGAGGAGCTGGCCAAAGTTGACTGGAAAGAGACCCTAGCAGGGATGACAGTAGAACAACAATGACAGGTATTTCTGATGTTGATATTGCCATCAACCAAAAGGCTCAGACATGGAAGGCCATCACTGCTGAGGTTAGTTTTGTGTCCAGGAAGGAACTGCAGATGCTGGTTTACATTGAAGATAGACACAAAATGCTAGAGTACCTCAACGGGTCAAGTGACACTCTGGAGAAAAGGAATAGGTGACGTTTCGGGTTGGAACCCTTCTTCAGACTGAGTCTGGTGTTGTGCAGTGTTCAGGAACCCTATGGTTGGTGGGAAGAAACTGTTGAAATGTTAGTCTTTATTTTTTTTAATCTCCGGGAATAGCGAGGAGGAGGTAATCAGCAGCAGGAACTCCACACTGTTCAAAGAAGTATCAGACCCAAGAAATGTAGTTTAGTTTAGTTTGGAGATACAGCGCAGAAACAGGCCCATTGGCCCACCGAGTCCGCGCCACCAGCGATCCCCGCACACTAACGCAATCCTACACGCGAGGGACAATTTACTATTTTACCAAAGCCAACGGTAGGAAACCGGAGCACCCGAAGAAAACCCACGGGGTCACAGGGAGAACGTACAAACTCCGTACAGACAGCACCCGTAATCAGGATCAAACCTGGGTCTCTGGCGCTATAAGGCAGCAACTCTACCGCTGCCCCACTGTGCCGCCCTTGCAATTACTTTGTAATTAATTAAGGTTTATAAAATAATTAAACCTGAAAGAGCAACCAAAAATATAGTCTGCTGAATGTGGCACGTGTCTGAGAGACAAGGATAGTTATTTCTCCCCTTCATATCACTCGATGATAATTTCTGTGTGAAGATTCTATGGGCAGAAGCTATACAGACAGCACGAATGTGATCTTTATACTTAACTACATTGACACGAACACAGGAAGGTGCAGTTTAATTCACATCCTAAAAATAGTGACAGTTGAAAGCCTCACCTTTATTCTATTGCAAAACAAATGCAAATATATCTACAGATTTGCACCACCCTGGCCACACCATCATCTCGCTGCTACCATCACGAGGAAAGTGCAGGAGCCTGAAAACCATGACCTCCAGCTTCAAGAACAGCTTCTTCCCAGCAAACATCAGGCTCTTGAACACTGCACAACACTACGAGACACAAAGCACTTGAGTAACTCAGCGAGCCAGGCAGCATCTCTGGAGAATACAGATAGGCGACGTTTCAGTTTGAAAAAGGATCCCGACCCGAAACGTTGCCTATCCATTCCCTCCACAGATACCTGCTGACCAGCACAGTTATTCCAGCACTTTGTGTATTTTATTGTAAACTAACATCTGGAGCTTCCTGTGCCTCTATGATCTACAATGGACTTTATTTTGGTTGTACCCTGTACTACGGACTTCGGTTTTGCACTATTATGGTCTGATTACCTAGTATTACTGATTTTTAAATCCTAGCCTACAACAGGTCTCAGTGGTGCAGCAGTAGAGTTGCTGCCTCACAGCGCCAGAGGCCCGGGTTCGATCCCTGACTATGGGTGCTGTCTGTACGGAGATTTACGTTCTCCCTGTGACCACATGGATTTTCTCCGGGTGCTCAAGTTTCTCCCACACTGCAAAGATTTGTAGGTTAATTGGCTTTGGGGTTTAAAACATTGTAAATTATCCTTAGTGTGTAGGATAGTGCTAGTATACGGGGTGATCGCTGGTCGGCGCGGACCCAGTGGGCCGAAGGGCCCGTTTTCCATGCTGTCTTTAAGGGACTCCACAGTGAAGTCCTAAAATTAAAGTACTCTGAAGGCGTACAGGTTTGTAGGTTAATTGGCTTCAGTAAAATTGTAAATTGTCCCTACTGTGTGTAGGATAGTGTTAGTTTCCGGGGTCGCTGGTCGGCACGGACTAGGTGGGCCAAAGGGTAAAGTACTCCAAAGATGTACAGGTTTGTAGGTTATTTGGCTTCAGTAAACATGTAAAATTTATCGCTAGTGTGTCCCGGCCTGATCCACCCGCCGAATAACCGCAGCACCGATGACCAGAACGATGACCGAAGACCGGAATTCGCCCCACAGGCCTCACAGGGGATTGTGGTGAAGCCGGGCGGCCGAAGGTGCCTCAGCGGTGGCGGCGATGGGAGCCTCAGCAGCGGCAGCGGCAGCGGGCGACTCGGCGGCGGCAACGTGTGCTTCGGCAGCTGTGTGAGGCCTTGGCGGTCAATGAGTGTGATGGGGAGAGGGGAAGACAACGGGGACCCGGCATGGGGGGAACCGCCATGAGGGACGGTGGAAGAACATAGGGGGACCCGGTGGGGGGGTGGGGGGGGGGTGGTGGGGGGGAAGAGGGTTTGGGGGGGTGGCACTCTAGTTAAGAATCCTTTGTCCAGCGGATAAATCTGTGTTTGTTTGTTTGTTTGTTTGTTTGTTTGTTTGTTCCGGTAAAGGCGCTGTGCACATGGCACCAGTCGCTTGTCTTTTTCATTTTGTTTTCACTTCCATTTTCAAGTTTTTGTGTACCTTGTGTGTTGTGACTGTCGGCAGACCAATTTCCCTCCGTGGATGAATAAAGTTTTATCGCATCGTATCGTAGGACAGTGCTGGTGTAGGGGGTGATCGCTGGTCAGTGTGGCTTGTTTCTGTACTGTATCGATAGAATCTAAAGTCTACACCTTGCAATCTCGGGTTTCATCTCCTATCTCTCGTTGATTCCGTAACAAACAAGCAAACAAGAAAATATCAGTTCCTCATCATTCACTCTCTAAATGACCAAAGCTGAGGCAGTGGAACTTTGACGCTTGACTGAAGTGTAAATTAGCAGCTGTTGGCCCTTGCATCCGTGTGCGTCTGGTAATCACTTGTCAATGAAGAAATTACTTCACTATCCTGTGCTCATTGACAGGATTTCTGCAGAGCAACAGGTAGTAAAGTCTGCAATTGCACTGGCTTTGTTTGGAAGACCAGTAGCAGACACTCTGACTCCGCACACTGAGCATGAAATAGCCACCTGGGGTGTGAGGGGATGGAGCCTTTGATCTTGTGCGGCCCAGCTTCAATGAGCGTACGGCACCGTGCCTCAGAGTAAGTGTCGATGGTGGTCCAACAGGGAGGGAAAATGAGGAGATGTCAGTTAATAATTAGCTCAAACCGCACAGACTCCCTTTGCTGTGAGAGGAAGCTGCCATTCTTGAAGCTTAGTTTTAGTTTTTAGTTTTGGAGATACAGTGTAGAAACAGGCCCTTCGGCCCACTGAGTCCAAGCTGACCAGCGATCACCCTGTACACTAGCACTATCCTACACTCTCAGGACAATTAAAATTTTTGCAGAAGCCAATTAACCTACAAAACCTGTCTCGGAAGGATTTGTAGATGCTGGTTTACACTGAAGTCTGGAGTCACACAGTGGGTGGGTCAGGCAGCATCTCTGGAGAAAAGGAATAGGTGAATTTTGGGTCAGAACAGTCCGAGGAAGAGTTTTGATCTGAAACGCCTTTTCCTTTGCTCCAGATATGTTGCCTGACCTGCTGCGTTAATCCAGCATTTTGTGTATATCTAACCTAAAAAACCTGTCCGTCTTTGAAGTGTGGAATGAAACCGGAGCGCCCGGGGAAAATCCACAGGGGGAACGTACAGACTGCACCCATAGTCAGGACAGAACCCAGGTCCCTGGCGCTGTAAGGCAGCAACTCTTCTGCCGTGCCACCCAAATAAACATAGAAGTAGCTGGCATGGAGACTTTTACTGAAGTATGGACATACTGCTGGAGTAACTCAATGGGTCAGGCAGCATCTCAGGAGCAAATGGATGGGTGAGTTTTCGGGTTGGGACTCTTCTTCCGATCTCAGTGCTAAGCGCTACTCCAGCACTTTGTATCTACCTTTGGTATAAACCAGCACCTGCAGTTCTTTGTTCCCACTTTTACTGAGGAAATGTAATGCAGAACGGCAAAATGGTTGTGTCCTCCACTACCAGAGTGAGGCCACGCGTTAATTGGAGGAACAGCGTCTCATATTTCGCTTCGGCAGCATAACCTGGTAGTATGAACGTTGAATTTTCTCATTTTAAGCAGCATGTACTAACGCTCCCCTCCCCCCTCCCCTCTTGCCCCCTTTCTCCATCCGAGTCATTTGACCAGTTCCACTGTTCCTCACATTGTATCCCTCTTGAGATTATACCTTCCCTGGCCAACAATGGGTCTACCAGGGCACCTTGCTGCCTGAGCTCATTTGTTGCTGGCCCTGACCTGTCCCGGTCTTTTCTCACTTCCTCTTCACCTCCCCCATCCCCAACCCCTCCCCTCAGTCTGAAAAAGGGCCACGAGCCAAAACCCCAACCATCCTTTTCATCCAGGGACACTGCCTGACCCGCTGAGTTAATACAGCACTTTATTTCTATTTAACAGGTGGTTGGCTTGGATTTTGTGTTTATTATTGTTACATGTGCAGAAATGCAGCAAAATTCTTGTGAAGAAAGGTACCCACCCGAAACGTCGCCTATCCATGTTCTCCACAGATGCTGCCTGACCCGCCGAGTTACTCCAGCACTTTGTGTCTTTTTCACTGTACCTCGGTGCATGTGATAATAATACACCCAGACCTTACGCTAAACCGAAACCTACATCAATAAAATGTACTTTGATCACGACTGAATGATATTTCTTGCCCATTTATGGAAATATTGTTAGTTTACAGTACTTTAACATGCGATTGTGAGAGACAAAACGAGAAATGACTTGTCACATTGATCAGTCAGTTTTCTCAAATGTACATTTTAAAACTATCTTGAAAGGTCACTTCAAGCAACAGTATTAAGAATTACTTACTGCTAATGGTTTGAGCTGAAGGAAATGGAGAGTGTTTACTTTATAGTTTAGAGATGCAGCGTGTAAACAGGCCCTTCAGCCCATCAAATCCGTGCCGACCAGTAATCACCTATACACAAGTTCTATCCTACAGACTAGGGACAATTTACAGAATCCAATAAATAGACAATAGACAATAGGTTCAACAGTAGGCCATTCGGCCCTTTGAGCCAGCACCGCCATTCAATATGATCATGGCTGATCGTACACAATCAGTAGCCCGTTCCTGCCTTCTCTCCATATCCATTAACTCCGCTATCCATAAGAGCTCTATCTGACTCTCTCTTGAAAGCATCCAGAGAACCCGCCTCCACCACCCTCTGAGGCAGAGAATTCCATACACTCACAACTCTGTGTGTGAAAACGTTTTTCCTCATCTCCATTCTAAATGGCTTACCATTTATTCTTAAACTTCGGCCCCTGGTTCTGGACTCCACCAACATTGGGAAAATGGTTCCTGCCTCTAGCGTGTCCAAACCCTTAATAATCTTATATGTTTCAATAAGATCCCCTCTCATCCTTCTAAATCCCAGAGTATACAATAATAATAATAATAATAATAATAATAATATTATATAATAATAATAATAATAATAATAATAATAATAATAATAATAATAATAATAATAATAATAATAATAATATATTTTATTGTCATTACACATAGATGCAACGAGATGTGAAAAAAACCCACAGTATAACAATATAAAGTGCAAATAGATCTGTGCCGGGTCAAGCCCAGCCGCTCCAATCTACAACATATGACAGTCCTGCCAACCCGGGAGTTAACCTCGTGAACCTGCGCTGCACTCCCTCAATAGCAAGAATGTCCTTCCTCAAGTTTGTCCTTCCTCAAAACTGCACACAATACTCCAGGTGTGGTCTCACTAGGGCCCTGTACAACTGCAGGTGGACCTCTTTGCTCCTATACTCAACTCCTCTTGTTATAAAGGCTAACATGCCATTTGCTTTCTTCACTGTCTGCTGTACCTGCATGCTTACTTTCAGTAACTGATGAACAAGGACCCCCCCAGATCCCATTGTACTTCCCTTTTCCCCAACTTGACACCATTTAGATCATAATCTGCCTTCCTGTTTTTGTCACATTTATCTACATTAAACAACATCTGCCATGCATCTGCCCACTCTCCCAATCTGTCCAAGTCACCCTACATCCTCATAGCATCCTCCACACAGTTCACACTACCACCCAGCTTTGTGTCATCTGCAAATTTGCTAATGTTACTTTTAATCCCTTCATCCAAATCATTAATATATATTGTAAATAGCTGCGGTCCCAGCGCCGAGCCTTGTGGTACCCCACTAGTCACTTAAAAACCTATTAACCTGCACATCTTTGGAATATGGGAGGAAACCGGAGCACCTAGAGAAAACCCACACGGTCACAGGGAGAACATACAAACTCCATACAGATGGCACCCGTAGTCAGGATCGAACCTGTGTCTCTGGTGATGTGAGGCAGTAACTCGACTACTGTGCCATTGTGCCACCCCACAGTGTTGTCTTATTTTGAAAAAAAAACCAAAATGCTGGCAATACTCAACACATCCCACAATATATGCAGAAAAAAAAGTGAATGTTATTCCAGCATCTGCTCCTGTTTGCTTTTCATTAGTGATACTGTCTTGAGTTTCGGAAGTCATAGGATTACAATCCGTGGCATTGTGAATGTTAAAAACATCTTAATTAAGAGCCGAAGTGAATTGCTTCATAGTGGTTCTCTTCCATCATGTCTGGTGAAATTACTCCCCCATTTATCTGTGGCGACTCAGCTGGGCAGATTTTAAAAGATGCCTAGCGGCTAGAATCAGATGGTATCTCTGGTGCATCGTTGTAGGAAATAAAACTACTGCCACTCACTCCTGCCAGAATTAACTGCAGTAAAAATCAAAAGATATATTATTCACTGGCCATTTCATTTCCTTCCCACCAGTGACTCCATCTACACTTCACGCTGCCTTGGAAAAGCAGCCGACAGAATCAGAGACGTTCCATCCCAGTCATTCTTTCTTTTTCCTAATCCCATCGGGCAGAAGGTACAGAAGCTTGAAAGCGCGCACCACCAGGCTCAGGGACAGCTGCTTCCCCTCTGTTATCAGGCTTCTGAATGGTCCTTCCATCATCTAGGGTAGTGTCTGATTCACCTCTACTCCCCCCCATTGCAGACATTGGACTTTGTCTTCGGAACTGATGTGTACAATGTTGGGAACTATATTCTGCATTCGATCATCTCCTTCGTCTATCTATTGTGCATGAGGAAGAGTCTCAGCCCAAAGCATCGCCCATCCCTTCTCTCCAGAGATGCTGCCTGTCCTGCTGAGTTACTCCAGCATTTTGTGTCCAACTATTGTACTTGATTGTATTTATGTCTGGTATATCTGATCTGATTGGATAGCATGCAAACAAATCTTTTCACTGTACCTCGGTACATGTGACAATAAAACTTAACCTAAACCTTCTGGCAGTAGGCCATTCAGCCCTTCAAGCCTACCCCGCCATTTACAATATCATGGTTAATCTTAGTGCAGGTTCACCTCTGTACTCCAGTTTCCCTGCCCTAACCTTCCATCCCCTTGAGTTATCATTTACCGATCCACCTCCACTATTCTTTCTGATTGAAAGATACAGCATGGGAACAGGCTCTTCAGCCCACCGATTCCATGCCGACCATCGATCACCCATTGACACTATGTAGAAACAAGGAACTGCAGATGCTGGTTTACCAAGGAAAGACACAAAATATGGGAGTAACTCAGTGGGTCAGGTAGCATCTCTGGAGAACAAGGCGAGGTGGCGTTTCCGGTCAGGAGCATTCTTCAGACTGATTGTAGAGGTGGGGGGGGGGGGGGGGGGGGGGCGAAAGAAACCTAGAGGAGGGGAGGGGCAAGACAAAGCATGGCAGGTCATAGGTCACTGGGTTGATTAGCAGATGATTGGACAAAGGCCAGAGATGAACACACACAAGGATCAGAGAATCGCAAATCGTGAAGCTAGAGGATTGACGACGTACGGATTTTAGATTTCGAGATTTCAGAGTCTTAAGAGATACAGTGTAGAAAGAGGCCCTTCAGCCCATCGAGTCTGTTGCTGACCAATGATCAGTCCATACACCAGCATTATCATAACCTACAAACCTGTACATCTTTGTGATGCGGGAGGAAAGATTGAATGGCCAGAGTATTTTCTTCAGGACAGGAGAAACAAGAGGACATCTGTTTAAGGTGAGAGGGACAAGATTTAATGAACCTGAGGGGCAACTTATTTACTCAGAGGGTGGTGGATATATGGACTGAGCTTCCAGAGGGGGTAGTTGAGGCAGTTACCATAACAACATTTGAATGACACATGGCAGGTACATGGATAGGAAAGGTTTAGAGGGATATGGGCTGAACGCAGGCAGGTGGGACTATTATAGATGGGGAATCATGGCTGACATGGACATGTTGGGCCGAAGAGCCAGTTTCTGAGCTGTATGACTATAATCGTATGATACCCACATGGTCACAGGGAGAACATGCAAACTCCACGCAGACAGCAGACGAGGTCAGGATCAAACCCGGGTCTCTGGCTCGGTGAGACAGCAGCTCTATCTGCTGCACCACTGTACCACTCTGTTATTTTATCTCAAAATACAGTAGAATATTTTAATTAATTTTTATCCACTTGTTGGTTAAAAATGGTGTCTGTTCACTTCTAAAGCAGATCCAGGAACCTTTTCTATGTACAATATAATTTGTATACAGGCTGAATTTTACATCATTCACCATTAAATGTACTTTGACCAAAAGCTTTACTATGCTTTGAATGAAGAGAAATGTCAATAGACTATTAGTAGAATGAAAAATGATTTCATTTCCAACTAAAAGCAAATCTCCCAACTGTTCCTCTCATGTAGAAAAACCCATGGCAAGCAAAATGTTTTTGAGAACAAGAAAATCTTTAGACAGTCTCTTAGCTCAGTGCAATCAATTCCCTTTAAGGTAAATTCCTGTTAAATGAAAATTTTAAATGGAAATTGAAATGAATCCAGCATACTTTAAATTGCAGTTTAAAATCTAAAAAGGTTTTCTACTTTGTCCAATAAATCATTGGTTAGCAGGGTGTTAGAGTCACTCTGGCAGTCTCTGAGATAGCACAGAACAGGGCTTAACCTGTTCTGCATTCAAAAGGCAGTTAGATAGAGCTCTTCGGGCTAGCGGAATCAAGGGATATGGAGAGAAAGCAGGAATGGGATACTGATTGTGGATGATCAGCCATGATCACATTGAATGACGGTGCTGGCTCGAAGGGCCGAATGGCCTACTCCTGCACCTTTTATCTATGTAACCAAATAAAGATGTAAACATGGTGAAATGAGTAATCCTTACAGAGAAGCCTTCACTGTCTTCAATGGAATTCTCAAAGTGAATTTTTTCCATTAAGAGGAATGAGGCCAATGAGCAAAGATAGAAAGCAGTTTCAATGTTTCCATTAGGCAGGATGTTCTAATAGATTATGCCACACAATCCTAGGGTTTGGAAACAGAATGCTCAGTTCATTTTACAATTCGATCTTTATAAGAAGGGTGTTCACATGAAATTATTTTTTCCCTTAAGGGCGGCAGAGTGGTGGGATTGGTAGAGCTACTGCTTCACAGCGCCACAGACCCAGGTGCAGTTTAGAGATACAGCTCAGAAACAGGCCCTTTGACCCACCGAGCCCACGTCGAGCATTGATCACCCACTCACACTAGTTCTCAAGAAGGGGCTCAACCCCAAACGTCATATAATCCTTTTCTCCAGAAATGCTGCCTGACCGCTGAGTTAGTCCAGCATTTTGTGTCTATCTTCTGTATAAACCAGCATCTGCAGTTCCTTCCTACACACTGGTTATATGTTATCCCACTTTCACATTCTACACACTAGGGGTCAATTTACAAAAGCCAATTAACCAACAAACCTGCATGCCTTTGGATTGTGGGAAGAAGCCGGGGTACCCGGAGAAAACCCATGTGGTCATGGGGAGAACATACAAACTCCACACAGACAGCACCCGTATTCAAGATCAAACCCAGGTCTCATGCTGCAAGACAGCGGCGCTGCCACTCAAATCCTAACCTCAGGTCTGTTCCTGTTTAGTTTAGTTTAGTTTAGAGATATAGCGCGGAAATAGGCCCTTCAGCCCACTGAGTCCACACCAACCAACGCTATCCTACACACACTAGGGACAATTTACATTTATACCAAGCTAATTTATTTACAAACCTGTACGTCTTTGGAGCGTGGGAGGAATCCGAAGATCTTGGAGAAAACCAAAGCAGGTCACGGGGAGAACGTACAAACTCAGTACAGACAGCACCCGTAGTCAGGATCGAACCCGGGTGTCTAGCGCTGTATAAACTAATTCTAGCTCCACCGTTATGCCACGATGCTGCCCACAGATTGTATGTTCTATGCGAGTGAGCCTCTCACCAGTGGTAAGGAAAGTTTTGGAGAGGACTCTTCATAACAGCATTTACTTGCATCAAGAAAAGAATGCAAGATGGCGCTGAAAGGTGGCGATTATTTGTGTCAATCTGAAGATGGCCCTACCAGACGTGTTGTCTGTTCGTTCCCTCCACAGACGCTACATGACCCATGGAGTTCCTCCAGCACATTGTCTTTTCCTCAAGACTCCAGCATCTGCAGTTCCTTGTGCCACCAGCCTACAATGGGAGTCTGTTCTTCAACGCCTGTTACAGGGCAAATTGAAAATAAACCTCATAATCTTCAAACAACCTAAGGCACCATTCGCAAACTCCCAAAAATGATGACTAGGTTTAAATTTGCACAGGCTCTGTGAAATAATTCCTACTATTAATTCCGTTTAAGCCGATCATGAATACAATGAAATGCGCTATAAATGTAATAGATGTAAATTCTTTTGGAATGACTTCAGGGCAGCACTGACATGAACACACTGAGATGAGTTATCTGAAACCATAGCAACCAGCCAAACGCCTCCTGTAAACACTGAAGTTTTTGACCCTTTTTAGGTTCATATTCAGCTCGGCATAGTTTTTGCATTTAATTGCGCTTCAGAGTACAGTTCTAGGAATTCTGTTCAGTTACTCGAAAGTTTAGAATGATTTCCATCTCATTTCTAAACAACGTCGATGTGTGTTTAGTTTTCTCATTCCTTCCTTTCCTGTGTGTGGAGTCGAGTCTCGGCACGGAGCACGAACAGTTGGTGATATGTCAAATATTTAAAACAGAAACTTGCTGGAATTTGAGTTGGAATATGTCCATATTGAGAAAAAAAACATAGATGTGTGTATACTTGGGCTTGCCTTTGGCCATGACCACATACTACATGAATTAGCCCTGAGATCAGTGATCTCCTTAATAGGTTCATCTCACTGCTCAAGTTATATTGATATTTGTCCTCATCCAGAAGTTCCTAAGTCTTTACATCACTGCTGAGTTGTCACACCGTCGTAAATTAGATTGTTCTAAATAGGCCATTGAAGTGATCTATTTTAAAAGAACAGAGGTAGGATGTGAGGGTTTACATGGGCGTTTATGATGAGTAGACGCAAATGAAGGCAAATGGAGAGAGTTTGATTCATTGAAAGATACAGCATGGAAGTAGGCCATTCTGCCCATCGAGTCCATTCCAACCATCGAACGCCGCACGCACCGGTTCTATGGTAACACACTTTTCCATTCACTCCCTAGTTTAGTTTAGTTTATTGTCACGTGTACCGAGGTACAGTGAGAAGCGTTTTGTTGCATGCTGTCCAGTCAGCTGAAAGACTATGCACAAGATAATTTACAGAGACCAATTGACCCGCACACCCCGCATGTCTTTAGGATGTGGGAGGAAACCAGAGCACCCAGAGGAAACCCACGCAGTCACAATACAGCAATGGAAACAGGTCATTTGGCCTACTGAGTTCATACCGACCGATCGTTGATCACCCATTTACACGGGTTCTATGTTTACCTACTTTTTCATCCACTCCCTACACACTAGGGACAATTTACAGAGGCCACTCTTTGAAATGTGGGTTGAACCCAGAACACCTGGAGGAAGCCCATGTGATCACAGAACATGAAACCTCCACATAGATAGCACCTGAAGTCAGGATCGAACTTGCGTCTCTGGCGCTGTGAGGCAGCAGCTCTACCAGCTGTGCCACCATGTTTCCTTGTGGGGAGGGCAACTTGTTTATGTGTTTAACGTGCAGACTCCACACAGACAGCACCTGAGGTCAGGTTCAAACCTGGCTCTCTGGTGCTGTGCTCTAGTTCTACCACTGTGCTGCCCTAAATTATTTATTTTGAATTTTAAAACACAGATTTTTTAAAATAAATGTTGAGAAATTCATAAATGGGCTGTTAGGATGGATTTGGGCGTCCTTGTACATGAAGCAAGGAGTCAGAAATTAGAAAAAGTAATGGAATGTTGACTTTATCCACAGTTCACTATGATCTTTCACCTCAGTAGGATGACCAAACTCCAGCCCTGCTGTTCTGATAAGACCCCTGGTTTTGCCTTTCCCCTCACTGCGTCAGAGACCCAGGTTCGACCATCATCGCGGGTGCTGCCTGTGTGGAGTGTGCACGTTCTCCCTGTTTCCCGGATACTCCTAATTTCCTTACATATCCCAAAGATGTACGAGTTTGTAAGTTAGTTGGCCCTGTGTAAAATTGCCCCCTAGTGTCTGGAGAAAGAGAGATAACAGAACCAGTGTGAGCGGGTGATCGATGGTCGGCTTGGACTCGGTGGGATGAAGGGCCTGTTTCCAAACTGTATCTTTACACTAAATCAGCAGGAGACTTGACTGTTCCAATAAACTCCTGGCAAGGCCCCTTCATAAATGTAAAGTCATCCAACACAGGCCTGCTGGAGTTCAAACTTGGCCCAGGAACCCCATGCATGTCTGCTGAGCATGTGAGTGTGATTAGACCCAGAGCTCTGCGAGTATTGCCCTTGGAGAGGAAGTTAAATGGGCAGCACAGTGGCGCGGGGGTAGAGTTTGGACAGGTATATGGACAAGAGTCTAGAGGGATAAGGGAAATGGGACCAGCTTAGATGAGTCGGCATGGATGAGTTGATATAGTACCCATACACTGTGGATGTCCCGATTGTAATAATGCATTGTCTTTCCACCGACTGGCTAGTATGCAATGAATGCTTTTCACTGTCCCTTGGTACACTTGACAATAAACTAAACTAACTAACTAACTAACTTAACCATGCTATATTTATCAAGTGGAGTATTGTACATTAATCAAACAGGTGAAAATATAGTTTAGAAAATAACTTTATGGTTTTTCAGGTTAATTTTTATCATTCAAATGAGAAAGAGTTACAAAGTCTCTCCATCGATAGAATGTTAGTATAATGTATACGGTTCAAATAATTTATAACACTTATCCTGTCAGCTCTCAGCATGAGAGAAGTATTCTTTATCACTCACATACAAGTAATAACGTTAAATACATCGAAATGGTATCTATCAAATTGTTGGAATCTCACTTCACTTCAGATGACAAATGACTTCTTGGAAAGCAGTGACTCTTATTAGATATGCAAACATTCTCCGCGTTCTACACCAGTTAAGCACCATGAAGTTGGATTGTACGAGTTGTTAAAAGTGTTAGAAATCGTACGGTATTTGCGTGCAGTAATACATCATTGCAAGTTATTCTCGCTGCCAAAAATGCTCCATTTTTTTGCAGTTACCGCATAACAATAATAGATTGGTATAAGATTTGTCTGGAGTTTTTGTGATGTAAAGTTCGATTTGTAACTTTGCCCAAAATGAAAGGCTTGGATAAGAGTGAATGTGGAGATGATGTTTCCAATAGTGGGGGAGTCTAGGCTCCCCCAGACTCGTAACTTTAGAAAGAAGATGAGAAATGTATTTAGACCGAGGGTGGTGAATCTGTGAAATTCATTGCCACAGACGACTGTGGAGGTCAAGTCAATGGATATTTTTAAGGTGAAGATTGACAGATTCTTGATTGTTAAGGGTGTCAGGGTTTATGGGAACATGGCAGGAGAATAGAGATAAGAGGGAAAGATGGAACAGCCATGATTGAATGGCAGAGTAGACTTGATGGGCCGAATGGCTTAATTCTGTTCCTGTAACTTATAAACTCATGAAAATGGTGGACATTCCCGATGAGTGTGGAATACACTTTGCTGACTAAAATTCAAGGGTGAACATTCAACCAAGGCACAGACAAAGCTAATAAAATACAATGGGAGCATCTCGTTGTTAACACTCGGAATGGAAGCCCTTGTCCTCAATGGCATCCTTGTCACTGTTAACTCTGCCAAATATGGGCAAAATGTTTGCAGCTTAGATGGGGGATTTTGGTTGTCATGGATAAGTTTGGCCAAAGGGCTTTAGTGCTGCATGACTAGGAACAATTTATACATTTTACCAAAGTCGATTAACCTACAAATCTGACCGCCTTTGGAGTGTTGAAGGAAACTGGAGCACCCGGAGAAAACCCACATGGTCACCAGGGAGAACGTACAAACTCCGTACAGGCACCATCCGTAGTCAGGATGGAACCCGGGTCTCTGGCGCTGTAAGGCAGCAGCTCCAACGCTGCACCACTGTGGCCGCCCCATATTCTGAATTGTGAATTGAATATCCAACATTTACATTTCCGGAAACTATGAATTGTATATTTGTTTTTATAAAATATCTGTGGTTTATGATAAACATCTGTCACCATGACCATATAGATTCTTTAGGCTTTGAGATGACGCTCTCTATAGGACAGAGCCATTAAGGCCATATCACAATATCCCGGAATTGAAAAGCATTGACGCCTACAGTATGCCGAAGCAATATATGTACATGCCTCATGACAATTGCTAGCACTACACACTTGAGTTATTTATAGCCTGCATTCCATGAATTTCAAACCACTTCAATGGCCAAGTAACAATATATCAGACAAACATGAATGTAAACAGACCTCTGCCTGAAGTGATTTGTCTGAGTTTGCTCCAACAAATGGACTTCCATACATCACTTGACATCAGAGTTGCAAAAATGCTTTTAAAATTATTTTGTTGTCAATTATTTTACAAAAAATGGTCTCAACTTTTCTAGAATCAAAAGAAAAACAATCTATCTAACTGCAAAGGAAATGGCATCATAATGGTAGGTTTTCGATCAGTTTAGTTCATGAGTTTGTATGTTCTCGAGGCAGAATTAGGCCATTCAATCCATATCTCCTTCTTTTCACTCTGCCTAGTGGTGGAGGCAGATATGACAGCGGTATTTAAGAGATTTTTAGATAATTCATGGGTGGAGAGACTTGGATCACATCCAGGAAGATGAGATTAGTTTAACTTGGAAATGTCAAGCTATCCACATCCTCCAGAGATACTGCCTGGCCCGCTGAGTCACTCCGACACTTTGTGTCCTTTTTTGGAAAGCTAGTATCTGCAGTTCCTTGTTTATATTCCACAACTTGGCATCAAGTTTGGCACGGACATTCTGAGCCAACGGGCCTGTTCCTGCATTGTATTGTTTTACGTTCTATGTTCTTTAATTGTGGCTGGCTTGCAATTACATAAATTTCAACTCCTTTTGCACAGTTCTATTTGCACAGTTCCACCAAATCACATTGTACTTAGTTCCTCTTTGTAAGACCTTTGATATTTTATATCAACTGCTTTTGAACATTCACAGCAGCCAGCATCATCAGATAGCCTAACTACCCTGGCCCCACTCTCATTTCACTCCTGGCATCAGGCTATTAAACACTACAATCTCCAAATAGGCTCTGAACTACATAGACTTGGGGGCATTGGTTTTGTCTATTTTCCACTATTAGTGTTTGTTTTTATATTTACGTATGTATGTGTGTGTGTGTATATATATATATACACACACACAAAATGTCTCATGTGTATGTATGCACATGTGTATGTATGGATGTGTGTACATATATATATATATATATATATATATACACATGCATACAGATATTTTGTATGTTTATGTATATATATATATATATATATATATATATAAACATACATAGATATATATACATACAGACATTTTATACACACATACACACACATACATATATACACACATATATACACACACACACATATATATATACACATATATATATATATATATATACACATATGCATACACATGTGTATATATACATACACTGAACTTTAGGGGCTGTCCCACTTCGGCGACCTAATTGACGAGTTTAAAAGAGTTTGAAAAAATGACATGCTGAAGACCGCCTTCGACTATGTTGAAGACCAGCTTCGGCTAGCTGCGACTAACTACGACTAACTTCGGGAGAATTGGACAACGAATAGTGGAGAGTGAAGACGACATTCTTCGATCTCCTTCGATCTCCTTCGACCTCCCTTCGACTATGATGAAGACTATCTACGACTACCTTTGACTACCCTCGATTACCTACGACTAACATGCCAATCTACTACGACCTACTACGACTAAACCTACGATTGAAAAAAGTATCGATTTTTTCATGGCAATCTTATTTTACTCGCGGGCATTTTTTAACATATTGAAAAAAACTCCGCTACCTAGCTGAAGCCTCGAGTACGCGGAGACCACTCTCGAGCATGAAGGAGAGTTACGATGACCTCCTATGACAGTGTGTTGACCATGCTGCGAGTATGTCGAGGGCAAACTCGCCAGAACCCGCAGATTAGGTCACCCACGTGGGACAGGCCCTTTACTTTCTCTCATTAACTATCACCTTTTTTTTCTCGTTAATTATATTGTTATCAGAATATTATCTTTACATAATCTGTTGTGCTGCTGCAAGTAAGGATTTCATTGTTCTATCTGGGATATATGACAATAAAACACTTGTCTTGTCTCTTGTCTCTTCTGTCAGGGAATCTCTCACATCGATGTGCCACTATTAAACTATGTAGACACAGCACATCAGCTTTTCCTGGCAAGCTTTTACTTTGTCGGCTTGATATGTATTCATCGGGTTGCGGTGACATTTCACCATATAAACACTTTGAAGTGCTACAGATGGGTTCAAATTGAGCCAATGGAGATGGATTATGAAAGATCCAA
The DNA here is from genome assembly GCF_028641065.1 of Leucoraja erinaceus. Classification (NCBI taxonomy): domain Eukaryota; kingdom Metazoa; phylum Chordata; class Chondrichthyes; order Rajiformes; family Rajidae; genus Leucoraja; species Leucoraja erinaceus. The sequence goes on along the minus strand of NC_073400.1, from coordinate 17,680,447 downwards.
ATATGGATTTATTTGGACCAACTTAGTGTCTAACGTCTGATACAGATGTGCCTGTAATTGATAGTAATTTGTCTGGTTCACCATGCAGTTATTTTCAAAGTCTGCTAAAACATCCCAGGGAGAAGCAGAGTGCTGTTGTGTCGGAAAGAGCTGCAAATGCTGGTTAATACTGAAGATAAACACAAAATGCTGGAGTAACTCAGCAAATCAGGCAGCGTCTCTTGAGAAAAGGAATAGGTAACGTTTCAGTTTGGAACACTTCGTCACACTGAGAGCCAAGGGAGAGGGAAACTAGAAGCATAAAAAGGACAAATCAAAGCCAGCAACGATGTCCGAGGAAAGGTGTAGCCCACAATGGTCCAATGGTGGCTGTGGAGAAGGTGATAATGAGTGGATACAAACAGTGAAACTAAGCAGGACAACAGTGTAATTAGTATACACTGATGACGAGGGTGGGGAGGGATGCAGAGAGAGGGAATGCAAGGGTTATTTGAAGTTGGGGAAATCAATATTCATACCGTTGGGTTGCAAGCTGCCCAAGTCAAACTTGAAGAAAGATAAGGAAACTTTAACACGTGTCTCTGACTGAGAAGCAGCAGAACCCTATAATATTTAAAATGCTCATCAGTCCATCTCTCTCACTTTTTAAACAGTGACCATGAGACATAGGAGCAAAATTAGCTCATCGGCCTATTGGGTCTACTCTGCCATTCGATCATGGTTAGTCTATTTTCCCCTCTCAACACCATTCTCCTGCCTTCTCCTCGTAACCTTTGATGCACTTACTAATCAAGAACCTATCAATCACCACTTTAAAAATACCCAATGACTTGCCCTCCACTGCCGTCTGTGGTAGTAAGTTCCAAAGATTCACAACCCTCTGGCAAAATAATTCCTCCTCATTTCCTTTCTTATGTCCTTAGACATAAGAGGGCTGTGCCCTCTGGTTCTAGACTCCCCCATTACATCTACTCTATCGAGGCCTTTCATTATCTCATAGGTTTCATTGAGAGACACTGTAAAATAACCTAAAATAAGGATGGCATGGTGGTGCAGCGGTAGAGTTGCTACCTTACAGCGCCAGAGACCTGGGTTCAATCTTGACTAAAGGTGCTGTCTGTACAGAGTTTGTACTTTCCCCCCGTGAATGTGTGGGTTTCCTCCGGGTGCTCTGCTTTCCTCCCACATTGCAAAGACGAACAGGTTTGTAGGTTAGTTGGCTCTGGTAAAAATTGTAAATTGTTCCCAGTGTGTAGGATAGTGTTAGCGTACGGTGATCGCTGGTCGGTGCGGACTCAGTGGGCGGAAGAGTCTGCTTCCACGCTGTATCTCTAAACTAAATTTAAAAAAATGAGAAAGCAGCATAAAATATGGAGAAGAGCTAATGCTAAAGACATTTTTTTTTTAATCCTTTGTTAGAGATGAACATCTGTCTCTGGGATAATTTACCTAATCTACATTCAGTTTTGGAGGCTGTTCAGGATATTTAATACAGGGACAGTTCAGTAGTGAAGATGTGATTGATTCCACGACACAGTACTTTTTCCACAATGATGAATTAAATGTGCTCCGTTACTGAAGTTACAATTAATTTAAATCTTCACTCCACTGCTGGGTCTTGTGTATGCACCTTTGGGGCACTCAGCTTTAAAATCCAGTTATGCCTGATTGTTTTGTAACCGTATTACTGAGAATAGGTTGATTTGAGTTTAATTTATCGTCATGTGTACAGTGAAAAGTCCCCAGTTATGAGCTGCCAGAGAAGGTAGTTGAGGCAGGTACTATAACAGCACTTATAAGACACTTGGACAAATACATGGATAGGTTAGTTTTTAGTTTAGTTCATTGTCACCTGTACCGAGGTACAGTGAAAAACTTTTTGTTGCAAGCTTTCCAATCAGCGGAAAGGCTATACATGGTTACAACCGAGCCATCCACAATGTACGGATACAGTGTAAAGGGAATTTAACGCAAGATAAAGTCTAGTAATATATGATTAAAGATAGTCCGAGGGTTTCCAATGAGGTAGATAGTAAGGTTTAGAAGGATATGGCCAACTGAACCATCCACTCACCAGCTAGAGAGTGGGCCTGACCTCCCATCTACCTCATTGGAGACTGTACTATCTTTAATTAGTCTTTATCTTGCACTACATGTTGCATCTTTTATCGTGTATCTGTACATTGTGGACGACTTGATTATAATTATGTGTTGTCTTTTTTTGACTGGATAGCATGCAAACAAAAGCTTTCCACTGTACCTCAGTACACACGACAATAATAGACTAAACTAAATTAAACACGGGCAAATGGAACTAGCTTAGATAGGGCATCTTGGTCGGCATGGATGAGTTGGGCTGAAGGGCCTGTTACCATACTGTATGACTATGAGTCTAATAGCTGAAATTCCATGGTGATTCATACTGAATTTCCAAAGTGGTCCAATAAATAACACAGCGCTGTATATCTCACTAGAGTTTGTCAATAACAGTGCCTGCATTCTGACTGTGATGAATATAAATACTTTTGACATGTAGCTATCAAACAGTTTCATTCCACCTCTGACGATGCCAGCTTCTATTTTGAAGATGATACTCATATTAAACTGTCTCGTGGAACGCAGTGTCATGCCAACGCTATCCTTTGAAAGAAAGAGCATGTAAACATGTGTCATGGCAGAGGAAAAATACTTCATTGCTAACGTACAGATCACAGATCCAGCCGTGTGGCAGACAACTGTGGGCAGCACAGTGGCGCAGCAGTAGAGTAGCTGCCATACAGCACCAGAGACCCGGGTTTGATCCTGACTACGGGTGTGCTTGTGTGGAGTTTCCACCTTCTCCCTGTGACCGCATGCGTTTTCTCCGGGTGCGCGGGTTTCCTCCCACACCCTAAAGGCGTACAGGTTTGTAGGTTAATTGGCTTTGGTAAAATTGTAAATTATCCCTAATGTGTAGGATAGTGTCAGTGTACAGGGTGATCTCTGGTTGGGGCGGACTTGGTGGGCCGAAGGGCCTGCTTCCACGCTGTATCTTTAAAGAGGAAAGTTGAAAAATGCTTAGATGCGTCCAAGTTAGCAAGTGTTTAGTGTATCTCCGCAGCATGAAAGTGTGCCATCCATAATGGAAAAGATGCCAGAGTGTGTGACGTTACCGTATGTTGGAAATATGTAGGTTAGGGAGGTTGCAGAATCAGGCATTGGGTGGATCGAGTGCCGGAGGAAGGAGCAGCGGTGGAAGGAGGGAACAGCATCACGCTGGGCCAGGTCGACCCCTATTTCATCGATGCAATGCTGCCAGGACACCGGGCTTTAACCTGACGAAATAAGAAATTGCACTCTATGCTGGTTTTAAAAAAAAGACACAAAGTGCTGGAGAAACTCAGCAGGTCAGGTAGTATCTCTGTAGAACACAAATAGGTGATGCAACGAGACCTGGGTGTCATGGTACACCAGTCATTGAAAGTAGGCATGCAGGTATGGCAGGCAGTGAAAAAAGCAAATGGTATGTTAGCATTCATAGCAAAAGGATTTGAGTATAGGAGCAGGGAGGTTCTACTGCAGTTGTACAGGATATTGGTGAGACCACACCTGGAATATTGTCTACAGTTTTGGTCTCCAAATCTGAGGAAAGACATTCTTGCCTTAGAGGGAATACAGAGAAGGTTCACCAGACTGATTCCTGGGAAGTCAGCACTTTCATATGAAGAAAGACTGGATAGACTCGGCTTGTACTTGCTAGAATTTAGAAGATTGAGGGAGGATCTTATAGAAACTTACAAAATTCTTAGGGGGTTGGACAGGCTAGATGCAGGAAGATTGTTCCCGATGTTGGGGAAGTCCAGGACAAGGGGTCACAGTTTAAGGATAAAGGGTAAATCTTTTAGGACCGAGATGAGAAAAACATTTTTCACACAGAGAGTGGTGAGTCTCTGGAACTCTGCCACAGAAGGTGAGTTGAGGCCAGTTCATTGGATATATTTAAGAGGGAGTTAGATGTGGCCCTTGTGGCTAAAGGGGGTATGGAGAGAAGGCAGGTACAGAATACTGAGTTGGATGATCAGCCATGATCATATTGAATGGCGGTGCAGGCTCGAAGTGCCGAATGGCCTACTACTGCACCTATTTTCTATGTTTCTATGTTTCTATGTTTCAGGTTAGGACCCTTCTTCAGACTTGTTTCCTGCAAATGAATTTGACCTTTAACAATAGCAAGTTGGCTTTCCACAATACAAACTTACCTGAGCAGCATTTGCACCTCTCACATGAGGTCCTATACTGAAGCACAAAGACAATCAACTCATTATTAGACACAAAATACTGGAGTAACTCAGCAGGACAGGTAGCATCTAAGTGCAGGGGGCGAAATCCTGGGGGGGACAGGGGGACACGTCCCCCCTGCTTTGAGAGGTGGGGTACGATTTCCCCCCCCCCCCATGTATTGTAATCCGGACTTTATCAGATGCTTTCTAATGGCTGGATCGGCCCGTTCGCAGGGTCTTTCAGCTCCCGGCGTGGCTTAAAATCAGCCTGCTGCATCGAGGCGATCGAGGCTCCCGATGTTGAAGCCCCCGGCGGCCGATGAAAGACCCCACGAACGGGCCGATTCAAGCCCCACGATTCGGGGCGGACGAAGCTGCTGTTGTTGGAGTTCGGAGTCGGTCACCAACCAGGTCAGCTCCCGATGTTACCATCCACAGGGCCCACGGCCGAAGCCTCGCATGTGTGCGCATGCACGTGCGTGCGCGTGGGTGTGTGTGTGCAAATGCGCGAGCGCGGCCGCCAATAAATTGTGTCCCCCGCATGTTTTGATAGCGATCTCCATGCCTGGATAGGTGATGTCTCAGGTCGGGATGTTTTTCCAGATATGCATCCTGGCTCACTGAGTTACTCCAGCACTTTGTGGCTTTTCTTTGTAAATTGGCATCAGCAGTTCATTGTTTCTATGGCTGAATTAGCACAGGTTAATTGCTGAAATCAGGTTAATGAGGAAGGAGTGTAAATTACCTAAACATTGAGCACTGTGTTGAATGGCCATGGATTAATCACACACCACAAACCCAGCACATGATAAGCAATTATATGACAAAATGCCACTGCATTATGTAAACTATTTTTCTTCGTATAGTCTTTCAGATAATTTCTTAGTTTAGTTTGAGTTAGTTTATAGTCACATGTACCAAGGTAAAGTGAAAAGCTTTTGTTGCGACCTCTATTCAGTCAGCGGAAAGACGAAACATGAATACAATCGAGCCATCCACAGTGTACAGATAAAGGGAATAATGTATAGTGCAAGATTCAGTGCAAAGTTCAGTAAAGGCTGATTAAAGATATTCTGAGGGTCTCCAATGAGGGAGAAAGCAGCTCAGGATCGCTCTCAAGTTGGTGAATGGATGGTTCAGTTGCTTGATAAAAGCTGGGAAGAAACTGTCCCTGAATCTGGAGGTGCATGTTTTCACACTTCTGTCCCTCTTGCCGGATGGGAGGGGAGAAGAGGAGTGACCAGGATGAGACTCATCCTTGATTATGCTGGTGGCCTTGCCTTCTTCTTCTTCTTCTTGCGTATAGCGTGCACAGCCTAAAGTTGTAGGACAACTTGTTCTAATTGATCTTATTTGATTGTGCACACCAGGTTGATTGCATTGGTTGAAACAGGGCGGACCATGTGAGGTTTGCAATCTCCAACCCCGGGGCCTTGCTGAGACAGCGTAAAGTGTTAAATTGAATCAATGGAAGGGAGGTTGGTTTGTGTGATGGTCTGGGTTGCGTCCACAATTCTCTGTAATTTCTTGCAGTCTTGGATGGAGTTGTTCCCAAACCATGCTGTGATGCATCCCAATAAAATGCTTTTTATGGCGCATGTGTGGAAATTGGTGAGAGTTGTTGGGGACATGCCAAACTTCCTTAAGCCTGCTAAGGAAGTATTATTAATAATATCTAACAAAAATAAACACGCTTGACTCATGGCTTTAACAGTTGACAGTATTCTCCCTGGGTTGTGTCCAGGAGTGAGGGAGATTACAGAGAGTGGTGGACACTGCTCAGTCCATCACGGGTACCGACCTCCCTACCATTGAAGGGATCTCCTGGGGGCGCTGCCTCAGAAAGCAAGCCAATATCATCAAAGACCAACAGCACACTGGCCACAAAATGCTTGAGTAACTTAGCAGGACAGAGAGCATCTCTGTGTAGAAGGAATGGGTGACGTTTTGATCGTTCCTTCCCACACCAACCTGACCATGCTCTCATCTTGCTGCTACCGTCAGGAAGAAGGTACCGGAATCTGAGATCCACGACTTCCACGTTCAAGAACAGCTTCTTCCCAACAACCACCAGGTTCTTGAACCACACTGCACAGCCCTAACCACAGCCCTATCTCAGCAACGATCTACCAAGGACTTTGTTTTGTTTGCACTGGGTACCTTGCTTTGCACCATTATGGTCTAGTATTACGGATAATTTAATTGATTATTGATTTATATATTTAGATGTAAAATTATATTTATTTATTTCTTGATTTGTGTTTGTTTATTTGTTTATTTGTCTATTTGTGCATTTATTCTTTCCTTCTTTCCTTCTATCCCTTCTTCTTTCCTTCCTTCTTCCTTCCTTCCTTCCTTCCTTCCTTCCTTCCTTCCTTCCTTCCTTCCTTCCTTCCTTCCTTCCTTCCTTCCTTCCTTCCTTCCTTCCTTCCTTCCTTCCTTCCTTCCTTCCTTCCTTCCTTCCTTCCTTCCTTCCTTCCTTCCTTCCTTTCTTTCCTCCCTCCTTCCTTCCTCCCTTTCTTGTGTTAATGGGCCTGTAAGGATACAGCAAGTAAAATTAGTATTGTTCTGATCTTGGTGCATACACTCTTATCTCTTGACTCATATATAGATATTGTATATCAACTATAAGCGCAATGACAGTCAAAAATGGCGCTGAATTAACTTAAAACAATCAACAAGTTCCTTTTTTCTACATTTTACAGCTCCACTGTGAGATTTCCTCGGCATTCCTACTCTGAAGAGGTTCTCCTCCTCTCCGCAACGGGGGTTCTGTGAGACCCTCTCTCCCCCTTTGTGATCACTGCTGCTCTCTTGCTCAACCACCATGTTTAGACCAGTCCATTGAAGGGTCCCAACCTGAAATGTCGTCTATCCAAGTTCTCCAGAGATGATTAGGAGAGAACTGTAGATGCTGGTTTAAATCAAAGATAAACACAAAAGCTGGAGTAACTCAGCTGGGCAGGCTGCATGCATCTCTGGAAAGAAGGAAGATGGGTCGAGACCCTTCTTCCGAGATGCTGCCTGACCCGCTGAATTATTCCAGTACTCTGTGTCTTTTTCCGTAAACCAGCATCTGCAGTTCCTTGTGTCCCCACTTTTGTTTTTCCTTTTTGTCTTCCTCTCTGTTATTTTTTCCTTTCTTGCCTTTAATTCTTTCTCTCTCTCTCTCTCTCTCTACTTTTTCCCCACTTTTTGACATTGCCCTTTTGGAAAAATTCCTCGAAGTCAGTACGAACTAATGTATAATGATCAGCAGGCAGGAATTTCAGTCGTCTAACTATTAATTCAGAAGCCAGCAACACAAAGAATGCTGAGGTCAATTAGAATACAAAGTACCCTATAAAATGTGGGATTTACCACTTTCTTCATAGTTTCAGAAGTATATCTTAATATCCACCATCAGACTTGTGTTTCCAAGTGGAATTAGTTCACCCAAAACATTCCATAAGCAATTGTTTCCATTAAAGGCAACCCCTTCTGGAAAAATACATGCAGATGTTAAATAAATACTGAGTATCTGCTTACAATGGTTTCTGCTAGGTCCTAAGTTAAAACTGCTTTAAAAAGGACAGCACAATCTAAATGCTTTTTGCATTTATTAACTCAAAAATCTTTGTCTATGGAACTGGAAAATAAAGGAACTGCAGATGCTGGTTTACAAAGGAAAGTCACAAAATGCTGGAGTCAGCAGGTCAGGCAGCATGCCTGAAGAACATGGCTAGGTGACGTTTTGGCTCAGAACGCTTCTTCACCACTACAACAATTAGTCAGAAGAAGGGTCCCAACCTGAAACATCACCTATCCATGTTCTCCAGAGATGCTGCCTGACCCGCCGAGTTACTCCAGCATTTTGTGGCTCTCCTTATCTAAGGAACTGGTGTGCTGCAATGCAAAGAATATTTTTCTGCATCCTGTATCTTCCCCTTAACTCTACCTATTGTACATGAGTTGTATCTATCTATGTATGGTATACCTGATCTATTTGGATAGCATGCAAAACAAAACTCTTTACAGTACTTCAGTACACGTGACAATAATAAACTTAGAACAAAAATATAAAATAAGCAGGCATCTCCTCCTCTAAAATCTCAAATAAAATCCCAAATTGATGGAAAAGTAACTATCTTTTCCAAAACAAAAACGCAAGGAGCTGGAGTAACTCAACGGGTCAGGCAGTATCTCTGAAGGACATGAGCAAGTAACATTTCAGGTCGGGACCCTTCCTCAGTATGATGGAATAGGGGGTGGGGAGACCGCTGGATAAGAGGTGAGGTTGGACTAAGCCTGGCAAGTTATAGGTGGAGCAGATGAATCACAGAGGGAGAGTCTGAAGAAGGATCCTGAACCGAAACGTCACCCATTCCTTCTCACCAGAGATGCTGCCTGTGACTCCAGCATTTTGTGTCTATCATTAAGTGATAGGTGGATACACACGAGGGGGGTTTGATTGGCTGATGGGTGGACAAAGGTTAGAGATGAAAAGGAGACAAAATGTTGTGTGATAAGAAATGAAAGAGGAGTGAAATATAAGGTCAAAGGGAAGGGTGGAATGGGATAGGGGGCAGGAAAATGGGAGAAATTAAGGGTGTACAGGGAAGAGAGTCACAGAGAGAATATACAAGCTCCATACAGACAGCACCCGAGGTCAGGATCGAACCTGGGTCTCATGCTCTGTAAGGAAGCAACTCTACCATTGCTCCACTGTGCTGCCTAATGAGTTCTTAAATGGCAACATTTGATTTGTCGTGAAACCAATAAAACTTCCTCCAACATCTGCTCTTGTGCTCCCAGCAGCTGTTTCTAATTTCAAACAACTACAGAAAGCTCTAAACACACGTAGAGTCACATCAGCAGCCAATGGAAATCAACCTAGCCTGTATTTAAATGGTGAGTTCCTCAAAATCTCTTGCCATTGTTACTGTAACTCCGGCAGTTTGTGGGTTCCCGGGTTGCGATGAGTTGTTCATTCTCACTTGTGCGTGATGATAGCCGAAATGGCAGTTGCAATAGAACCTCACTCCCCATGTTTCTACAAGAAAAACAGCACCAGCTTGAAGTGTATTTTGTAGATGTGCGTAAAATCACGAGGAGAACTGATAGAATAAATGCAGTCTTTTTTTCCCCTCAGGTTACGGGCTTCAAGAACCAGAGTGCCCATTCGTATGATGAGAGGGACAAGACTTAATAAGAACCTGAGAGACAACATTTTTTCATTCAGATGGTGGTGGGTATATGGAACGAGCTGGCTGCAGAAATAGTTGAGGCTGGTACAATAACAACATTTAAAAGACATTTGGACAGGTCATGGAAATGTTTCATTGGATACGGGCCGAAATGAGACTTCCTTATATGGGGCATCCAGATCGGCATGGCTTAGTTGGGCCGAAGGGCCTGGTTCTGGTCATTCCGAGCCGTATAGAAACATAGAAACAGGTGCAGGAGGAGGCCATTCGGCCCTTCGAGCCAGCACCACCATTTATTGTGATCATGGCTGATCGCTACCTATCAATAACCCGTGCCTGCCTTCTCCCCATATCCCTTGACTCCACTAGCCCCTAGAGCTCTATCTAACTCTCTCTTAAATCCATCCAGTGAATTGGCCTCCACTGCCCTCTGTGGCAGGGAATTCCATAAATTCACCACTCTCTGGGTGATTATGTATGACTATGATTATGATTCTATGACTGTTGAATAATGTGTGTGTGTGTGTGTGTGTGTGTGTGTGTGTGTGTGTGTGTGTGTGTGTGTGTGGGCATGTGTGTGTGTGTGTGTGTGTGTGTGTGTGTGTGTGTGTGTGGGCATGTGTGTGTGTGTGTGTGTGGGCATGTGTGTGTGTGTGTGTGTGTGTGTGTGCGCATGTGTATGTATGTGTGTGTGTGTGTGTGTGTGTGTGTGGGCATGTGAGAGGGAGAGGGAGAGAAAAAGAGAGAAAATGTATTTCACCGAAATAAAGAGATGGAACAGGACTATGTGGACCAACATCGACCTAATAGACCAATTGTCATAATTAAGTTGCAATCACAAGACAGACTTTGAAGTCTAAAAGTCTAAAGGCTGACCATTAGAGATACAGCGCAGAAACAGACGCTTCGGCCCACCAATTGCACATTGACCAGCGATCACCCCATACATTAACCTACACACCCTACGGACAATTTTACAACTTACCAAAGCCAATTAACCTACAAACCTGTACGTTTTTGGAGGGTGGGTCCGGAGCACCCGGAGAAAAGTCATGCTGTCACATGGAGAACATACAAACTCCATACAGACAGCTCCCGTAGTCAAGATCGAACCCGGGTCTCTGACGCTGTAAGGCAGCAACTCTACCATTGCGCCACTGTGCTGCTCAAAGTTATTTAATGAAAATGCACAAACAAATCCACATTTAAGATTTAATAAAAACAATATTTTTAAACTTAAACTTTGGGTATTCTGACTCAGAAGTACTGTTGAATGTAATGCATCCTTACACAGGGCTGTTTTTCTAGGAAACAACCCAGGCAGATATTTTTCTAAGAAACCAGTATGGCTGGAGAGGTTAGCCCAGCCCTGTGACTCATCTTAATTCCTTGAAGAAATTCAGAGGGTCATGAAAACCTAGAATTCAAAATTGAGGATTGCACAGTATGGATAAAACAGCGGTGCAGCGGGTAGAGCTGCTGCCTCACAGTGCCAGAGACCCAGGTTCGATCCCGGCCTTGGGTGCTGTCTGTGTGTGGAGTTTGACCGTTCTCCCTGTGATCGCATGGGTTTCCTCCAGGTGCTCCGTTTTCCTCCCACATCCCAAGGACGTGCAGGTTTGGAGGTCACTGGGCTTCTATAAATTGCCCCAGTGTATAGGATGCAAAACTGGGCTCACATCGAACTAGTGTATGGGTGATCATTGGCCGGCGCAGAGTTGGTGGGCCGAAGGGCCTGTTTCTGTGCTATATCTCTAAACTAAACTGATGTGCTACAATGCTACAGAACTATATTCTGCTTTCCGCATCTTCTCCTCTGCTATACCTATTACACTTGAGTTTGATTTGATTTTATTGACGTATAGTTTATCTGATTTGTTTGGGGAGCATGTAAAACAGCACACATCCCAAAGACATGTGTTAATTGGCCTCTGTAAATTGCCCCTAGTGTGTAGGGAGTGGCTGAGAAAGGGGGATAACATAAAAGATAGCGATCCCATTCGAGTTGACCTCAGAAACTTGAAGAGGATTTTCAGCAATGCAGGGCTAAGAAAGCAATCGCCATTTAGTCTCAGGTTTATTTTCCAATCATGTTGTTGTGAGTGGATTCTGCAATGTTACACTTCGTGGCTCAGATGCAGAATTCGGAGCATCAGCAGGAAGACAGTGTGAGCTGCACATGTGATGAGACTTTGCAAATCAGTCTCATGGGTCTTACTTGAGAAACATAATAAGGAAAACAAATCCAAACTACCAGCATGGCCATTGCCGATGGGAGCACAGAACAACAATCTGGGCTCACAGCGTATGCTTTTTGTAGACAGAGTTCTCCATGGGGAATGCATAAGCGTGCAACAATCCTCAAACTTCCTAAATCCTTGGGTCCAAGACGCCCAAACCTATTGTTTCCTCTTGTGTTTTCTCCTTGCTTAAATTTCCACTATATTTTTTTGTCTTTAGAGTTATAGTATCATAGAGCATGGAAACGGGCCATTCGGCCCAAGGCATTCATGCCGACAAAGGTGCATTGTCTATGCCAGACAGTCCCACCTGCCTGCGTTTGGCGCATATCCCTCTAAACCTTTCCCATCCATGTACCTGTCCCAAGTATCTATTAAATGTTGTTATAGGACATGCCTCAACTACCTCCTCTGGCAGCACGTGCTATATGCACAGAACAGTCTATGTGAAGACATTTCTCCTCAGGTTCCTAATAAATATTTCCCCTCACCTTAAACCTGTGTGCTCGTGTCCTTAATTACTCTCTCACCTCAGATTTGCATAACATTTGCATCAGCCTGCGGTTTGACGAAATATCTCTTTGAAGATCGGAATTTGTTTTTGAAGGAAAAATTATCTTTCGTTGACTTTCCAAGGTATTTTTCCGAACCAAATAACGAGTAGTTTGTAACTCTGCACTGACATTTTGCTATTCTCTCTCATTTACATGCACAGAACAGAATGATGACATTTGGTTTCAAAATGATGAGGTCAAGCTATGAACTCCTGCAACAAACTACTTGTCACCTTATCAGCCCTGTGCAAATTGGTTCCTTATTTAACAGACAAAATTGTTTATTGGTGACCCAGGAAACTAATTGGCTCTTGTCAGTAAGTGTCAACACAGGCGAAAGTGCGACCATTTTGCGTGTTAAAACGTCTTGTGCATTTCTTGCATTATAGATTAGTTTAGTTTATTGTCATGTGTACCGAAGTACAGTGAAAAGCTTTTGTTGCATGCTAACCAGTCAGCAGAAAGACTGTACATGATTACAATCGAGCCATCACAGTGTACAGATCCAGGATAAAGGGAATTACGTTTAATGCAAGATAAAGTCCAGTTAAGTCTGATTAAAGATAGTCTGAGGGTCTCCAATGTGCTGGATAGTAGCTCGGGACCCCTTTAATTTTTAATAGGATGGTTCAATTGCCAAGAAGAAACTGTCCCTGAATCTGGAGGTGTGCATTTTCACATTTCTGTACCTCTTGCCTGATGGGAGAGGGGAGAAGAGGGAGTGGCCACAGTGCGACTCATCCTTGATTATGCTGGTGGCCTTGCCTAGGCAGTGAGAAGTGTAGATGGAGTCAATGGAAGGCAGGTTGGTTTGTGTGATGGTCTGGGCTGCGTCCACAATTCTCTGCAATTTCTTGCAGTCATTGATGGAGCTGTTCAGAAACCGTGCTGTGATGCATCCTGGCACATTTGTAGAGGTTGGTGAAGGTTGTTTGAGATCTGCCGAACCGCCTGAGCCTTCTAAATAAGTAGAGGCGTTGGTGTGCTTTCTTGCTTTAGGTGCGAACACTATTCAATGTAAAGTTCCAGAATGTATAGTTACTGAAATTGTATAGACACTGAGAATGCTTAAAGAGTTTTTATTTTGTATATATCTTTTATTTCTAAATAAAGTCTCTTTTTGGAAAATAATCTTGCTTTCGTTGAGCGCATTACCATGTCAAGAGGTACAACATTGGTAAAAACAAGGAACTGCAGATACTGGTTTTCAAAAAACGACACAAAGTGCTGGAGTAACTCAGTGGGTCAGGCAGCATCTCTGGAAACATAGACTAGTGACGTTGCGGGTCAGGCCCCTTCATCATCACCATTGGTGTTGGTTGCTAAGCAGAATTGTATTGAGAAGTAATTTAAAGAGTTAAATTGTCACACGTAGAAGCAACGGAACAATGAAATTCTTACTGGCACCAACTTGACAAGCCCATTTACGCAATAAATAAATAATCAATAATACAATAAAGCCATAATCAGTATTGCTGGTATTAATAATGTTGATTATTTATAGGTATTATCAGTGATATCGCTAATAAACAGGCACCTCTTCAAGAAACCTTTTCAGATTTGTGAGACATGATTTTCTTTGTAAAAGTATTTACATTATAAGTTCATAAGGTCTTGGAGCAGAATTGGGCCATTCGGCCCATGAGGGCACCACGGTCGTGTAACGATGGAGCAGCTGCCTCACATCGCCAGAGACCCGGGTTCGATGCTGACTATGGGTGCTTGTCTGTACGGAGTTTGTAATTCTCCCCGTGACCTGCATGGGTTTTCTCTGAGATCTTTGGTTTCCTCCCACACTCCAAAGGCATACAGGTTTGTAGGTTAAAGGGCTTAGTGGAAATGTAAAATTGTCCCTAGTGTATGTGTAGGGTAGTGTTAATGTGCGTGGATCGCTGGTCAGTGCGGACACGGTGGGCCAAAGGACCTGTTTTCACACTGTATCTCTAAACTAAACTAACCTAAACTAAACTCAACTAAGTCTATTCAATCATGGCTGATATATCTTTCCCTCTCAACGCCATACCCCTGCCTTCTCCCCATAAGATGGCGGACTGCGGGGGTGATGCGCCGTTGTGTATGGCTGCTCCTCCTGCAGTCCGTCCTTTCTCCCTTTTTTATTTTTATTTTTAGTCCTGTCCGTGGGAAATTTTAATTGGAAGTCTTCTTTTATGTGGTGGGTGGGGGGGGGAAGGGGGAAACTGTTTAATTCCCAGTCCTACCTGGTCGGAGAAGCGGTTTTCTTCCGAACCGCTTCTTCGTCCTCTCTGTGCGGCCTACCGTCGAGCTGGAGCAGCGCTGGAGCGGCGTTTCCTGCCGGGACTGCGGGTCTTCGCCGGCGGTGCAGATGCTGGGACACCAACACCAACGCGGAGCGGGCGATGCCTTACCGGGTCGCCTTCGGGTAAGCTCCGGAGCACTGGGAACATCGCTGAGCTGCGGCTGCAGAGCGTCCAGGCGGCACTGGATTTCAACACCGCGGGGCCTGGTGTCCGAGTTCGCCAGTGTCAGAGGTCCGGCCAGCGCGGCCTGAGAACTTTGGACATTGCAGTCTTCAGGGAGGAGGCGGCCGCTTCAGTCCAGGCCGCTGAAGAATCGTTCACCCGACGCCGATGATCCAGCTTCGCGGCAGAGGGCCTGAGAACGTCGAGTTGGCTGAGGAGGCCACATATAGACCCCGACCTCGGGTGGACTATGAGGGGGAGAGCTGGATATTTTTAGTGCCTTCCCTCACAGTGAATTCTGCTGTGGGGGGACGTTTCTTGTTGATTTCTATAGTGTACTGTTCTGTGTCTTTTTTCTTTTTTCTCTTTTTTTTTTGTTTTTATGGATTTATTGACATTTGATCTGTTCAATTAATTTAATCAATCTCTGTAAAGCACTTTGGTTCAAATACTGGTTTTGTTGAAAAGTGCTATATAAATAAAGATTATTATTATTATTATTATTATTATTATTATAACACCTGACACCTGAACTAATCGAGACTAATATATAATAAATTATACCAGCTAATTCACATTTGGTATCAGATCTGGCATCTTCCTGAGCCATTTGGCGTCCAAGATTGACACAAAATGCTGGAGTAACTCAGCAGGACAGGCAGCATCTTTGGAAAGAAGAAATGGGGACGTTTTGGGTCGAGACCCTTTTTCAGACAGTGAACTGCCCAAAATATCTTCAGGACTATGGAAGTCCACATTACACAGATGACCACCTTGCTGTGTCTGTGACACCTCTCTGCTCCTTCTGTCCAAGACTTGCTTTCTCTGTCATTTCGTATCTGGGGTCAAGAAAAGACTGTTCACGTCGCGGCCCTGTTTTCACCAATCTTTCCACCACTACGCACAAGAAGCACAAGATGCCATTGTATGCAGATGCAGAGAAGTGTGTCAGCTCTGGCTGAACAATTTCTAATCTTGTGATGTGGACTCGATAAGAAGATTTTGTATATTTTGCTAATTTAATAGTCTTGAAAAATAAAAGCAGGTAAAAAAAATAAAAACCGATAGACATAAATCATTACGTAAATAAAAGTATTACTAAATATTTTGTTTAAGTAACTTGTCTTCCTGCTTTGCCTTCTTCTTTTGCCGTACAATTCCAATAAAGGTCAACGAGGTCTTGGATCCTGGTTCAAGGTTCAAGTCAAGAGTGTTTAGTTGTTATATGGACCGACAACGGGACAATGAAATTCCCACGTGTAGCAGCATAACAGGCCTGTTAACACAATACTCATAAATAACATATTATAAACAAAAATCAATACATTCATAACCCCAATACTAGTGCATAAAAGCCCAAAGCAACCAAAGACAGTCCATAGTTCAGAGCTTGGTTAGTATTGTGTAGTGTTCATGAGCCTGATGGAAGAAACTGTTGTTGAACCTGGTGGTTTTCAAGCTCCTGTATCTTCTTCCCAAAGATAGGAGTGAGATGAGAGTGTGGCCAGGGTGGTTTGGGTCTTTGATGATGTTGGCTGCCTTTCTGAGGCCTTCATTGGATTTTAAGTTCTTGAAAAGTAAAAGCAGATGAAACAAGTATAAATAGTGAAGACATAAGTAATGATATACTGTAAATGAAAGAGTAACTAAATATATATTTTTTAATTACTTGTGTTCCCACTTTCGCCTTACAATTCCAAGAAAAATCAATGGAGTCTTGGATCCTGGCATGAGATGCAAGAAGCATTAATACTATAGGAAATGCCAGGAAACTCCGCTAACACTAGGCTTCACGTGGAGTTCGTTTGAGGACTGAACTAGCAGATTCAGTCTTCCACAGGGTCCAGGCAGCAGTAGAGTTGCTGCCTTACAGCGCCAGAAACTTGGGTTCAATCCTAACCTCGTGTGCTGACTGTACAAAATTTGTAGGCAGAGCAAAGGGGAAGATACAGAGTGCAGAATATAGTTCTCAGCATTGTAGTGCACCGGTTCGATAGACAGTCCAATGTCCGCAATGAGGCAGAGGTGAATCGGACAATACCCTAACTTATAGAAGGACCGTTCAGAAGCCTGATAACAGAGGGGAAGAAGCTGTGCCTGAGTGTGGTGGTGTGCACTTTTACACTTCTATACATCTGCAAAAGTAAGATAACATAGAGCTAATGTGAATGCGTGGTCAATGGGCGACGTGGACTCGATGGACTATAGCACCTATTTCCACGCTGTATCTCTGAACTGAACAAACCTAATTTATTTTGCCAGAAATGGTGATGTTAAAACATCAAGTGGCTTGACTTTGGGAAAACATAAAAACATAGCAAAATCGTGCCACAAATATTGATGGATTAAAATGTGTTTAAACCAGTGAGTCAAAACAGTAATCAGTAAAAGAGAGTAAAATCAGCCAACCTTCTACACATTTACATCTCAGACTTAATCTATTGTCACTTAACAGAGCTCCAAAGCTCTTCCCACTGCTCCCAGGTTAAGCTCAGCTCATAATGCTGTGTCATGTTGTTATCAGTTATGTGTAAATCTTAACATTGATTACCTGCAGTCTATTAACCAGGGGGAAAAGACTGTTTAGTTTAGTTTAGTTTAGAGATACAGCATGGAAACAAGCCTATCGGCTCACCGAGTCCATGCCGACCAGCTATCCCCACCCACTGACACTCTCCTACACACATTAGAGATAATTTACAATTTTACCAGGCCAATTAACCTACAAACCCGTACGACTTTGGAGTGTGGGAGGAAACCAGAGCGGTCACAAAGCTAACCTACTAACTCCGTACAGACAGCATCTGTAGTCAGGATCGACCCGGGTCGCTGACGCTGTAAGGCAGCAACTCTACCGCTGCGCCGTCGTGCCGCCCCTGGTGTTATGGAGTCTCAAGAAGGTGGTGGAATCTTGATCAAAAAATACAGTGCTGGAGAAACTCAGCAGATCAGGCAGCATCTGTGGAGGGAATGGACAGACGATGCTTCTGGGTCGGGAACCGTCTTCAGACTGATTGGAGGAGAAGGGTGGATAAGAGAGATGGGGGTGGGGTAAAGTCTGGTAAGTGATAGGTGGACACACAAGGAACTTCATATGATGGTTTACATAAATATACACTAAGTGCCACAGTAACTCAACGGGTCAAGCAGCATCTCTGGAGAACGTGGAGAGGCGATGTTTCGGGTCAGGACCCTTCTTCAGACTGATTATGGGTGCAGGTGATGTGAGCGATTGACAGGTGCATGGAGTAAGTTACAAAGACTGGAGATAAAAGGGTGTCAGATAAGGAGAGAAGGAATAAAATGTAATGCCTGAGGGAGGGATGTGGGTGGAAGGGAACAGTTGGGAGAGGAAAGAGGGTGGATAAAAGGGAAATAGGGGACTTCTTCTTCTTCTTGCGTTTGAGGCAGCAGAAGTCTGCAGCAGGGTGATGCCCTCTGGTTCGACATCCGTAGATGCCTGCCCTAAACAGGGCGCATGCTCAAGGTTGGTGCCAAGCTGCGGCGTTGCGGAGCTGCCGTTGTCTCTGTTATCATTCGCCTGACTGAGGACAGTTGACGGGGCTCACCACGGGGAGGTCGACAACATGAGCCTCAAAGGGACTCAGGGATGGGAGATAAGCCTACGGAGGATGGTAATTATGGTCTGATTATCCTATGTCCCTTTCATCATCAATTCTAATTCATTGAAGGTGCCTGTAATGTGTTTTGGAGACTTAAGATGAACAACAAGTTTGCAAACATCAAACTTTGGGCGAAGTGTGTAAGTAAAAAGGATATAAGATTATGGCAACGGTGTTACCTCACAATCGTGGGAAAGATTGTGGTGCAGGGATATCTCACCTTGCCTTACAGCAGTCACCTGAGGCCTTTCCAGTTTATCTGTGGATCAAAAACGGATTGCCTATTGCAAAAACAACATGGTATGAATTGCCAGAGAAGGAGGTAATATGTATGGTTTTTACATGGCTGCCTCAAGATTAGTTTAGAAACAAAGAACTGCAGATGCTGGTTTGCACCAAATGTACACATAAAGTGCTGGAGTCTGAAGAAGTGTACTGGCCCGTCTCTTTTCTCTAGAGATGCTGCCTGGCCCGCTAAGTAACTCCAGCACCTTGTGTCCGTCTCAAGATTAGTTTAGTTTAGCTTGGTTTAGAGACACAGCGTGGAAACAGGTTATTCGGCCCACCAAGGCCGCACCGCCGAACAATCACTTGCACACTAGTTCTAAACACCAGGGACAAGTTTTACTGATGCCAATTAACCTACAACCCTGCACTTCTTTGGAATATGGGAGGAAACCAGAGCATCTGGAGTAAACCCACGTGGTCACAGAGAGAATGTACAAACTCCATACAGACAGCACCCATAGTCAGGAATGAACCTGCATCTCTGGCGCTGTAAGGCAACAACTCTACCGCGGTGCCACTGTGCCACCACTCACGGTGCAGTATACACCCAGATGTTGAGGCTCTATCTCTTCCCAATGTTGCAAAGGATGGCATTAGCCAGGATACTGAGGGATTTTTAATTCAGTTGGACAGTTCTGTTCTACCATTATCTTGTAGATCATTTTACCTGCCCATTTGAGTTCATTTTTTGAGTAGTCTCCACAGGGCATCAACTTCAGCGATGCATTTTGTTTGGGGTTTCTTTTGTGTTGTTTGTGGGGTCATAGGATCAAACGGCACAGAAACTGGCCCTTCAGCCCAACTTGCCCTTGCTGACCAAGATGCCCTATCTACACCAGTCCCACCTCCCCCTACATGGCTCATATCCCTCGAAACCCTCCCCTATCCATGTACCCGTCTTTTAAATATTCTTAAGGTATAGTTGGGGAGTCAAGAGTCAAGTCAAGAATGTTGCATTGTCCTATTTATCAAATGGAACAATGAAACTCATACTTGCAGCAACAAAACGGGGTTTGTAAACACAGTACTCAATAAATAATATAATATACAAACAATAAAAAAAAGATAATAACAAAATAAATCTTAATATAGTGCAAAATACAAAATAAAGTCCAAAGACCCTTGTGCAACCCAGGCAGTTCGTAGTTTGGAGTTTAATTGGAGTTTGTCGCATTTAATAGCTTTATGGTAGTTGGGAAGAAGCTGAACGTAAGAGCTTCATATTCCTGTACCTTCTTCTCGGTTTCAGGAGTGAAATGAGAGCATGGCCAGTGGTGGTGTGGGTCCTTGATGATGCCAATGGAGGTTCACAAGCTGAGGGAGGAGGAGTGAATGGGACTTAGTGTGAGTTGGAACAAAGAAGTCATTCATGAACTAGATGTGGGCATCTGTGGTTAGATTGGCTTGCATTGCTCATTGCAGTGAGCAGCCTCACAGTCAACAGCATTGCTGTGGATAAGGTTAGCGGGTTTACATTTCTGGAGGGGGTTTGTGAGCCAGGCGAGTATTTAACAACATCTGGTTGTTTCCCCATCAATAACATTGCCTTTTTATATCAGATTCTATTTACTTTTCTGAATTTAGACTAAGGATTTAAACTTGTTTTTTCCAGATCGATAGTCAGGACTTCTCGTCCATAAAGTGTGCGGCACGGTGGTGCAGCGTTAGAACTGCTGCCTTGTAGCGCCAGAGTCCTGGGTTCGATCCTGACTACGGGTGCTTGTCTGTATGGAGTTTGTAAGTTCTCCCCACGACTGCGTTGAATTTTCCCGAGAGCTCCGGTTTTCACCCACGCTCCAAAGACATACGGGTTTGTAGGTTGATTGGCTTGATAAAATTGTAAATTGTCTCTAGTGTGTGTAGGATAGTATTAATGTGTGGGGATCGCTGGTCTGCGCCGTTTCTCTAAACTAAACTAAGCTAATCTAAACTTGGTCAACATTTGACAAGTGTGGCCCCAGGAAACTCTGGTAGCAGTGGTAGTTCGAGACACATCTTGCACAAAGCAAATTGGATGTGATTTAAGCTTCCAACCCAAAACATCATCTATTCATGTTCTCCAGAGATGCTGCCTGACCCACTGAGTTAAGGGCCTGTCCCACGAGCATGTGACTCCATGCGGCAAGCACGACCTAACGTGGTCGCTTGAGCCGTACAGCCTCGCAAGGCCGGTCCCATTTCGATCGCCGGAGCCGTATGGAGTTGTGCGGAGCTGGTCCCGACATCGCGCGGGGCTCCGAAAAACTGACTGTGTTCACAAATTCTGCGCGGCAATGGCCTGCCGGCCCGCAGCCGCCTCGACGACGTACGCACCGCCTCGACGGGCATGCGCAGCGTGCGTCACGCGCAAACTTCCCGAGGATTTTGCTCGAACTTCACGTCGCTCACTCGACCGTTGCGCGGCCCCCGCTTCTGGTTTGGTCACGCTCGCCGCATGCAGGTGCATGCTGGTGGGACCGGCCCTGTACGGGGATCACTCGACCTCCGCGCAGCCCCCGCTTCTGGTTTGGTCGCGCTTGCCGCATGCAGGTGCATGCTGGTGGGACAGGCCCTTTACTCCAGCATTCTGAAACATCACCTATCCATGTTCTCCAGGGATGCTGCCTGACCCGCTAAGCTACTCCAGCATTTTGTGTCTTATTTTTGGCAACAGGAAACCTCGATAACATCCAGTCATGGGCTGAAAAGTAGCAAGTAATATTTAGTTTAGCTTAGTTGAGAGATAGAGCACGGAATCAGGCAATTCGGCCCACCGAGTCTGCATCGACCAGCGTCCACACACACCAGCACTACCCTACAACACCATGGACAATTTACAATTATACAATTCAATTAGCCTACAACCCCGTATGTCTTTGGAGTGTGCGAGGAAACTGGAGATCCCGGAGAAACCCCACATGGTCAGAGGGAGAACGTACAAACTTCGTACAGATAGCACCCATGGTCAGGATGGAACATGGATGTGTGGCACCTTAAGGCGGTAACTCTACCGCTGCACCACTGTGCCGCCCATTTGTGTGACCAGGTGATGATTATCTCCAACAAGAGAAGGCACAACACAGCACAAAGGCAGGTCAGAGGCTGGCTATCTTACAATGAGAAGTCTGAAGAAGGGTCCCGACCCGAAACGTCCCCTATCCACATGCTCCAGGGATATTGCCCGACCCACAGAGTTACTCCAGCACTTTGTATCCTTCTCTGGTCCAATATTATTATATCTAATGACTGGTCAACTCATGGAGTAACGCCCAATATCAAGAGTTTGAACAAAAGAATCAAGTGTTAGGAGTCAAGAGTCACGAGTATTTACTTGTCATATGCATGGCTTATTCAGGCTCCTGGACCTCACGATGATAGGAGCAAGATGAGCGCATGGCCAGGGTGGTGTGGGTCTTTGCTGATATTGGCTGCCTTTTTGAGGCAGCACCTCTTGTAGATCCCCTCGATGGTGGAGAGGTCAGTACCCGTGAGGGCAAGTTGGGGAAAATGCTGATTTACATCAATGCTGATTGAATCATAAAAATATATTTGAAATCAGAATGTGCTGTGTGGTGTTCAGTTTAAGAAGGCTGTGCCCTTTGATCTTGCTGGAATTATCTGTTATCCATTAACGTTAAAATTCGCCCAGAGCTTTGCTGTTCATCTAATGTCTTGGCAGCAGATTAATCATCAAGTTTATGTAAAGCTACTGAAATCATGTCCTAGACTGCGAGTCATACAGTCATACAGCATGGAAATAGGCCCTTCAGTCCATGCCGACCAAGATGCCCCATCCACGCTAGTCCCACCTATCCGCATTTAGCCCATATCCCCCTGAAACATTCCTATTCATGTACCTGTCGAAATGCCTTTTAAGTGTTGTTATTGTACCTGCCACAACTATCTTTCTGGCAGCTGATTCCATATACCCAATACCCTTTGAGTAAAAAAGTTGCCCCTCTGGTTCATTATTCTTGCTATTGAGGGAATGCAGCATAGGTTTACAAGATTAATTCCCGGGATGGGGGGGGGAGAGTCATATGCTGAGAGAATGGAGCGGCTGGGCCTGTATACTCTGGAATTTAAAAGGATGAGGGGAACTTATTGAAACGTTTAAGATTATTAAGGTTTTGACACGCTAGAGGCAGGAAACATGTTCCCGATGTTAGGGGAGTCCAGAACCAGGGGCCACTGTTTAAGAATAAGGGATAAGCCATTTAGAACGGAGATGAGGAAACACTTTTTCACACAGAGAGTTGTGAGTGTGTGGAATTCTCTGCCTCAGAGGGCAGTGGAGGCCGGTTCTCTTGATACTTTCAAGAGAGATCTAGTTAGGGCTCTTAAAGATAGCGGAGTCAGGGGATATGGGGAGAAGGTAGGAATGGGGTACTGATTGGGGATGATCAGCCATGATCACAATGAATGGCGGTGCTGGCTCGAAGGGCCGATTGGCCTACTCCTGCACCTATTATCTGTTGTCTATTGTCTGTTAAATCTTGTCCCTCTCACCTTAAACAGATGCCCTCTTGTTTTTGACTCCCCTATCCAGAATAAAAGACACTGTGCATTCAAAGTTTCCTCCCGCGTCCCAAAGGCAGGCGGGTTTGTAGGTGAATTGGCCTCCTATAAATTGTGCCGGGAGTGGATCGGAAAGTGGGATAACATAGACCTCGCATGAAGAAGAGGGAGTGACCGGGGTGAGACTGATCCCATTTGCCTGAATTTTGCCCATATCCCTCTAAACCTTTCCTACCCATGCACCTGTCCACATATCACCTGAGTGGAAGGGATTTTTTGAGTAAAGATAGGTGCAAACACTACTGAGTATATAGTCACTAAGTATGTATGAAGAACTTTTGCACGGCTATGGTTTTGTATATAATTTTTATTCTGAATATTGGTTATTTTTGGAAAAGAAATTGTTTAAATGCTGTCATAGTACCTGCCCCAACTACTACCTCTGGCAGCCCATTCGATATACCCACCATCCTTTGTGTGATAAAGTTACTCCTCAGGTTCCTATTAAATCTTTCTTTATAAAGATTTCTTTATGTTTACACAAGGCTTCTTCTGTGTGATCTACAAGTGGATTTTTGTCTTAATTTAATCCAGCCTTGTGTTTTCACACAGCAGCCCACTTGTTTTACAGCCTTTACATCGCAGCTGTACATTTGGTTTTCTTGGAAGCAGCTGTTTCCAATCCAAAACACAATGGAAGCGATCTGTTTGAATCAGCATGCTTATAAATGAATGAAAACAACTCTGCATCTTATCAGATCTGATTTTCTCCATGGACTGGATGGTGTCCTTAGTTCTAGAAACATACAAACATACAAAATAGGTGCAGGAGTAGGCTATTCGGCCCCTCACGCCAGCACCGCCATTCAATGCGATCATAGCTGATCATCCACTATCAGTACCTTCTCCCTATATCCCTTGATTCTGCTAGCCCAAAGAGCTCTTTTGAATGCATCCAGTGGATCGACCTCCACTGCCTTCCAGTTGGAATCTACACCTACCAATTTAACTTAGATAATGTTAGTGTGATCATTTGTAGGTGATTTGTGGATGGTTTGTGTGTACAATCATGAGAGGAATAGATTGGGGAGACACTCAGAGTCTCTTGCCCAGAGTAGGGGAATCGAGAACCAGAGGACATAGGTTAAGGTGAAGGGGGGAAGATTTAATAGGAATCCGAGAGGTAATGTTTTCACACAATGGGTGGTGGGTGTATGGAACGAGCTGCCAGAGGAGATAGTTAAGGCAGGGGCTATTGCAACGTTTAAGAAATAATTAGACGGACACATGGGTAGGACAGGTTTGGAGGGATATGGGACAAAAGCAGGCAGATGGGATTGGTGTAGATGGAACATGTTGGTCTATATGGGCAAGTTGGGCAAAGAGCCTGTTTCCATGCTGTAAAACTCTATGACTGTGCCGAGGCCTCATGTACTAACTCTCCATGTTTCCGTGATTGTGCCATGGTGTTGAGTTGAGTTATTGAATACTGAGAATATTGAATTCTCCAATTTTAGTTAACCTCTAACAACACCATCACTTGGCTTTCTCCCCAGTTTCTTCCACCCCTCTCCCTTCCCCTGTGCTCCACATGGCTCCACCTGGCTCCACCTGGCTCCACCTGGCTCCACCTATTTCCACCTTCCTCTCCTCTTACGTTCCATCCTCAGGCTTCACAATTTTCAACTCTTCAATCCTTCTGTCTCGCACCTTCCGCTTAAATCTCTGGGCTTTGGCCCAACCATCTGCCTGTCAAAAACACCCCTCACCTGTGTCCACCTATTACCTGCCACACTTTGTCCTCCTTCTCCTCTCTTCCACCTTTCTTTCTCCCCCTACAATCAGTCTGAAGAAGGGTCCTGACATGAAACTTAACCTATCCATGTTCTCCAGCGATGCTTTTGACCCACTGAGTTACTCCAGCAACCCCCGCATTCAAACGCTTTGTTTCCTAACTGAGTCAAGTCAAGCAACTGAATTGTAGACTGGAAAAGTGGCACAGCGGGTAGAGCTGTTGCCTCACAGCGCCAGTGACCCTGGTTCCATCCTGACCTCGGGTGCTGTCTGTGTGGTGTTTGCACGTTCTCCTATGACTGTGTCGGTTTCCCCCAGGAGCTCTGATTTCCTTCCACATTCCAAAGACATACAGGTTTTAATGTTAATTAAAAGTTAATGAGCCTCAGTAAAATTGCTCTATTGCGTAGGGTGAGAAAGCAGAATAACATAGAGCTAATGTCAGCATGGAGTCGGCAGGCCGAAGGGCCTGTTTCCATGCTGTATACTTTAATCACTGAAGACCATATAAATAACAGAAAATAAGCCCATAACAATATTCAGATCTTAATGAGAGACATAGATAGGGTAGACAGTCAAAACCTTTCTCCCCAGGTGGAAAAGTCAAAGACTAGAGGGCATAGCTTTTGTAGAGAGGGGCAAAGTTTAAAGTAGATGTGCGGGGCAAGTATTTTACACAGAGGATGGTGGGTGCCTTGAATGTGCTACATAAGGTGGTGGTGGACACAAATGCAATAGTGGTTTTCAGATAAGCACATGGATATGCAGGAATGGAGGGATATGGATCACGTGCAGGCAGAGGAGATTAGTTTCTCTTGGCATCATCTTCGGCACGGACATTGTGGGCTGAAAGGTCTGTTCCCATACCTTACTCTTCTATGTATTATGTTCTTTAGTTTAGAGATGCAGCATTCTGCCCATTAAGTCCGTCCGACCATCGATCACTCACTCGCACTAGTTTTATATTCTCCCACTTTCTCATCCTCTCCCAACACACGAGGGACAGTTTACAGAGGATAAATTAACCTGCAAACCCACATGTCTTTGGGAGGAAACCGGAGCACCCAAAGGAAATGCACGCGGTCAGAGGGAGAACATGCAAACACCGGACTGACAGTAGCTGAGGTCAGGATCGAACCTGGGTATCTGGCGCTGCAAAGCAGTGGCTCGACCAGCTGTGTCACTGTGCCGTTCTACTGTCTGTTCTAAGTTGCATCTTCCTTGGATTCTATGCGACGTCTGCTCTATAATGCTGCCACTCCTGCATAAACCAGCATTCCTCCCCTCCCAACATGTGACAATGGTTTTAATTCTAATAAGCTTAAAAGCTAAACCAGCTTTGACACTTGCAAAGAATTGTCGGCAGGCACTGTGTGTATGGCTTGAAGAAGATATTATCTAATACGGCAATGGGCAGATTAAAGTAACGTCACAACAATTGAGCCTTCAGTATAAGCAAGAGTTTTCCCCTCAGGAAATAAATCCTAGACATTGGGTAGCACAGGAATGTGTGAGAATCATTAAATTGTGGTTTGCAAGAATATTGTTGCACAATTTTCCACACAGCTAGTTTACCATAGCGTTATTTAATTTACACCATATAATCTTTTCATAGATTGCAGGATCTCTGTATTGCTTGGCATATTTCCTGTGCCTATGAGAAGAATAATATTTACAAAGCATTGATCTTGACAGATAATGCAACTCACGTGTTGTATGCTGAGTGTCTCATCTGCTGGTCAGACGCAAGCTTAAATTCCCCGCCAGAAGATACAGAAGCTCAAAAGCGGCATCACCAGACTCAGGAACAGCTTCTTCCCCTCTGTTATCGGGCTTCTGAACGGTCCTCCCATAAGCTAGGGTACTGTTTGATTCACCTCTACCATATTACGGACATTGAAGATAGACACAACGTTCTGGAGAAACTCTGGAGAAAAAGGAATGGTGACGTTTCGGGTCGGGACTCTTCTTCAGAAATCGGACTTCAGGCTTTGTCTATGGAAGGTGGCACAATGGCGCAGCTGGTAGAGTTGATGCCTTGCCGCACCAGAGACCCGGTTTCGATCCTGACCTTGAGTGCTGTCTATGAGGAGTTTGTACGTTCTCCCTATGTCCACATGGGTTTTCCCTGGGTACTCTGGTTTCCTCTCAAATATGTACAGGTTAAATGGTTGATTAATAGGCTTCTGTAAATTGCCCTTAATGTGTAGGATGCAAAATTGGAATAACATGGGCCAAACGCAGGCAGGTGGGACTAATGTAGATGTGACATATTGGTCGATGTGGGCGTTGGGTCGAGGCGCCTGTTTCCATGCTGTAAAACTCTATGACTTGTGTATGAGTGATCGTTGGTCGGCATGGACTCAGCGGGCCGAAGGGCCTGTTTCCTCGCTGTATCTCTAAACCAAACCAACGCACTACAATGCAAGGAACTATATTCTGCACTCCATAGCTTCCCCTTTGCTCTCCTATCGTGCTTGAGTTTGACGATTTTATTTATAGATGGTCTATCTGATTTGTTTGGACAGCAGGCAAAATAAAGCTTTTCACAGATCCTCGGTACACGACAATAATAAACCAAAACTGCAACCTCAGTGAGAACCTAGCAGAGAATAATCATCTTCTCAGTTTGTCGTTCGAGATTGAGTTTAACTTCATTCCACCTTGAGGCTCCAGAACTGACTACTGAGTCTAGTGGGGGGGACTGTAGACACAACCACAGATAGGGCAGAAGTGACCTGATGGGGAGGTTGAGGATTTAGTGCCGGGGGGGGGGGCAACACAAGTGAAGGGAGGTTCTTCTGCATGTGTAGTATGTCGTATAGCGTGTCATATATTGATGGGCATATTCAGCATACACACATGCATACATACTCACATGCACACTAGCACACACTCTCTCTCACACACACATACACTCTCACATGCACACATGCTACACATACACTCACACATATCCTTGTACACAAGCGTGCACAAACTCACTCACGCCTGCACACATATACACAAACGTGCTCATACTCACACACACTCACACTCACACACTTGTAGACGCACACACATTCGCTCACACACACATTCATACATACACACATAAACACATAAACATGCTCAGATGCACATACACGTACGCTCACACACATAGGCTCATGCACATGCACACGTGCGCACACACACTCACTCACTCATTCACTCATTCACTCACTCACAACAACTCACTGACAGCCGCACATATTTGCTTACACACAGTCATTTGCATGGACACACACATGCTCACTTGTACACACAGGCTTGCTCGCGTACACGCACACACGCGCGCACACACATATGAACATATACAGTGCATAACGCCTCTTGCTCCCTCCCCCCTCCCATCCCGACTCCTCGCCCCTCCCCGCTCACACTCTGGGGCACACTTTGGTCTCTCCCTCCTAATCCCAGCTGCAGAGCCAGACCCATCCCTGGCCCCCAGCCGTGGCAGCACACCTCCCCATGTCCCCCGCCCCTCCCACTCCGGTATGGCTGCACATGTGAATCGCATTATTGAACATTACCTACTCCTTGACTAATGCAGCCTGTGGCCACAGCAACATACAAACTATCATTCCACCGCATAATATCACATCCACTGCACAGAAACAAATCATTACCACAAATTGACGATCCCAGTGGCAAGGCAACACCTGTGTCCTTCCATGCTTCTTAGAATAATCCTTCTTAGAAAGGATCCGACCTGAAATGCCACCTGTCCGTATTCTCCTGAGATGCCGCCTGACCCGCTGAGCTACTCCAGCACTTTGTTATATTTTTAATACCTCCAGTTTCAGGGAGATTTTCATCCCAGCTATTATCAGGCAACTAAATCATCCTATCAACAACTAGAGAACAGTCCTGACCTCCCATCTACCTCATTGGAGCCCCTTGGACTATCTTTATTCGGACTTTACTAGACTTTATCTTGCACCAAATGGTATTCCCTTTATCCTCTATCCGTGCACTGTGGAAAGCTTCATTGTAATCATGCATAGTCTTTCCGCTGACTGGTTAGCATGCAAAAAAACACCTTTTCACTGTACCTCGGTACAGGTGACAATAAACTAAACTAATCTCATGCTTTTTCTCTCAGTATTTATCTTATGTGTACCTAATCTATTTGTCCCAACGTTTCATCATAGTATCAAGATGAACCCATTTTTATGCTGAAAATATATGCCCTCAATACTGAATTGGATTTAATAATTGTGTGTTTGTTCCAACTACAACTGCAAATCCCGTCAACATGAAGTGGGAATAGTTTAGTAATTCTACCAACCAGATAGGATGCCAGTCAACACACGTTGACGTTTATTCACTTATCACTGGGATTATCATCATCTGAAAGGTTTGCGTTTTGATCAGAGTGGAGAGCAAGGTTGCATGCTGACAGCTGATGAGATCCTTGTACACTTTAGAAAGATTTCTTATTGTTGTTTCGAAGCTGGAGCAAAGTTAACTGTGGGCGCGAGAGTACATCAGATGGTCCAATGGGCCAATGGTTCTTTATTATCACGTGCACCCTCACGTCTCTTTTCCAGTTTTCTCTCCGCTAAGCCATCAGCCTGACCCTGAAACATCCCCGTGCTGGAGTAACTCAACGGGTCAAGCAGCATCTCTGGAGAAAAAGAACACATGAGGTTTCGGGTCGCGACCCTTCTTCAGTTCCTTAGTAGAGTCCAAGTATCCATGTGTGGATCTGGCTTAGGAAGAAGTCAAGTTGGGGTCCGTTGCAGGTGTGGCTGAGCGAAGCCCAGAGTTGCGGGAGATTCAGAGTGAGGGTCTGCTGGCGGCGGTACATGGCGGCCAGTGTAGAACGCAGGGCATGGAAGGAGAACTATTGTGAGAAGCAGCAGATTGACTGCCGGTACATGTAATCCTGGTTGGAGCTGAACTGGGAGATCTGGAACCGAAGTTGGAAGCCATGAATTGCAGGATGGAGGTGCAGGCAAGTGCCAAGGAAACAAACAGTGTTTCTGAAAAAAGCGTTCCGATTGGAAACATCGAAACATCACCTATTCTATTTCTCCAGAGATGCTGCCTGGCCCATTGAGTTACGCCATCATATTATGTCTATCTTCTATATAAACCACCACCTGCAGTTCCTTCCTACACTGAAACGTCATCTGTCCATTTCCCTCCACAGATGCTGTCTGACCCGTTGAGTTATAGAGACATAGTCATACAGCATGGAAATGGACACTTCAGCCCAACTTGCTCATACTGACCAACATGCCCCATCTAAACTAGTCCCATCTGCCAGTATTTGGCCCATATCCATCAAAACCTGCCCTATCCATGTACCTGCTAAATGTTTCTTAAACATTGCGATAGTGCTTGCTTAGTTCCTCTAACGCTTTGCTTTTCACGCCCAAGTTTACAAAATATAGGCTTGCAAACTCAATTCAAGTTCACTAAAACGTTATAATAAATTCTAAAATCAACCTGTTACAGGACATTCTATTCATATGCAAATCATTTTGTGGTAGCTGAATTTATTTTTAAAAAACATGATTCATGAATGATTCATGACCTTATGAAATATTGTATTTTATGCTCTGACAGAGTTAGAATCAAACATTTTTTTTGATAAGGTCATGAATCATTAACCAGTAATGACTGGGGAAATTGAGATGCTATGATTCTAACATTTCCAATTATTGCATCCCTATGTCTGCCTGTTTGCTTGCAACGCAGTTAATTATACTTTAACAAGGAGAATAATGACTGTGGCTCCCAGATTAGCATATAACATAAGAACAAGAAATATGAGCAGGAATAGATCATATGTCCCCTCAAGACTATCTGCTATTCAATATGTTCATCATGATCTTCCATCCAAATCTATCTCCCTGTGCTCTTCCCCTAATTCTTGTTTCCTCGAGTATCTGAAATCTATTCGTCTTTGCCAAGAAGTAATGAAGTGGGTGCATTTATTAAGAGGAGGGCGCAGCTGGTAGAGTTGCTGCTTCACAGCGCCAAAGATCTGGGTTTAATCCTGACCTCGGGTGCTATCTATGTGCAGAGTTTGTGCGTTCTCCCTGTGACCGCATGGGTTTCCTCCGGGTGCTCCAGTTTCCTCCCACATCCCAAAGACTTGCGGGTTTGTACCACTGTGCCACTGTGCCACCCTCTAATTGCAAATTACAATTACAATTGAGCCTTGAAAGACGTCCAGTTTCATTTTTTGGAAAATGATCATGTTTCTCAGTCTGAAGAAGGGTCTCCACCTGAAAGGTCATCTGTCCATTCCTGTCACAGATGCTGCCTGACCCCTTAAGTTCGTCCAGCACTTTGTGTTTTACTCCTATTACTAGGTACACAGTACAACCCCCAGTCTAACATCGAGGAGTTAGCGGCCTTTGTTGGAGACCGACCGGGAGCTCTAACCGCGGGAGCCTGCGGCTTTGAGCCGTGGAGCTCGCAGTCCCTGGTTAGAGACCGACTTGGGGAGCTCCAAGCCACAGAAGCTTCGACCGCCCCGATGTGGGAGCTACGATTGCCTCGATGCGGGGGCTTCGATCGCCGACTATGGGCGCTTCGATCACCCCGACTACAGATGGTTCGACTGCCCCGACTGCGGGAGAATAAAGAGGAAGAAGATTGGACTTTATTGCCTTCCATCACAGTGAGGAATGTGGAGAATCCTCTGTGGTGGATGTTTATGTTAACTTTCATGTAGTTGTATGTCTTGTTGCTTTTTTTTGTAGTATGGCTGTATGGTAAATTGAATTTCACTGTACCCTAATTGGTACATGTGATAATAAACTGAGCTTGAAACCTTGAAGTGCATGCCTTACCCACATACATGCCACTGGATTGAAGACAATTAAATGTTCAAGGCCATGACCTTAAGATTACATCAAGAAGTGCCTTGGATTCTGAATAGAAACCAGACTACGATTTAGGATTAATGTTTTACCAGGTTCATTTAAAGTAATTAGGTTGAAACTTCGTAAGATAATTCTTAATTGTGTTAGCAGCCAGCAACATAAAGGATAAAAGATTTAATTGTATTGCATGGCACGTTTCATTTACAGCACAAAACCTATTGATTCAGTTCAAATGGCCTATCAAATGTCCACACGAGCTTCTCTTACATTCTCATCAAATTCCTACAGCAGTTCCTTCCTCTTCCTCTTTTACTTATCTATGTTCCTCACCTTCAAGTTTGTGGCCTCAGCTATACTATTTGATAACAAGATCATAGTTGCTGAGGATAGTTTTGTGCAGTGTTCGAGGACTCGGGGGCCTTTCTTTAGGGAGAGGATGACCAGGCTAGGACTTCATTCCTTTGTCCGCAGGAGGACGAAGGATGATCTTATAGAGGTGTACATACACTGATAAATGCACAGTCTTTTGCCCAGAGTTGAGGATTTGAGAACCAGGCCATAGATTTAAGTTGAGGGGGGGGGAAGATTTAATAGGAACCTGAGTGGTAACCTTTTTACACAATAGGTGTTGGGTGTATGGAACAAGCTGCCGGAGGAGGTAGTTGAGGCTGGGACTATCGCAACACTTAGAATAACACAAAGAAACTTTATCGATTACAGTTTAATAACAGGAAAAAAATTAATCCTAAAATTTTGGAAAGGCCCTACGGCCCCCACAATCAGAATGTGGATTATAGAAATGACGGAGACCTTAAACGTGGAAAGAATTAGACTTGCCCTGTTGGACAAACAGGAATTATTCGTTGGAACATGGTCTCCTTTTATTGAGTACTTAAAGGGTCAGAATAGTTCAGCACAGGAACCTGACTAGCACCCGGACTAAAGATTGGATGAAATACTACACTTTGAAATATACGAACATATCTCGAATGATGTCTTTAAACTTAAACAAACTTTTCCATTCTTCCTTAATTACCTTTTTCACCCCTCTCTCTTTTTTTTTTTTTTTTTTTTTTTTTTTTTTTTTTTTTTTAAATTTTTTTTTTTTTTTTTTATTTCCCCCCTCTCTTTCCCTATTCTTTCCCTCTATTTCACCTATCCTTTTAGTTCTATCTAGTTATAAAAAAAAAACCGAAGAAAAATGTAAAAAATATTGGAGACAATGTAATAATAACTGTCAATGTTATCATTTTAAAAATGTAAGACAGTAATGATGTAATAGACTATGTACTTATCTCCAATAATAATAAAAATATAAATAAAAAAAAAAAAAAAAGAAACATTTAGACAGATACATGGATAGGATTGGTTTAGATGAATATGGACCAAACACAGACTGGTGGGACTAGTATAGATGGGGCATGTTGGCCGGTGTGGGCAAGTTGTGCCAAAGGACTTGTTTCCACATTGCATGACTCAATGACTGTGCCTA
The DNA here is from genome assembly GCF_028641065.1 of Leucoraja erinaceus. Lineage (NCBI taxonomy): Eukaryota > Metazoa > Chordata > Chondrichthyes > Rajiformes > Rajidae > Leucoraja > Leucoraja erinaceus. Next base: position 17,647,207 of record NC_073400.1, on the reverse strand, counting down.
TAGAGCAAAGCGGAAGGTACAGAGTGAAGAACATGTTTCTCAGCATTATAGCACAGCAGTTCTTTGACAAAGTCCAATGTCGTCAAAAGGGCAGAGGTGAATCGGAGCGGGTTTTGTTCTTTTTTTTGGCCCAGTTAGCAAAAGATCTAAGAGCCGCCTAATACTTCAGCCTCCAATACCGATCCCTCCCAAGCCACAGCACGGATCTGATTGAGCCCACGGCTTATAGATTCAGGCCACCAAAAAGCCAGGCATTTTCAATGCTGAAAATGTGAACTGCCTTGTTAGTTGGACATGAGGCACAGAAACATCTAAGCATAGATGTTTAAAATCTAAGACACCACAAAGGGCAGCACAGTGGCACAGCGGTAGAGTTGCTGCCTTACAGCGCCAGAGACGCGGGTTTAATCCTGACTATGGGTGCTTGTCTGTACATAGTTTGTACATTCTCCCCGTGACCTGCGTGGGTTTTCTCCTGGATCTCCAGTTTCCTCGCACACGCCAAAGACGTACAGGTTTGTAGGTTAATTAGTTTGGTATAATTGTGAATTGTCCCTAGTGTGTGTAGGATAACGTAAGTGTGCGGGGATCACTGGTCGGCACAGACTTGTGGACTGAAAGGACTGTTTCCGCACTGTATCGCTAAACTGAACTGATTAGATTTAGTACGTTTCTGAAATGTTTGCTAGTACTATAAAACATCGCAGTTACAGTCTTCCAAACCCACTGTGGGTTTCACTTCATTCCACACAAAGATGGAAAGAGGGTGGAGCACACTTGGACAAAGTCCAGTTGAGTCACCAACGGCAGACCATTCAGTGATACAAAGGAGAGTTATAACATAAGAATCTGGCTGACTATATGGTGGAAAATATATGATGAAATGCAATAGATCGGAACAAGTCACAAAGTGCTGGAGGAACTCAGCAGGTCAGGTACCATCTGTGTGAGAGAATGGACAGATGATGTTTTGGGTTGAGAGCCTTCCTTAGCCTGAAGAATGATCCCGACCATAAACTTCGCCTCTCAATTCCCTCCACAGATGCTGCCCAACCTGCTGAGTTCCTCCAGCACTCTGTGAATTGCTCAAATTTCGGGCATATCTCCAGAGACTTTTTGGAATAAAGGGGGCTGGAATCTGAGTATTGTTCTTCGGGTTATGTGGGATTTAAGGAACTGAGGATCAGAGGACAGCACAGTGGCGTAGCGGTAGAGTTGCTGACTTATAGCGCCAGAGACCCTGGTTCGATGCTGACTGTGGTGCTATCCAGACGGAGTTTGTATGTTCTCCTTGTGACCACGTGGGTTTCCTCCGGGTGCTCAGCTTTCCACCCACGTTACAAAGACGCGCAAATTTGCAGGTTAATTGGCCTCTGTAAATTGTAAAGTATCCCTAGAATGTAGGATCGTGCTAGTGTACATGGATCGCTGGTCGACACAGACTCAGTGGGCCGAAGAGCTGTTTCCCCACTGTATTTCCAAAGTCTAGTGTCTAAAGCCAAAGTCAGAGGCCTGAGTCAGGGGCTACCATTGTGTGATAGTTATGTTTGGGTGTAGTACCTAAAGGATGAAGATAAGCATTTCATTCTATGCAGGCATGTGGCTTAGAGGTTAAGCTGGGAAGCCCTTGATCAGCGGAGATGGCCGCACAACATGTCCATCCATGATGAAAAAAGACATGAAGTGCTGGAGCAATCAGCGGCTCAGGCAACATCTCTGGAGAACATGGATAGATGATGTTTCGGGTCAGGACTCTTCTTTAGAATGAAGAAGGGTCTCAGCCCAAAACATCACTTTTCCATGTTCTCCAGAGATGCTGCCTGAATCATTGTATTACTCCAGCACTTTTTTGCTGTAAACCAGCATCTGCAGTTCCTTGTTTCTCCAACCATGACATGTCGTCCAGGTTTCTTGGCAATACTTCAAAAGTATCATGGTCCAATAAATGTAATAAATTATGTGGCTCTATAGGACTTTGGCTAGGCCGCATATGGCCTATTGCGTAGGGTTGTACAAAGGATAACTTGGAGGTGTTGGAGAGCGTGCAGTGGAGGTTTACCAGAGTGCTCTCTGGATTAGAGGGGTTCAGCTATGAGGAGAGGATGGATAGACTTGGATTGTTTGCTCTGTAGCGTCAGAGGTTGAGGGGAGACTTGTTAGAAATATATAGAATTATGAGAGACATGGATGGGGTTGACAGTCATAATCTTTTTCCCAGGATGAAAATGTCCAACACTAGGGGGCATAGCTATACGGTGAGAGGGGGAGATGTGTGGGGCAAGTTTTTTATATAGAGTTGTGGGGGCGTGGGACGCATTGCCAGTGGTGGTGGTGGAGGCAGATACAACAGTAGCTTTTAAGAGGCTTTTAGATAGGCACATGGAAGTGCAGGGAAGAGAGGAATATGGATATGTACAGGCAGATGAGATCAGATTAGCTTGGCATCAAGCTCAGCACCAACATTGTGGGTCGAAGAGCCCGTATTTGTGCTGTACTTTTCTATGTTCCAATTCAGGTGGCATGAATGGACATTATTCAGCTTTATTCCAGGAAGAGAAAAAAAACATTTTCAAACGTGTCATACCAAATAAAAATAAACAGCAAGTAGCCATTGAACAATCTGGG